>NW_020951925.1:636048-659598 GCF_900497805.2 Vombatus ursinus
TCTCTGTTTCTGTCTCTTTTCTCTGTCTCTTGTCTCTCTCTTCTTTCTCTGTATCTGTCTCTGTCTCTTTTCTCTCTATCTCTGTCTGTCTGTGTCTCTCTGTCTCTTCTGTCTCTGTCTCTTCCTTTCTTTCTCCGGGGTCCAAAACCATTTAAATAAATGTCAGGAGAGGCAGCCAATGACAGAATGAAACCATTAGGTATGGGGGGAGGGGGAGGGAAAGGGAGAGAGAGAGAGGAGGAGGAGGAGGAGGAGGTCTTCTCTCAGGGTTGCCCCCCCCAGCCCCACTTGGTGGCACCCAGGCCACCCTGATCCTAGCATGAGGAAGCCCTGCCTGCCCTCAGCGGCCCACTCTCAGCTCAGGTTTCCCTGCTGCTGCCATCTTGCCCCCAGCCACACTGGCTCAGAGCACTAGCAGGGCTAATGGTTCCAGGCATCCTCAGAAGCCCTGAATGGAAGGTGTTTTCCACGGAGTGGCAGGGCATGACTCATGGGCATGAGGGGACGAGGAGGCTATGCTCAGCTGTCCTTGGACTGCAGGATATACCCAGGCAGGCAGAGGAGTGAGGGCCCTGCTGCTAACCTCTTTGGGAACAAATGGATGGCTAATCCATTGGCTCCAGCGGTCAGGCATATCCACAATGTGGAGCTCAGAGGTGGGGCTGAAGCTGGCCACAACCAAGAGGGCGCTGCCTTGGTACCTCCCATACACTGGGAAAATGGCAGGGCCCCTCCCGAAGCTCCTGGCTCGCCCTTGGAGAGCTAGCCTTGCAGAAACATGTGCTGAAAGCAGGCCAGAGCTGCCCCTGGGGGCTTGATGGCTGCCAGTCCAATCCTCATCCATGCAGGCCCCCGTGTTTTTTCAGGTGGGGAAACCAAGGTCCCAAGAGGCCAAGACACTGTGCACAAGTACTTGGCCTGCTTCCCTCACTGTGGTCCTAAGGGTCACAGGAACGGGAGCTGTTGGTGGAGGGAGTGCTGGCCTTTGTGTTCAGGGGGAGCCGGGCTCTGTGATCCTGTGGCTGCGTGATCCTGGGTGAGTCACTGACCATTCCTGAGCTCCAAGTGACCGAGTCTCTCAAACCCATCAGTGAAGCTGCATGGGTAGAGTGTGTTCCCAGCATCCAGGTATTCCATGGGCCCCTCCCCCATCCCACACTGGCTCTCCAAGGCTCTGCCATAGAACTGGAAAGCTGGACTGGTGATGGCCGGCCTGGTACGAACAGAGGCCCAGCACAAGGGTGGACGCCGGGGGAGGAATCGTATGTCTCCTGCCAAAGAGCATCTTCGAAGGAAGAGGGAGGGGCTGCTATCCCACTAGGAGGATGCCTATCTCACTCCCCAGCTAGAGCCAGACCACTGCCCCCAGGCTGGCTGGCTGGCCTCCAAATGCACCAGCTCAGCCTCACTTTTTGGCCTGGACAGGCCTTTCCGCTTGCCCAACACAGCCTGGATGGGACCAACACAGACTAAAAGAGGCCAGGCTGAGCTGCCCCAGGGACCCTGCAGGAAAGAAAATGGTCAGCAGGTGGTGGCATTGGCAAGGTGATGGACCAGGGATGGGGACGCCCTAGAAGGGGAGAGATGATGTCCAGAGCGGAGGCTCCTGCTGGATTGCTCCCTCCTGCTAGGAATGCCGTCCATCCCAGCTCCAAAAGGCACAGACAGGTGACTCCAGGAGGGGAGGCAAGGCTAACAGTAGGCTGACCTAATGTGCTGCACAGAGAGAAACAGACACCATGGCCAAGGAGACTGACCTGGGCTCCCTGTCCCGTTGCCACTGGAGGCCGAGGAGTCTACGCCTTATTTTCATGGGGGGATCCAGGGGACCCTGGCTCTGGGAGGATCCTGCTGCCAGCCTGGAGTCTGGGGGACCCCGGGGGCGCACGACTGCTCTTCAAGTTCACCAAGAGCTGTTTTGTCAGAGCTCCGCTTGGCCCCACTGGGCAGAACGAGGGCGGATATCAGCACAAACTGCCAACCATCACAGCAGACCCAAGTGGAATGAGCTCGAGTCTGGGGCTGATCAGTTGTATAGTGGCTTCCTGGCCCGATGTCTATGGGCCTGGAGGCCTCTAGGGATGTTTGCTGACCCTCCGAATCTGTGACCACCCTCCCCTCTTACCCTTGATTGACCCTTCTTTCTAAGACCAACAGTCTGCCTGGTAGTTCCATGGTAGAGAAACATGAGAGCTAAGGATGAACATCCCGCGATGGGCAGGCCTATGCCAATGGGGGCCAGCTTACAATGAGGAGCTCCAAAGTAACAGAACCAGTGTGTGATGGGATGAGATGGACCCACAGAGAGGCAGGACACATAGACGGACAATGCCCGTTGGCTAACCCTGTCTTAGACATGTCAGTGTGTTGTATTCTAAGCGTCAGAGCTAGCTTCAGATTTCTGGAGGAACCAGCCCACTGGGCCGGCACAGGCTCCATGGGCCATTCTCAGCCTCCAGGGGCAGAGCTCTCCTGCCTTCTGATACAACCCTCACAGCTCCCTCCAGCTCCTTGCACAAACACTGCCCCCCCTCGCCCTCATGCTCTCCAGGGGCCTACCTACAGTGGGCTGGACTCGTCTGGGCTAGACCGAGTCTGCATGAGGGGGGAGTCAAGAACTCGGGTGAATTTGAGGTCGTCTTCAACAGAATAAGTCTGACAGTAGCCAGCAGGGTGGACAGGTGAACCTTAAACTGCTACCCTACACAAAAAGGGAAGGGTAGAAACTTAGAAACAAATCCTGTAGCAAACAGATCGAAACTATTTGGCAGCTAGCGGGCACCACAGGGCACAGAGCACAGAGCTCGATGACAGGACCCCAGTTCAAATCCTGCCTCAGACAATTAGAAGCTGTGGGAACCCGAGCAAATCACTTTCTCTGACTGCCTCAGTTTCCTCATCTGCAAAATGGCAATAGGACCTACCTCTCTTTGTTGTGAGGAAGAAATGAGTTATTTGTAAAGTGCCTGGCACAGTCATGGCACATAGTAAGTACTTAATCAAATACTTATTTCCTTTCTTGAATATAAGTCAAGTGAAGCTGGCAGCCTCTGGTTGAAATACTGCCTGTCAATCGGGTCAGGCCATCCATCCACCCACCCCCCCACCCCCCCACCCCCCCATCTACTCCATCCACCTACCCATTCATCCATCCATCCACCCATCCACCCACCCACCCATCTACCCATCCACCCATCTACTCCATCCACCTACCCATTCATCCATCCATCCACCCACCCACCCATCTACCCATCCACCCACCCATCCACTCCATCCACCCACCCATTCATCCATCCATCCACCCACTGATTCACCCATCCACTCATCCATCCACCCATCCACTCATCCTTCCATCTACCTGCCACCCAGCCAGCCCTGTGGCATGGGAATAAAGCCACTCACCAGATACTACAAAGCATTTTATTGTCCTTAGAAATAGGAGGCACACAGCTGAATTCCACAACTTACTGCATAGGTCTTAGGCTAAAAAAAGGTCCAATGTATAAAAAGGCACCATCTGCAGGCCACAAGCTTCCTGGAAACTTCATTTTATTCGTAATACTTGACTTTACATGTGGAAAAAAAATCAATCTTCTGCTAGTGCTCCACATGGCCCTGGGTGTGGAGGAGAGCACCATCTTTTTTCCATTAGAAGTCAGAAGGAGGGGAAGGGTCTTTAAAAAGCAGGCTGAATGAAGGACAACGCATGCCTGAGTGACAAGGTCACAGGGTTCCCCAGGACCTGGGCCCAGGTGCTCCTGCTCAGGGTTGGGCCAGAGGCCACACACCATCGCTAGCCTGATTAGAGGGGGCAGCAGACAGTCTGTGCGAGCAGCGATTGCAGGCTCACCTGATCTTCTCTGCTGACACACGTCCTCCCAAGAACTGGGACGAGGAGGTCATCTTTAAATCATCTGTCCAGCAGGGGAGGTTTCGTGAGAGAAGATCGTACGTCCCAGGAAAGGGATGAACCCCAGGCCTCCATGGTAGGGCCGAGGCCACTCCTTCTGCCCCTCCACCTCAAGCCCATGGTACAGCCCCATATTTTCTTTGGTAAAACTACTCCTAATGGGGGCAGTGTTGGAAAGACCTAGAAAAATGATTTTTTAAAAAAATACAGACCCAAAAAATTCAGTGAATCTGCCAATATCTTGTCTAAGGTGTATCTTTTGAAGTTGATGGGTACTATTCTACCTACTAGGATCACAGGCAATGGGACCAGGAGGGGAAAAAGTTCAGCTAAAACAATGTTAAAAGTAACAGTCCACCTTGGCCTTGGCTCTTTCCCACCATTGGACAGCTGCAGAAGAAGCCCCTGGAGGCTGGGCTTGGGGCGTGAGTGAGCAGTACTGGCTCCTTAGGGAGACACGAATTCGGAGAAGGAATTCTCTTCTCCCTGGACAGGACAAACCAAATTAGAACAGAACCACCAAGGTTCAGAATCCGCCCTCGGGGGGGCTGCTCAGGGGAGACCCCAGGTCCACATTATTCAGGGAAGCAAATGGTGGAGCCTTCGTCCACCCTCCCAAAGCCCAGCAGGGCTGTTCTGGGGCCTACCTGACTTGACTTTCGTCTCCTTTACTACAGGGGAGAATAAACACTCTTTGGTCAGCTCTGTGGTGCCCACAAGTGGGCCCTTGGCCTGGCCTCAGGGGAGGGATCTGGATTAAACCATGATTTCAAAACTGGACAAAAGGCTTGTGAAAACCGTCCCAAACGACGTCCCCTTGGACCTCAGAACCCTTCTCACTGAAACGTGCTGACCGGGCCTTACATCGATGGCTCCAGACAAAGCCCGTCCTGTAAACAGAGTCCGAGGGAGCGCAGCCCAGAGCCGACACCCCGCCGAGCATAGCACTGGCTCTCCAGCAGTGATTCCATTTACATCCAGCCCCACGGTTCCTCTCCAGGGGCGTCTGCCCTCCCTGGGGCTGGCCGCGAAGCCGGCCACACCGGGCCTCTCAAGCCAGCGTCCAGGGCACAGGCAGGGGGCGCTGCAATGGACACAAGGTGCTCCTGGGCCTGGGGGCAGGTGCTAAGCGCAGGAAAGGCATGCCCTCAGTAGGCAATCTTCCAGTGGGTGGGCTGTTCACACTGCTGTTCCTGGTCCCCACAAAATCGGTTGTAAGTCGCTTTGGGGTCCAGGCCCAGAATTTCTCTCTCCTCATGAATCCGAAAGGAGAAGGTGGACACAGAGGTGCCAATAAAGAATCTGCGGAGGGATGAGGGCACAGCCATGACAGCTGCCCGACACGCTTCTCACGCACGCACACGCGCAGACACCCACACGTGCGCACATGCACACGCGCTCACTCATACCCCTACACATACAAAGGCACACAGACATATACACTAACATCCCTACACACACACCCCTGCACAGACACCCCCCCCCCCACACATGGGCACACAGACACACACATACACTCACTCACATCTCCCCCCCCCCACACACACTCACATCCCTACACACACACAAACCCCTACACACACACACATTCACATCCCCACACACAGGCACACATCCCCCCCCACACTCACATCCCCCCCCACATCCACACACACACACACACACACACACACTCACATCCACACACACACACACACACGGAATTACCACAAACCCTGAGCTCTCTCCTCGGTCCCCTCTTCTTATTCTGGTGCCACAGCTCCAGGTCAGTCACAACCTCCCTCCATGTGGCAGATTTGATCCAATCATTCAACGCACACTAAGTTTTCTTACGGTCACTAGTACATGGGGGACTGGGGAGAGACCAGGAGGCACCTAAGGGAAGGACGAGGGGAGGCATGTCCTGGGCACAAGCCATGAGATGGAGCGCTGAGTCTGGGAACGGCCAAGAGCCAGAGGGTGGGGGGCCTTCAAGGCCAGGAGGCAAAGAGGAGGGAGACGCTCCTGGTTTGGGGTCTGCTCTGTGCCTTGGGAAGCTATAGCTCTGAGGAAAGAATGGAGAGGGCAACGTTTAGAATCAGCAGTCCAAGCAAAAGGGGGAGAAGTTAGGAAGAAAGAGGAGAGACATAATGAGGCAGAACAGGTGGAAAAAAGAGGACTGCCTTCCTCCATCTCCCTCCATCATCCCTCACTAGGTGACTATACTCAGGCTTATAACCGTGCAGCCGTTCTGTCTCCTTCCTGTCCCTCAACCCCCCCCCCCAAAAGGAAACAAGTCAGGAGGAGGGGCTGGGGGGAGAAAAAGAGTCAGAGGCATTTGGGGTTATAATCGGAGGGTTAGGGTCCCTTCAGGGGATGCTACAGCAGCAGTGGCAGTTCACATCTCTGAATTCCACTGGCTCTGTTTGATCCTCACCTACAACCCTGAGAGGCCAATGCTCTCTAATGCTCTAATAATGCTATTATTATCCCTATTTTACAGATAAAGAAACTGAGGCAGAGAGAGGTGAAATGCCATGCTCAGGGTCCCAGAGCTAGCGTCTTAGCATCTGAATCAAAGTCTTTCTGACTCCAAAGACAGTGCTCTGTGCACCATGGTAGGCTGCTTCTCAATCCAGAGCATGTTCCAGGAGGAGACATGAGCAAGGGGCCAAAGATGAGGGCCTGAGCTTAGGGGAGGCACCTAAGGAGAAGTGAGACCCATAGGAGCCTATGAAATATCAGAGAGGGCGGAGTAGAGAACGCCCCGGCTTGGGGGGAAAGATGGAGGGTGCGCTAACAAACTAGACAATGGAGCCAGCACAGCAGCAGGAGAACCAGGGGAACAAAGGCAAAGCCAACGGGGAGAAGGCATTGGGGAAAGGGCTGGCTGGAAGGACCGCAAGCTGCAGGGGGTCACAACGGGTGAGGGCTGACAAAAGGCCTTGGGAGTCAGCGGCTAGGGGACTGCTGGGAACCTCAGAGGGCTCGGGAAGTGGCACAGGAGGGAGGACTCCATGAGCTTGAGAATGGGATGCCATGGGCCAGGGCTTTGGGTTCTGTCAAGGAGATTGGAGCAACCCTGCAGCAGATAAGATGAGCTCCAAGATCAGGGATGACACACCCTCCTGGTGACAGAAAGATCCTCATCTGCCCCCATCTAATCTCCCCCAATGCCAGTGGAGACTGAGCTCTACACTTGGCTCCTCATTCTGCCTTGGTCCCCGTCTCTGTGATCCCAGGCAAAGTCACACACAAGAGGCACCATCAGACTGTGAGCATGTACAGGACCCGAGAGAGGGACTCTCACGTCAACAAAAGTCCCGCTGAGAGGAGGACTTACCGGGCATGGCTACAGATCCACTGGTCGATGATGGCTACGCCGCCATCTTTGTAGAGCTCCAGCTCCTCCCAGGTGGGCTCAAACCTCACCATTTCAGGAAGCAGCCTCTTGAGCTCCTCACATTCTGAAAGGAGACAACATGATCCTGGTCTTAGGACAAGGCCCATCATGGGCCACTAGGCCTGAGGCTTTGGCCAAACACAAACAGGGCACCAAGAAGTGGGCCCAGGGCCATGAAGGCCCACTGCAATTTGTGGGTCTTCTGCTTGGGGGAGAAGGTGAGGAAACATCAGAAAATGAACCAACCAACTCGGCCTTCCTTCCACTGGCAAAACAAGATTCCAGTCTTTAAGGGATGGCCTGGGTCTCCACTCTACTGAAAGCAAGGCCTTGCGAGAGAGCCCAGGGGGTTCACCATTCTGCGTAACATACCCTTTCTAACGGCATCGGTCGCTACAAACACTCTGTCCAGCTTGTGGGTCTCCATCAGGCTCCGGATGGTCTTCACTGCTCCCTGCAGACTGGGCACGTCTTCTCTATGACCCCAGATAAAATCCTTCCTTCTGAGGTGCACTCCGAGGTAAGGACCACCCAGGGAGGTGCCCAGCTTGACCTAGCAGAGAACAACCAGCACATGCTGTGACTGGAACACAACAGCAGCGTTTCAGAGCTTCCTTGGGGCACAAGCTCAGCCAGCTCAGCTACATCCAAAGGGCCCCGGACCTCTGACCGGGTGGGGTCAGCTCGACTTGAGCATTTGGTCAAGAGAATCATTTTATTTAGGGAGAGGACGTTTAAGGGGAGGACCTAGTTCTCATTTATTTAAATCTGTCCCTGTCCTCTGACAACCAGGAGCTGGGCTGAAATGACAGTTCATAAAGACCTCCTAGCAATTAATTAACAGAGAGCCATTTTAATCCGAGGCAGTGAAACAGAAAATGTTCCAAGAGGCGCAACCCACCCCACATGGTGAATCTGTCTTCTAGCTTTGCTAGCTGGGCCAACACTCAACGTCTACAAGATCGCCGTCACAGGAAGACGACGCCAAGCCTTCTCGCGCAGTTCTGACCTCTGTTACCGTCACAAGCGCGGCGTGGGAGCAGGGCCCAGCCCTCTGAAGGCCCTTGAGGGCAAGGACTCTAAAGTCATTATGTCTGTGATGCTGGCCTGGGGAGGATCATGCGGTCACTGCAGTTAATGCGGGTGTAACTCTGGTGACATCCCACGGCTGAAGGACAAAGGGAATTCCTGAGCTGGGCCCAGTTTAACATGGAAGGAATCAGAAGAGCAGCACAGGACCCTCAAGGGAAGGAGAAAACAGTGGCACAAATGACCTTCATCTTTGTCCAGTCTTCACTGTAAGCTATCTTGTCCGCGTCATTGGTGGAGTTCAAGTACTTGCTTCTGAAATCGTCTCCCACCACACGAAGGTGTTTGGCAAACACCATACTCCGACGGGTCTGTCAAACATAAACAATGATGAGCAAAGGCCTCGCCTCGCCATCATGGGGGCGTCCCCAAAGCTCGAGGGAGGCCTGGAGCTTACATAACCTACAGTGTGACCACCACAAGCTCTCCAAAACCCCAAAAGGCTAATGACTTCAGTGTCAAAAATCCTGTCACATTTCCTAGCACAATCACACACCAGTTTGTAAAAACCTCCCCCAGCTGCTCCTCACCCTGAGTCCGCTCAACCACAGAAGGAGCTCTGAGCCTCCAGAAGGGGTCCAGGGGAGATGAGGGGCCCACGGCGGCCACGCCAGAGGCCCTGCCAACCCTCGGTCAGAGAAAGGCAAGGCCTACTGGACAAGCTGCCCTGATCTATTTGTCAAAACTAACAATTTATTATTCCAAAATCACAATGAAGTGTGAAATGAACACAAATACCTGACCTTTCAAATGATGTCTTTTCTAAGACGGCAGCATTTCTACTTCTGAAGCTACACTAAGACCTCCGGGACATGCTGTCCAGCAGCTGACCCCACAGCCTAGTAAGAATGACTCCAGCCCACCCACTGCCTCCAGGACCTGCATGTAGTTTATCTCTGTCTGAACTGCTTGACGGCCGAGCCATCCGGGCTGCTGAGCTGAACCCGAGCTGAACTGGGAAAGCCCCCCAGGAAGCCCAGAGCAGAGCCCGATGAAGACCCAGCAGCTCCTTCGGCTGCTCCTGGGCATCCCCCCTGGCTCCCAGCCTGGGCCGTTCCTCCAGGGTCCTGAGCCCTTGTACTCCCCAGCCCAGCCCAGAACTCTGAAGTCTGCAGTGCCTCATCTCATGACCTCAAACTTTCGATGCCTAATCAAGACCCACGTTCATGGCAAGAGCCATTGGTGGGAGAGAATGAGAGGGGGGAGGGAGGGAGGGAGAGAAGGGGAAAGAGGGAAAGAGAAGAGAAAAAGAGGGAGTGAGAGGAAGTGGGAGAAGGAGGGGGAGGGAGGGAGAGAGAAGAAGGGAGGGAAGAGGGAAGGGGAAGGAAGGAGAGAGGAGAAAGATAGGGAGAGAAGGAAAGAGAAAGAGAGAGAAGGGAGGGAGGGAGAACACATGTGGGTATTGAGCATTTTCACAAGTGAGGGCACCTCGCTCACACAAAGAGGATCACTCGGCACAGAGCCCTGCTGAACATGCTATAGCCACTGTGCCTTGTGGGGCTCCAGGTTCCCTGAGCATTCTCGCAAGACGAGAGTGCTCCGCAGTCACAAAGGGGCAGCTGGTTATGGATCCATCGTGGCACATGCTCTGTGCAAAGATCAGAGGCCAGCCATCAGTGCGTGGGGGCAGTTTTGTGGCCTCACACCTGGGGTGGAAGACTGCCCCCATTTTACAGAGAGGGACACTGAGATTCAGAGGCTTGTGTCTGACTCTCTCCCCCTGTCCTCTCTCTCTGTCCTCCATCTCTCTTCCCCTCACCAGCCTCCTTCCCCTGTCTCTTTCCCTCTCTCCTCTCTGTCTCTCTCTTCCTCTCTCCCCACTTCCTCATCCAAGTGGCTGACATGACCCTTTCCTATGAGTCAGGAAGGGCCTAAGTGCATCTTTCACCCTGGACAAGCTAGCATAAGAGCAGCTCCTGTCTAAAGCCCATGTGGAGGTTTGCAAAGCCCTGTAGACATACCACACCTCCTGTGGTCCTTCAAACAGCTGGGAGGAGGCCCCTAAGGTGGAGGCAGGAGGCTAGGGGACTTGCCGAAGGTCATAACAAAGCTAACCAGCCAGCAGCAAAGGATGGACGTGAGGAAACCTAACCAGCTGCCTCCAAGCAGGCCTGGGGTCCTCTGCTGGGCTCAAAGACAAGAGGAGAAGAGGGGGTTCTGGTCATTCTTACCCAACACCTCCTGACAAGAAGCCCCAAGGTATGGAGAAGAAGACTTCCAGCTTGGCTTGTTACCAAGTCAACAATGAATCAAACAAGGCCTCAGTCATTCTGGGAGGACTGCAGCCACCCACGGGCTTCGGGCCCCCCCCCCCCCCCCCGCAAAAGCCAGAGACAAGGGTTCGCAGGTGGATGCACATGCCTTGTCATCAGCACAAGCAGAAAACTCATTTTCCCCATGCACTAAACACCAAAAGGAATCTCTTTTCCGTGGCTCCAGTCCCATCCACGCCTGTAACGTGGCCTACAGACGGCAGAAGACGCTCACAGAGCTCCAGGGAGGGTGCAGCCCATTCCCCACGAGGACGATGACACGGCCAGGTCCATTTCCACAGGATAGGCCTTCACACACTTGATTACGGGTCTTCCCTCGTCCAGGTTTCCCCTCCCCAGGCCTTTACCTGACCATCCTACGGCCTGCTCCCAAGGCCCTTCCCCCCAGGGCCTGCCTCTGGACACTCCGGGCACTCACTACTCTCCCGATGACGTGCCACCCACAGGCTGTCCCTCTCCATACTCCCGTGACTTAGACGGTAAATGTTCTCCTAAAACTCCATTCCTCCTCCTGAGTCACCAGAGCACAAAGTAGCCTTCCAAGAACCAAAGGAAAAAGCCATCCACACCCTAAGAGGGCTTGAGCTGGGCCTGGAGAATGGGCCCAGAACTGAGATTCAGCTCTGCACTCCACCGCCTGGGGTGGGGACTGAAGGCCTCCCCGTCGGGGTGCTGCTGAGGGGGCCCAGCTTACGGGCCTCTCTTAACCCAGCAGCCTTGGGCCTCAGTCACTCCCTGGCCTGTGACTCAGAGCTCTGCCTCTGGGCTCTGCTCACCTGCCTTGGGGCTGTCCCAGATGCTAAGTCAGGAGAGCCGGGGTGTGGGAGTGAAGGGCACCTGGGAAAGCAGGCAATGATGCAGTCACCACCCAACAATGGAAACAGCCCATGTGGGGGGCCGCCACAATCCTGGTCACGGCTTGACCGCCCTGGGGGCTGTGTGCCAGCCTCACCATAGGGAGCACCACATACCCCACAGCCTGCTTCTGTCTGAGACCCGGCTGCAATGGGGAGCCAGGCTCGATGAAAACACATTCCCCCACCACAGCTCAGTCAGCAGTCAGATGGAGGCTCCGAAGGACAATAAGGGAGCCTCCCCCAAAATGTCCCTGGGTCTGAGCATGTGGGCAGCCAAGCAAGAAGGCTCGAAACCCTCTGCTGGCTGAAAGGCTCGCCAGTGAAGGGGAGGCATCCCTGCTTAGTGCAGCTCTGGCAGACAGGGATTTGGGCCTGACGCCTGAGCCAGGGCCTGCCTCTTTCCAAAGACAATTCCGAGACTAGAATATTAAAATGTACAGAACTCACGTCTGCCGCTTCTTTCCTGGGTGACCCTGTGCAAGTCAGTCACTTCACCTCGTGCCTCAGTTTCCTCATTTATAAAATGAGGGCTACGAGGCGGCCACCGAGTGCTCCCAGCTCCAGATCCTAGGAAGCGGCCACGGGGACGGCCTTCAGGGAAGGACTGCACCACCTTCCTTTCCTCCAGAGCCCCCCAAGACCTTTCCAAATGCCAGCAGAAGGAATTCTTTAATTCTTTCTGCAGAAAGAATTAGTTCTGCCTCCTGCTTTCTCAGGCCGAGGTTTGCAATCTACTCGCCGCCAGGCCAAAATAACATAGACTGGCTAGGCTTGAAGAATGGTGTGCCAGCACTGTTCAGAAACAAAGCAGAAATGTAAACCATCTGTACCACACTGTACATCATCCCAGGAGATACTCACGTCCCAATATTCTTTGCCTCCATAGTGGTCGTGAAGGAGGTTTTCGGCTCTGTCTAACATCACTGATCTAATTTAAGATGATTAAAAAAAGAAAGAGAGGAGAGAGAGGTGACATTTTCTTCATTTACAAAATAATCAAATTCACATTTGTTTCTTCAAGCTTGTTTTGCCCTCACCCCCTCCCGAAATCTGCTGCAGCCCCTCCATCTCCTTCCAGAATCAAAAAGCCCCTTAAGACTGGCAAAGTCCATCCCAAAAGTGTTCTGCTCTGCTCCTGAATGCCCTCCCCCCACTGACCCCTGAGGCAGGGAGGGAGGGATGGATGGAGGGAGGGAAGGAGAGAGGGAGGGAGGGATCACCTCAACCTCCCCAGTGACCTCCACTGTTCATCACAGGACAACGTGGTTTCCGTGGGAAACCCTCTCTTCCAATCCAACCTCGTAACACGTCCAGCACCAGGGAGGCCCCCTGTATTCCTGGACTTACTATCCCAGGGTCAAGGTTATTTAGTGATGGCCAGCTTATCCTCTTTTCTTTAAGTTTACCATTTTAACATCTAGATCATGACAACTAAACAGCTCTGAAGAGCTCCAATCAACAAATGTGGATAATCAATCAACATTTATTAAGCACCTACTGTTTGTCAGGCTGTACTAGGCACTGGGGATACAAAAAGAGGCAAAAGAGTCCCTGTGCCCTCAAGAAGCTCCCAATCTAAAGGGAAAGAGAACATGCAGATGGAGCTGGACAAACAGGACAATGGGGAAGCAGTGACCAGAGGGAAGGCCCTGGACCCAGGAGGGGCTGAGAGGCTTCCTGGAGTAGGGGGGATTTGAGTGGGGACTGAAGGAAGTCAGGGAGCTCAGTGGTAAGAGCAGAGGGAGGGCGTTCCAGGCCCAGAGACTGAGACGGAGGGTCGTGTTCCCGGAGCAGCCGGGAGGACGGGGGCACTGAAGGGCACATGTCAGGGGCTAATGTGTGAGAAGGCTAGAGAGGGAGGAGGGCTCTGAACGCCAGACACAGCATTTTGTATCTGTTGCTGGAGGTGACGGGGAACCCTGGGGCTTACTGAGTAGGGGGCGACATGGTCGGACCTGCTGCTTAAGAAAATCACTTTGGTGGCTGAGTGGAGGATGGACTGAGGGTGGGGCCCGAGGCAGGCGGACCCCCCCAGCAGCCACTGCCACAATCCAGGTGTGAAGGGATGAAGGTCTACACTGGGGTGGTGGCTATGGGGGCGTACTGTAGAGAGATGCTGCAGAGGTGAAATCCACAGGCCTTGGCACCATATTGGATGGGGGCTAAGGGCTGAGTAAGAAGTCCAGGATGACTCCTAGCTGGGGAGCCTAAGAGACTGGGAGGAGGGTGGTACCGTCCATAGCAACTGAGAAGGAGAAGAAGGGGTGGGGTTTAGAGGAAAAGATAACGAGCTCCACTTTGGACACACTGTGTTTAAGACGTCTGCTGGAAGTCCAGTTGGGGATGTCTGAAAGGCAGTTGGAAAGGCAAGATGGGAGCTTGGCAGAGAGTTTTGGGGCAGCAAAGGTCAATCTGAGAATCATCTCAACAGAGACTGTCATTAAACCTATGGGAGCTGAGGAGATCCCCAGTGAGGCAGCACAGAGGGAGAAGAGGCCAGGACAGAACCTGAGGGGCACCCGTGGTTAGAGGGGGTGACCTGGAGAAGGACCCAGCAGAGCAGGGGAATCAGGAGAGAGTGTGCGGGGACCCACAGCTCTAGAGGGACGAGAGGATCCAGGAGGAGAGAGACCCACAGCGTCCAGGGCTGCAGAGGGGTCGAGGGGAATGAGGACTGAGAAGAGGCCACTGAGAGATCATTGGTCACTCTGCAGGGGGCAGAGGAATGATGGGCCAGAAGCCAGACTGTACGGGGTTACGAAGAGACTGAAGGTGAGACAGTGGAGGCAGCTGGTGTAGACGGGCTTTTGGAGGAGTTTCCCCACAAAGGGCAGAAGAGATTGTGGGACCAGAATTATCAGGGACAGAAGGGTGAAGTGAGGGTTTGCTCAGGATGGGGGAGACATGGGCCTGCTTGTAGGCGGGACGGAAGGAGCCAGTGGACAGAGAAAGACTGGAGAAAAATGAAAAGAGGGATGACACAGGAGACGGGATGTGACAGGACGGCCTGGTCAGGAGTGAGGCCACCTCCTCATGGGAGACAGGGACTGAAAGCACACGGCATTGCCATCGATGAGCACACATTTGCTCACCATAGCGCACTCTTTATGCCAGCAATCAGGCCTGTCGTGGCAACACGAACATAAATGCTGAGACCCGCAGCGGCTCCAGTTTGGGGGCCCCCAAACCTAACAGTTACCAATGTTCTACACTTAACAACGAACCAATGACATTTTTAGTTCAAAGGTCCCTGGCCGACAGAATCAGGGAATGCTGTGAGTTCGGAAATCACACGCAGGATGCAGCCAAAGGAAGGCAGACAGGTTCTGAGGGGGGCGTCCCCCCGCTCAGTTCCCAGGCCACAGGCCTCGTCTGGCGCTACCCCAGGCCCACGGCAGCTGCTGTCACTCATCTGTGGCAGCCCCATGTCCCGGGGAGGCACAGTAAAGGAGAGACGGAGGGGCTGGGAAGCCTACCAACCTCATCTCCATCACATCCCACCACTAAGGCGGCCCCCGGGTCTCCACTCCCAGACTGAGCAGATGGACAAGTGGCCGAGATGACCCTGAGGGTCTCTCTCAGCAGCTAAGCTCTGTGATTCACCTGTACTATGAGCAGCAGGTCAGAGAGTGGTGAAGAGGAGAAAGGAAAGGTATACCAAGGTTACAGAAAAGGAGATCCGCTCTTCCACAATCACAAAATGAAGACCTCACGGTGAGTAACTACCCCGTCTCTACTGCCACAGAGCACTGTCCTTGGCACGCAGAGGGGAGGCCTGGTGCCTCCCTTCAAGGAGTTCATCGTCCCCAAGGGGGTCCCAGGCTCCAAGGCTCGCCACAGTCAGCCCGTGAGGGAGAGAGGGAGAAGCAGAGGGTCACGCACACAGAGCCCAAACGAAAAACAGATGAGAAGAGCCCAGGCTAGGCCTTTCTCAGGACATAGAAATGGGTGGACCAGACACAGCTCAGTAAGGGAAAGGAAATCCAGAGTGCACAAAGTTCCCCTTTCCACACTGTCACTCGCTCTGGGCCACCCGGGGCCTCTGCCAATCTCACTGGTCTCAGGGCGGCCACGCCAGGCCCCAAACACAGCCTGAGCTGACCTGCCCCTCCACTGCACCTTCCTTGGCCCCTCTTAGACCCCACTGAGGAAACATGACACAGAACACGCTGGCGGCACCTGGTGTCCCCAGCCCCTCCTGCACAGAGCAGCCCGGGTCTCATGCTTTCTCCACAAAGCTCATGACTCTGCCTTGGGGGAGTCCCAAACAATCCGATCCCCGATGAGGTCTATCCTGGCCCACTCGCCTTCCATCTGTGTGTGGAGATCTCGAGGCCCTAGCCAGGCAGGAGGCTGCTCCAATGAAGGACCACACCGTGCACTTCCCCTGCCCTGCCTTTCCTCCCCCAGCACCTTCCAGAGCCAAGGGACTGTGAGATCTAGAGCAGCGCAGGGCCTCAAGGGCAGCAGCACAGCACATGCTGAGCAGACACGGCCACGCCTCCACCGCAGACACTTGGCAGATGCTGGCTGACAGACCAGGCCGCTTACCGGGCTGACGTGTTCTTCAAAAGCACTGGGGCGACGATGGACGCGGAGCCTTGGACGGACAGACAAGATACACTCAAACCTCTTGTTTCTTCATAGCCCCAGAACCATCCTCTGTAGGGAAAACAGACAGAGGTGTGGATGGTGCACACACCAGCACGCTCACATCCTAACCCCTGCACCCCTGAGAACTCCTCAATGGGCTGCAGTGCTCGACCTTGGACGGGAGCACGGCATCCTGGGAAGTGGGTGCATTATTCCCATCCCCCCGTCGTTGCTCCTGGGGGCTGCACCCAATGACTCCAACAGTACAAAACCTAATCTTTTTCATGGCTTCGTGGGGTCATCGTGGGCACTAATCAGTGCCTAGCTGAACGTCACGGTTTGTGAAGGCTCTTCTCAATTTGTTCAGATCAATGGGAACAGAAAATCTGAGCTGGATCAATGAGGCTTCTCCCATTCATTTTTGGTCTTGGCTAGAAGGTTGAATTTACTGAAACCAAGTGTTAGCAAAATAAGGGAAGAGGAGGATGGACAGTGACACAGAACTAACTTGTTTTCGAGGCTTCAGCGTTAACTGTACCACGTCAAACCCACGTGCTCAAAAAACATCTAACGCTGACGAGTCAGGAAACTACAGAATTTGGGGCTGGAAGGGCAGCTGTCCCACCTCCAGTGCCCCCAGGGGACCTCACCAGCTTCTGCCTCCAGAAGAACTGGGGGGCTCAGTGGCTTTGAAAGTGAAAATGCAGATTCTATTTACAAACGGTATTTCCTGCCTTCCCAGGGCACACGGATGGGGGGCTACCTGCCTGCCTGAAGGTCAGCTGCATTAGTGTCTTGGACTTCAGAATGTGTAAAAACCATCTGAGGCGAGGGAGAGCCCGCGGATAAAATCTGTGATGTGAAGGAAAAATAACCCTCCTTTAAAAGATCTAAGCAGGACACAGACGCCGACGTGGACCAACGCCCTTTTCTAGGTTTAAACATTCCCCAGCATTGGCACTCCTTAGCCCACGCCGCTTTCAGCAGCCAGCCCCAAGGCTGATGCCAACAGACCTGAGGAAGGTGCCAGGGCCACATCGTGTCACCTACCGATAATAGTTGTGTTTGTCCCGGGAGTACAGGAGCTGATCGATGCACGGCCGCTCATCAATCTTCTCCTCCCAGGTCCCCTCTTTCCAGCCTTCTGCATAACTCTGCAGGACATACACCTGCTCGATAAAAGGGCCGCCTGATTCTGAAAAAGAAGTTCGGCACGGGTGTGAAGATGCAATATGAAAGGGTGCATTGTTCCCTGCGGAGGCGGTGCAAGTCTAGCAGAATTTCCCCAACAGGCTACCCATTTTTGTGTGGGCATAATCAACTCTGAAATGCCTCCACACACAGAAGGAGGGCAGCTAGGTGGTACAGTGGATAGAGCACCAGCCCTGAAGTCAGGAGGACCTGAGTTCAAATCCGGCCTCAGACCAAACACTTGACACTTACTAGCTGTGTGACCCTGGGCAAGTCACTTAACCCCAATTGCCTTAAAAAAAAAAGTGGCTTCTGGATGTCATTGAGTTGAACAGGCCAAGGGCACTGAAGAAAATGCCTCCAAACTGGGCAGGAAAAGCCTCCCAAGACGACCTCAATAATCAGAGACTTAAAATCAGACATTAATTTCAAATGTGGCATGAGGAAACCTGCACCGACTGTACTCATGCGCCCCCGGCTGGCCCTGGCCACGGGCCCTTCTTCCCTCTCAGCTGCCCCATCTACGACCCTCCCACCCCCACCCCGTGTTATTGCTGCAGCCTCCTCTGCCCTCGAGGGGGCACAACCACCCCGGGGGGCCTCAGCTGCAGCTGGGGGTGTGAGCCTTTCCCACACCAGAGGCCTCGAAGAGCCTGCGTCCCTCTGCCCCGTTCTCCCTCCCTCTCCTCCGCGCTGCTTGGCTGAATCAGGCTAATGCCTGTAAGGAACGGGGGTTCTGGCTTTTCTACATCTACTAGGGCAGCCTGGTGGCCAGGACAAAGATGACAGACAACGGACAGAGGGCGGAACTCCTCTGCATTCCTGCTTTCTCTGCCAAAGAGTGATCTTTGAGCTGAAAGGGGCAGAAGAAAAACAGTGACAAAGGTGGATGCTAAAGACGGGTAAAGAGGGAGCAGGCATCCATTGTGCTCATAGATAGCCCCCTGTAAGGTAGGGGCAATTACAACTCCCATTTTACAGTTGAAGAAACTGAGGCAGACAGGGTCATACGACTAATAAGCGGTTGAGGAAGGGATGTGAACATGGGTCTTTCTGATTCCAGGCCCCAAGTCCTATTAATAGAATGGAATAAATGGGGGTGGGTGGGATAGGATTAAGGGAAATAGAGCTAGTTTTTCACAGCATGTCTACTATGGAAGTGTTTTCCATAACTGCACACATATAACCTATATTTAGTTGCTTGCCTTGTCAATGAGGGTGGGTGGGGAGGGAGGAAGGGAGAAAATTTGGAACCCAAAGTTCTAAAAACACGTTTAAAAGTTTTCACATGCAACTGGGAAATAAGAAATACAGGAAATGGGGTACAGAAATCCATCCTGCCCTACAGGAAAATAGAAGGGGAAGGGGATAAGAGAAGGGGGGGAGAGATAGAAGGGAAGGCAGACTAGGGGAAGGGGTATTTAGAATGCATGCCATCTTGGGGTGGGGGGAGGGGCGAGATGGGGTGAAAATTTGGAACTCAAAATCTCGTGGAAGTAAATGTTGAAAACAAAAAAGTAAATAAAAATTACCATAATATAAAAAAAATAAGTATGTACCTAAAAATGAAAAAAATAAAATAAAAAAAACATTGAGCTGCCCTGGGTGAGTCCAGATCGGCCCCTGGACAGCTGGCAGACATCCCCTGGCCACAGTCAACGACCTTGGAAGGACAATGTTGCTATTTCCAAGGCAGGGAAGATTGCAGTTTGTACAATACAGGCCAGTGAATGCCTGTGATTTGTGGAAAACGTCAGACTCTGTCATCAAGGAGCAGGAAATAAACAAACATTTGGGAATTACTGAGCAGGAGGAGGCGGCAGGACAAGTCCAGGTCAGCCGATGGGCTCAGGGGGATGCAAGAGCTCACCTCCTGGATCGGATGGAGAGCCGGGGGCCAGAGGGGGACACAATTAGGCGGACACAGACCAGGCTGAACCGCCAGACTCGATGTCGGCCCAGAAGCGCACTAGTGAGGGGCCCAGGGATCTGTGCTGTTGAACGTCCGCATCGGTAACTTCAGAAAAACGGCAAGCTTATCGAATGTGGAGACAGCACAAAGCCAGGAAGAGGGAGTCTGGCTCCAAAAAGGTCTGGGCAGCCTGGAACCCTGGGCCAAGTCGAAGATGGAATTTCATAGGGACAGATGGAAAGTCTTCCGCTCAGGTAAAAAAAAAAAAAATCAATGTTCCACGTACAAGACAGAGACATGGCTATGGATGAAGCTCCCCTCCAACAGGCCTGGGAGGTTTTGTGGGCGGCCAGCTCACGAGGTACAAGGGAACCCGACAGCCCCAAAGGGGGACTGGCCTAACGTCCAGGCCTGGGGCAGGGGTGCAAGACTCCTCTTGGAACTCTGTCCCAAAGCACATCAAGGGCACAGGGCTCAATTCTGGGCATCACGATGTGCCCAGGTGGGCTGGGTGGGCAAGACCAGAGGAAGGTAACCGGCATGGTCAAGGGCCCTGCATTCATGCCTCTTGAGGACTTCAGGGGGACGTGGCAGCGAGCTTCCATACCTGAGGGGCCACCATGCAAGGGCCCTCAGAAGCTGTCTAGTCCATTTTACAGAGGAGGAAACTGAGGCCTGAAGAGAGTAACTGACCAGCCCCGGTAATAAGTGACACAAGGAGGCAGAAGAAACAATGGGGAGGAAGAGGAGGAGTCAGGCCCACGCAGGGCACAAGTGAGCGCTCCCCAAAGGAGAAGGAGCCCCTTCTCCACTTCCCTCTCTTCTCCCTCTCAGAATCTCACTTGACAGCCAGCGAGCCAACGCAGGCAACACGTGAAGGTCTTTACAGACGTTCGGAGCAGGCTACGTGACTTGCCCAGGGCCACCCGGCCGGTGGGTCTTCCTGCCTCCGGCTTCTTACTTCCTCCCAGACTTAGCAGCCGGTGCCCCACGAGGCTCCCACCCCACACCACAGTGTTTCTCTACGTGTTTATCTATGTTCCCACACTGTCTCCCTCCACTGGAAGGCAAAGGCCTTGAGGGCAGGGCCCATCTCCCTCTACGGAGCTGGGCCAGGCGCACAGTAGGCACCCCGCGAGCTCTTCCCTCCGGAATGGCATCGGCTCCTGTCGTGTATCCGGGCTGCACTCGCTCCCCTCTCCCCGAGACCGAGGCCGGCTGCGTCCACCCATCCCCCGTGGCAGGACCCGGCCGGTGGGAGCTTCCCCGGGGGAGGGCCGGGAGCCCCCCCGGGCCGGCTGGGTCGGCCGGCAGGGCGAGCACTTTACCTGCAATGAACTGCTCGTACTCGATTACAGGGACGTTTTTACTGAGACTCGGAAGGTCAAAGAAGTGGGCCCACGGGATGCGGGCCTGGCGGATGTCGGGGCTCTGCCAGTGATAGAGGCGGCCCCAGGGCGGGAGGACCAGCGCCCACTGCTCGCTCTTCAGCAGGGTCTTCAGGAGGGACGCGACGCGGATGTAGACGTCCCGGCGCAGGTTGAAGCCTTCGGGGGGGTTCACGTCGTACAGGAGGTACCTGGGGGAGCCGGGGAGGAGACGCGCGTGCGCGCGCGGAGGGTCAGTCCCGGGCGGGAGGGCCCCGGAGGGGGAGGGGCGGGGGCAGCAGTCGGGGACCCCATTTCTGAGATGAGGAAGCTGAGGCCCCTCGGGCTGGATTTGAACTCAGGGCTTCCCGACTCCGGCCCTGGGGGAGCCGGGGGAGGAGACGCGCGTGCGCGGAGGGTCAGTCCCGGGCGGGAGGGCCCGGAGGGGGAGGGGCGGGATGAGGAAGCTGAGGCCCCTCGGGCTGGATTTGAACTCAGGGCTGCCTGGGCCGGGGGCACCAGGAATGGGGCCAGCTGAAGACCCTCCGTAACGGGGGAGGCAGGAGGCCCCTCCCAGCCTCCCTTTCAGTCGGCGCTTATTGACTTGCACCGCGTAACTCTGCGAAAGTCACTTCGCCCGTGTGGGCCTCAGTTTCCCACTCTGTAAAAGGGAACCCATAAGCGTCCCCCCTCTGGTGCCCTCTCCCGCCCCCCTCGCTGGGGCCCCCCCGGGGCACCAACGCCCCCGCCTCCCCCCCCCCCCCGGGGGCCCCGCTCACCTGCGCCCCCGCGCCGCGGCCGCCGCGCCCCCCGCCGCCGCCCCCCACTGGCCGGGCCGGAACTCGTCTCCCTGGGCCCGGCCCGGCGGCATGGCGGCGGCCGCGAGGAGCAGCAGCAGCCGCACCAGCCTCTGTGGCCCGGGAGCGGCCCGGGTCCGAGGCGTCTCCGCCGCCATGTCCGCAGGGGCGCGCCGCGCCGCGCACTTCCGGCACGTTGACACGTACTTCCGGCGCGCCGCGGCTCCCGAGCAGAAGCACTTCCGGCGCACCCCTGCACCGAGCTGCGCACGCGCGGAGGGCCCCGGGCGCTGAGCTTTCTCCTGACCCCGCCCCCGGGGTTCGCTGGGCGCATTGTGCGCATGCGTGTGTCCCCGGCCCGCAGAGAGCCGGCTAGGGGCGGGGCCTGGGCCTCTTGGGGCTGCCCGAGCCGGGTGTGCTCCGACGCCTCTGAGCGTGCCGCCTCGGGGCCAGCCAGCTGATCCTCCTAGCGGGGAGCCCGGGAGAGAAGCAGGGACTGGGCCCTTTGCCATCTTGTTCAGGGCTCCCCAGGGTCTCCAAGCTGAGTTTCCCTTTCATAAGGGCACACTTGTCCAGAGCTTAAAGGACACATTTTGCAGAGGGAGAGACTGAGGCAGCACAGAGTCGGAAAGGAACTGGCTGCGCTGCCCCCTCACCTCCACCCTCAAGACCTCTGCTCCGCCTTCCAGTCCTCAGGGCTACTTTGTATCTCTTTTGTATCCACTTTGTATCTACTTACCCTGGTGCCGGACCCTTGTCTCCTCAGGCAGACTGTAAGCTCCTGGAAGGCCGGAGACTGGTTTGTTTTCATCTTTGTATCTGGCTGTGTGACCTTGGGCATGTCACCGGACTCCTGCCGAGTTTTCCTCGGCTGTAAAGTGGGCATAATGACAGCGCCTACCTCCCTGTGTTGTGAGGCTTCAATGCTCGCATTTCTGAAGCGCTGAGCCCAATGCCTGGCACACAGTAGGAGCTCTATCCACGTTAGCTAATACTCATGTAGGCTCATCTCCAGGGCCTGGCACAGAACAGAAGACGTGTGCTGATTCGAGATGATGCCAGACCTTGAATGCCACATTAGGTAGAGTGTGCCTTGATGCCAGAGGCAGGGTCAGCCAGGAGAGCTTTGGTGCAGAGGAGCAGTCGGGCAGCCCTATGTCCTGGGCGCCTCCCGTTGGCAGCTGCTGTGGAAGAGAGATGGCCCTGGGGCCGAGACATGGGGGAGCCCAAGGGCCTAGGAGAGGTGATGGTGTGAGTGGAGAGAAGGGGCCGTGGGAGAGATGTGCAGGAGCAGGAACCTGCTCAGATATAACCTGTAAAGAGACAGGACATCAAGAGAGATCAACCCATCGCATTTACTAAGTGCCTACTGTGTGCCCGGTGCTGTGCCCCACTATGGCATTACAAAGACAACCAGTGAGATCCCTACCCACATGGCACTCTCATTCTAATAGCAGCAAGTACGTGCGCGCACACAGAGCATAAACATTAAGACCACGTAGATCGGCCATTGGGAAAGAGGGCACCAGCTGTTGTGGGGTCAGGATCAGGAAGGACTTTCTGCAGAAGCTGGAGCCTGAGCCCAGTCTGCAAAGAAGGGAAGGCTTCTGTGGGGGAGGGGGAGAAAAGGCCACTGAGGCGGGAAACAGACTTGGAGTCCAGGTGGGAAAGGTTCTCCAGACCAAACAGCAGAGTTAATCTCTGATGGGAGAGGCCGTGGGGAGCCATAGGGATTGAGAGAGTGAGGGAGGGACGGGATGAGATCTGCGCTTTGGCATCTTCGAGGCAGCAGGATTGAAGGGAGATATGCCTCATTTGGAGCATGCTGCTGTGATAATCTAGCAGAGGGACACTGAGCTAAGGTGGTGGTTTTGTGAGGAGAAAAGGCTTTGGATGCCCAAAATGTCCTGGAGGGAGAAGCCGTCAGATTGGGCTCCAGAGTCATCTGGGAGTGGGGGGAAGGGGGAGGGACAGTGCTGCACTTCTGAACCCGGAGGCTGGAGGGGCAGCGCTAGCAGTACCCCGGACAGTGATGGGGCAGCGTGGGAGAGAGCCAGGTGCGTAGGGGCAGATAGGTGGCGCAGTGGATAGAGCTGTGGCCTCGGAGTCAGGAGGACCTGAGTGTGACCCTGACAAAGTCACTTAACCCCATTTGCCTCACCAAAAGGCAAGAAAAAAA
>NW_020951925.1:659998-739320 GCF_900497805.2 Vombatus ursinus
CAGGTCGGGAGCCAAGTAAATGAAGCCTGCTTAGCATCCACTGAGAGGGAGAGACTTCTGTGACATCCTGGTAGAGACTTCTCCCAAGTAATTGGAGGCAGAGAGGTTAAGAGCTGGACATGGAGACTTGGGCATGGAGACTGGGGGACTCCTCTGCCACAGATTAACTGTAACCGTGGAGCTGATTGCCCTGAATCTCTGAAGAATTGAAGCTGGGGGTCCCCGAGGGAGGTGCACTTGGGCTTGAGCAGCTTCGGAAGAGCTATCTGAGCTACGGTGAGGAGGGGCTCAGTGAGACGCTCGCTTCCTGGAAAAGGTGAGTCCAGGGAGGAGGGAAAGAGGGGTTGGTGCTGGGTGCGCAGGGTGGTAAAGCTAGGCAGGGGGGCTCGTCTACTTAGGGAGCTGCTGAGCCGGGCAGCTGGAGGCAGACGGAGGCAGCAGCCCCTTCCAACCTTCAGAAGGCTTTGTGTCAAATCCTGACTCCAAGGGGCCTGAGGAAATCCTTTCAACTCTCTGGGCCTCAGTTCCCCATGGAGGAAATTTGGGGATGATAACACATACAAGGCTTCCCTTAGTGAAGAAAACTCTTTGTTAAGTGGGAAAATATTATAAAAAGTGTGAGACTAGTGTTACTAAATAATAGTAGTCCCCATCTATCCTGGACCAGAAGGGAGGGAAGGCTGCCTGTCCTGGACCTGAACCAGGCCTCTTGTCCAGCTTCCGGAGGGGTGGGCTAGGTGGGGGCAGAGGAGGCAGCTGGGAACAGCGTGTGCTCACACAGTTCTGACCCTGCGAATGTTCCAGGCTTTTAGAACCTCTGACGTGCTTGTGGTTTCTTTGAATCAGGAATTTTGGTTCCCTGAGGATGTTTACATGCTGTGGCGGCTCTGTCCTTTGGGCTGATGGAAGCCAGGAGGCAGCCGATCCCCGGGATCTTTGGTCAGTTAGTTAAATGAAGCTTTGCCGAACATTCTTGGTCTCCTTTCCGGGATGCAAAGCCGATTTATCTGTAACACACACACACACATACAAACACACATGTACACACACAAACACACACATACACACACACACACTGTACGTGCACATATATGGGCACCAGCTCCTGGTTCCTTCTGGAACCTCCATTTTAGGAAGGGCCCAGGGCCCTTGCTTATCTTCATGTGCCTCCTGGTTCTGTTCCTGACTTTCTAGACTTTAAAATCCTGCCCCCTGTGCTGCACCCTCATTTTCCCTGCCCCACCCCCACTGAAGTTGGTAATATGTGACAGCTGGCTTGTACCCACCGTCCATCTTCCTGTTGTCCACCGGGTCACAAGTAGCTGTAATTCTCCCAGCTGCCGGGGTGGCTCGATCCAAGGCTACACAACTGGGGGATGTTGGGGTTCAAAAGACAGGCCCTTATGGAGGTTGGGGCAGGGATAGAAACACTGCCCAGCCCACATGCAGCCCAGCTCAGTCTTTCCGTGGGCTCAGTCCTGAGTCCAGTTCACTGTCCATTCACCACAGCTTATCCAGGTTGAGGGTAACCAACAGGTCTCAAATCAGTCATGAGTTGGAGGGGTGTCCCCAGGTGTGTGAGGACGTCCCCCAGCAGAATGGGAGGCCGGGAACGATTTATTCCAAGTCACAAAGCAGGTGCCGTGGAGCTGAGAGCTTGGTCAGACATGGGAGGTGCCAAGGTCATCATGGCACCCTGGACCGTAGCCAGTCCTCCTGACTTTTGTCTTGCCACTGGACTCTGATGTCTCTGTTTCCCCATCTGTAAAACAGGGACAATAACATCACTTTCCTTGCAGGGATGATGTGAGGATCAGTGAGGCAGTTAGCACAGTGCTAGGCACATACCAAGTGCTATTTAAATGTTAGCTAGTAGGAGCAGAGTTGTGGGCTGTAAGAGGAGGAGACAATGAATTCTCTTCTGTACAGGTGGAGTCTGAGATGTTCACATGACTTGGAAATTTCCAATGGGCAGTTAGTTGGTCATGTGGGAATGGGGTTTATTCCTGTGCTATTTAACAAACGTTTATTAAGCACCTATTGTGTGCCAAGCACAAGGCTAGACCCCAGGGATTCAAAACCCACAATGAAACCTTCCTGGCTTTCCAGTAGCACACTTCCATTGGGAGAGGGGCCGCATGTGCATAAGATAAGACAATGGAAAACTGGAGATGCAGTAATGGGGGAGGGGAGTGTGGGGAGACGTGAGCAGACAGGCTGGGCTAGATCTCTGCCCAGAGATCATGCAGGAGCTTCCGGAATACCAAGGCAGGAAAGAGTATCTTAAGATGAAGGTGTCCTGGCCTGCAAAAAGGCCTGGGAGGAAGAGGACCGAGAAGGGGTTCTCAGGTTCACCAGTGAAGAGACTGTAGACTCCTTGGGGAAGAGCCATTGCAATTGAAGGATGCGGTGACCTGGCGCCAAGGGCAAGAAGGGGCCAGAGAAGCTTGAGTGTAGATGGCTTTTACCAGGAGTTTGCTCAAGAAAGGGAGGACAGCCTTCAGGGCATGGCTGGAGGGCACATCAGAGTCTCCCAAGGAGGAGGCAGGACAGCGGAGAGAGACCTGGAGTGCTCATAAAACAGCAGAGAATGAGGCAGCAGATGCTAAGACATTGAAGACTGGGGCGTGGTCCAGGGTACACATTCCAGGAGACATGGAATGGGAATAAGCCAGGGAGAGAGGTTGGCCTTGGGGAAGGGACACCCCCCCCCAATCAGGAACTGCAGGGAAGGGGCCCGGGAGGGGGATGGGTTCAGGCAGGTTTGAGGCTGGAGAGGAGGACAGGAGAAAACTCTCTTTTCTTAGCAAAGTAGGCTTGGTCCCCTTCTGAGAGAGGGGCGGTTGGGGGCTTGAAGCCAGGAGAGGAAGTATGGAGCAGCTTCCATTAGGGATGAAGGGAAGATGAATTTACTGTGGCTTCTCGAGGGCCATATGTAGTGGCCCCTAGACATTGCTGTGTCTTCCTCAAGCATGATTCAGTGGCATGAGGGGAAGGGTGAAGTAATGAGCATTCAGCTATTAGTAATAGCAATCGCTAACAGATCATGCCGGCTATGTGCCAGGCACTGCCCTCAGCACTTTACATAGGCCATCTCATTTGATACTCACAACGACTCTGGCAGGTTATTATCCCCACTTTACAGATGTGGAAACTGAGACCACCTAGCTGCTTGTGAAGGGTAGGATCACTGCAGGGAACCATGAGATTATTAAAAATGCAAAGTAAGAGCACATAACCCCATGTTTAATGGACTTGCTGAAGAAAATTTGCCAGAAATGGATTCAGAGAAAGCTGGGAGGATTTAAACGAACTAACAGAATGAAGTAAGCAGAACCAGGAGAACAATTTATGTAAAAACAACTTTGACAGCCATAAATACTCTGATCAATGAAATGACTAATCATGACCCCAGAGGATGCCATGATGAAGCATGTGACCACCCACTTCCGACAGACAAGTGGAAGCCCAGTCACAGATGCAGACATAGGTTTTCAGAGGTGGCCAACATAGGGACTGGGAGCCTTGACCGGGCTTCTTGGTTCCAAGTTTGTTTGTTTTTTCTTTCAGTGGGGTCAAGGATTTTGGAAGGCGGTGGGATCTATCAATAGTCGTAGCAAGAAGAAGAAAAGGTTATAGTTACAGAAACAAAGAGAAGGAAATTCAGAAGGAAACACAGAAAGGCAGAACAACTTCGAAATTGGAATTTATTATTCATTTTTAAAAATGCAAGCTGTGTGTAATAGATTTGTGGTTTTGTATACAATCCACTTTTTCTTCATTGTATATGGAAATGATCATATTTGTTGGTATTTGTTAAGTTTTATATAACAAAATACACACACACACACGTAAAAGAAGACCATTTCCCGGAATTGTTTAGCTCTAGGAACAGACTGCAGAATTTTTGACTCCTGCACTTCCTCCATGAGAAATAACAGATGTAACTTGGTGAAAAAAAATCATCAAATTTAAGATCTCTGTTGATAGAAGGAATCTTACAAAAAAGCCACAAAAAAAAAAAAAAACCATCCTTTTCTCAAACCCCTAACTCCCAAGTCCCAGGGATTATTGACCCATCACAAGAAAATGGAGACAAAACTGTATCCTAATTTATAGGCAATCCAAGGGAATGCAACTTCACCCCCAGAATCTTCTAGCCAGCTCAACTAGGAATAATACACAAAGATAAACACCACTATCTCCCCATCGCTGTGTCATTTCCAAACATCTTTACGAGGGGAAAAATCCCAACTAGCTGGAGCCTTTGACTTGCAGATCTGCCCAAGAAAATGCCTCCAGGTAATTCTTGGAGAGACTAAGCTCGTCAGGGACCTTTGCCATGTAAATCAACTGGGGACCCCAGCTAAAACTCTCCCCGAGGAAATCAATAGAAAGAGGTGTGTGGTCCTTGGAAACTTCACCCTGGGAGAATGAAATAACAGTGGGGGATCGTGAAAACCTGAAATTGTCTCTAGAGGAAACTGGGTTGGGGTCTGAGAACTACGGTAGGAGAGGGAAAATCCAGAGGAGGCTTTCTCCGCTGCCAGCATCTCAGAGGAGAGAAGTAAGGGATCGCCGGTGGGGAAGCTGCTTTCTGCATCCTCGTAATTAATGATGCACATGCTTGTAGGTGGTGTCATTTATTAGGAGCCACTTTGCAATGTTCTTGGTCAGGCAGGATGCTTTGGTTGTGATAAATAAAGGGCAGAATGAACATACCCTGAACGTGTGATTGCAAACACAAGAAAGAACTGTCTGTTCACAGATTTTCTGAGCAATGAGGCAAATAATTACAGAACAAAGCAAAAAACCAAAAACAAAATCTGGAGGCAGCCAAAGTGCCCAACTCAAGGAGAGGGCTTAAATAACTTGTGGTTCATTAAAGGGAAGGAATGTGATCGTTCTATTGAGAGGACCGTCTCTGGGGATACTGAGAAATCTGGAAAGCGTTTTATGTGCTTCACGCCAAGGGGGAAAGCTGCCCCAGAACCAGGACCCTGAAAGACCAAAGGGCCGGGAATGCTTTGAGGGAATGAAAGGAAAACGTGGTAAGCATTGAAATGGACTCATTCCCTTGTCCGGAGTTGCTAAGCAGGTTGGACTGATTGTATTGGTGGTCAATATTAAGGTTTTAATAAAAGATGGCGGTGGAATGTCTTTATGTTGTCAGAGAGGGCAGGAGGTTTGACGGGCTGTGGTCTTCACCTGGGCTGTGTGCTTGGACCATCTATTTAAATGTTCATTGCCAGAAAACATCGAAACAACCAGGGGTTTGCCTCAATTACCAAACTCCCTGCAGTAGGGTCAGGGTGATCGACAGCTAAAGGTCACCAATGAGATTGGGGAGGGGTGGGAACAAACAAGGTCTTAGCAAATAGGGACTGGACTGGGCCGGTGATCTCTCACTCCCCACGCAGGTTGACACCTTCTCTGTAATTTATGGCCTTTGACTCTAGAGCACAGGAAGGTATTATTAACAACAACAGCTTCAGATAAAGACAGCAATATGGCAGCATGCCCAAACTAAGAGAATTCGGCTAAAGCGGTTTTCTTTTGTTTTTTTAGCAAAGCACATCTATTTCTAGAATGCTTTCCCTCACAAATGAGAAAAATCAAAGACCAATGAGCTGAGTTTCCAGGGAAAAGCGTCTGAAAACAAATCAATACCTCAGGAATAGGCATTAAAGAAGAAATTCCTAACACTGAAAGAGAACTGGGGAGAACTGGAAATGCGAGAACCTGAATTCACAAATAAAAGATACTTTAAAAAAAAAAAAAGGCCAATAAAGCTGCTTCAGCATTAGCTAAATGAGCTAAGAGAAAAAGAGAAAAACCACACGGCCAAGTAAAAATCGAAGTAACCCACCGCAGCGAGAAAAGCGGTGGGCCAGCGAGACACTCAGCCGTCCTGGGGGCCTGGCGCTGACCCGGAGGGGACAGTCCCCGACACGATGCCAATGTCACCACCACGCGGCCCGCTCTCCCCTGGGCTTCCCATCCATGGGGTCCCATAAGTACGCTGCAGCACACTGCACAGGGAGCCAGTCAATCACAGAAACACAGAATTGGAGAGCGAGGAGTCCTGAGCCGTCAGCCACCCCCAGCCATAACCCCGAGTCTTCATGTCACCCAAGACACCCTCAGATCCCCCTCCAGCTTCCCTTCTCTAGGCTACACAGCCTCAACTCGTCCTCAGCTCAGTCCTGGTCATGGACGGCCAGGCTCTTCCCTCCACCGGGGGCTTTCCTGGTGCTTCCTTGAAGGAGGCACTCAGAACTCTATGCAAGATTTCGGGGGGTCGGGCCAGGTCCGACAAGGACTGAGGGACCAGCACCTCCTCAGAGCTGGCAGTGGCTCCTGTCTCGCAGCATCCCGAGGTCACATTCACTTTCTTAGTCGTTGCTGGACTCGTATTCAGGCCGTGGCGAGCCCTTCCTAGCTCTGCCTCCATGCTTTGCAAAGGTGGTTTCCTGCCCCCCCCTTCATTGAGCCCTGCCCGCCGGCACACCGTGGGCCCTCGATAATGGGCTTGACTTAGTTTCTCCTCTTGGAATCTCCTCTCCTCTCGTTTGTTCGATGGCCTTTGTTCACGATCTTGTTCACGTACGCGAGCACTTGGGCTGCAAATGAGACAAAATGCAATGTATGTCTAAAAGAAAACAGCCCTAATTTTAGAAAGCCAAAACAAACAAACAAGCCCCTGATGTGGGGGTGGGGGATGAAACGGGAAGGAAGGGATAGCCAGGTGGCACAGGGGATGGAGTCAGGAAGGCCTGAGTTAGCCTAGATGGATAGACAGCCTATCTGAGTTGAAATCTAGCCTTAGACATCTACAGGCTGGGTGACCCTGGACAAGTGGCTCAACCTCCGTTTGCCGAGGTTTCCTCCTCTGTAAAATGGGAGTAATAGCAGAGTCTACCTGCAGGGTGGTTGTGAGGGTCAAATGAATTAATACGGTAAAGTGCGTGGCAGTGAGCGCTGTAGGAACGCTGGCTTTATTTAGGGCTATGCAGGCCTGCGCCACCAGAGGGCGCAGGGACGCTGGAGGACGGCTGGTTTAGCGCTGCGGCAAATCTGGTCAATTGAATTGAGTTGTTTCTCTTCCCCCTGCCCTGGCCGGCTGTCCCGCAGTCAGAAAACTCCCTGCTCCTCCATCTTCTCTCTCTGCCCTTCCCTCCTCTGCCTCTCCCTTCAATACTCACAGCTCTGTGTGACTTCGCTCCTCCCTTCGCCCAATGGTGGGTCATGAATGGCCAAGGTCACGAGAACTCATGGATCATTGGCCGAGCCTCTCAGCTTGAGGTGCTGGGGCCCAGAAGCATCTGGGCCAACCGGGATCTGAACTGCAGTCCCCTGGATAAGCTGACAAGTAGCTGCCCTGCCTTTGCTTGGAAGCCTCCAGTAAAGGGGAGCTCACTACCTCAGGGACAGCTCTGAGTGTTAATAACCAGAGGGTGATCTCTTGCTGCTCTTGGGCGATCTGAAGGGTGCAGATGGGAAGGATGGGATGACGGCATGAGTGGGCCAGTGGGACTATTAGGGCAGCCGTGATATGACCCTTGAGCAACGCTGACTCTTCTTGGGGTGGTCTCCTCTGCCCCCAACATCAGAATCACAGACGGTGAGTCATGTCTGACCCTGGAGTAAATGCACCAGAAAAGTCTGGGGATGTCCCAGAGCTACCTGGCTGCAGACCCTCACTGGCTGTGGCACTGTTGTCCCTGGCCCCACTCCCACTCGAGGTCCATAGACACGTCTGATGCCCCCTTAGGCTCTGATTTGCTGTGGGAGGGGGAGCAGAAATCTGCCGTTTGGGTGTGTGGTCAGGTCTTTTCACCAGAGCCCAGGCTGCTGTGGCTGTGAGGGAAGCCGTGGGCTCCACACCCGTGCCAGTGTCCCTCCCACTGAAGGGCCCCCCAGCCCCTGGGTCTGCCCTGGGTGATTTTTCTCTCCTCAGTGCCTCAAATCCAGATTCCCACAGGGAGGCTCCCAAGCTCCTCGCAGGCAAGCCTCTCCTCTACACTGCTGTTCTGTCTGCCTCATCTTACTCCACTTTCAGTCCTATTCTCCACACTGGGAGAGGAAAGGGGGATCCAAGCCCTCTCTATCTTTGCACCCACTTAGGAGCCTATGGTAGAGAATGCTGAAAGCCCAGAAGACTTTGGAGCCAGAGAGTGACCTGATGGGATCTGGGCCTTAGGAAGAGAATTCTGACAGTGATGCCCAGCTGGATTGGAGGCAGGGAGGACAGCTAGGAGGCTGATGTCAAAGGCCAGGCCAGTGGGGAGGTGGCTCTGTCCCTGGCAGCACTGGGGATAGGGAGGAGGCATGGATGGATACAGCAGCTCTGTATTCATTATTAGCTAAATGAGCCAAAAGAAAAACAGAAAAACTACACGGCCAAATAAAAAACGAAGCAGCCCCCCACAGCAAGAAAAGAGATTGGCCATCGAGACACTCAGCTATCCTGAAGGCTTGGCGCTGACCTGGAGGGGACAGTCCCTGAAAAGATGCCAATCTCACCAGCCACAGCCGCCACACAACCTGTGTGGATGGAGAGTAGAAGCTCCTTGAAGGCAGGGGCTGCTTCATCCTTGTCTTTATAACCCTCCGGCTGGGGGCGGAGCCAAGATGGCAGAGGGAAAGCAGTGACTTGCTAGAGCTCTCCCCCAACCCCTCCAAATACCTACAAAAAATGGCTCTAAACAAATTCTAAAGCAGCAGAACCCACAAAAAAACAGAGTAAAACAAATTTCCAGCCCAAGACAACCTGGATGGCTGATCGGAAAGGTATATCGCGCTGGGCTGGGAGAGGAGTGCAGTTTGGCATGGGCCAGGCCTCAGCGAACCTGGAGCAGGCTTCAGAGGACTGAGTCGTGGGCAGCTGTGGCGGTTTCCAGACTTCTCAACCCACCAACACCAAAGACAACTTAAAAGGTCAGTGGGAAAAGTCTGTTACTGCAGTGAGAGAAGAAGCTAGATCTCAGCCCCCCCCCACCCCCGGCCCACCAGGGCCGACCCTGTTTCCTGAGCTTCTGGGCCCACAGACTGAGGGGGAATCGAGTAGCTAATCAGAGGGGGATTGCAGGAATCTCTTTGCCAGAGCTGAGGCAGGAATCTCTTGCTTTGCCTGTGCTTGGATCTGGGTCACAGTTCTGAGGGGCGGTCCTGGGGCAAGGAGGAGCGCTGGCCTGGTGGAGCTTGTTGTGGTGGTGGAGAGGAAACACCTCGCCCCTTATCATAGCATCTTGAAAGAACGGACACTTTTCAGGTCTCTAGAAGTATCTTTGAAAACAGCTGCACAAAACCCCGAAGCTTGGGACAGTACATTCTCCACATTGGAAACAGACTCTTACCTTAACAGAGAGTTTAAAACTCAAGTAATTGGTTGGGATCATGAGTAAGCAGCACAAAAAGAGTCAGACTATATTATCTTACTTTTTTGACAAAGAAGATCAAAACATACAACCAGAAGAAGAAAACAAAGTCAAAGCTCCTACATCCAAAACTTCCAAGAAAAATATGAATCAGTCCCAGGCCTTGGAAGAGCTCAAAAGGAATTTTGAGAAGCAAGTAAGAGAAGTAGAGGAAAAACTGGGAAGAGAAATGAGAGTGATGCCAGAAAATCATGAAAAGCAAGTTAACAGCTTGCTAAAGGAGACCCAAAAAAATACTGAAGAAAATAACACCTTAAAAAATAGCCTAACCCAAATGGCAAAAGAGGTCCAAAAAGCCAATGAAGAGAAGAATGCCCTAAAAAGTAAAATTGGACAAATGGAAAAGGAAGTCCAAAAGATTACTGAAGAAAATACTTCCTTAAAAATTAGAATAGAGCAATTGGAAGCTAGTGACTTATGAGAAATCAAGACACTGTAAAACAAATCCAAAAGAATGAAAAATTAGAAAACAATGTGAAATATCTCATTGGAAAAACAACTGATCTGGAAAATAGATGCAGGAGAGAGAATTTAAAAATTATTGGACTATCTGAAAGCCATGGTCAAAAAAAGAGCCTAGACATGATCTTTCAAGAAATTATCCAGGAAAACTGCCCTGATATTTTAGAGCCAGAGGACAAAATAAAAATTGAAAGAATCCACCAATCTCCTCCTGAAAGAGATCCCCAAAGGAAAACTCCTAGGAATATTGTAGCCAAATTCCAGAGGTCCCAGGTCAAAGAGAAAATATTACAAGCAGCCAGAAAGAAACAATTCAAGTATTGTGGAAACACAATCAGGATAACACAAGATTTAGTTGCTTCTACATTAAGGGACCGCAGGGCATGGAATATAATATTCTGGAGGGCAAAGGAGATAGGATTACAACCAAGAATCACCTACCCAGCAAAACTGAGTATAATTCTTCAGGGGGAAAAAATGGTCATTCAGTGAAATAGAGGACTTTCAAGCATTCTTGATGAAAAGACCGGAGCTGAATAGAAAATTTGACTTTCAAATACAAGACTCAAGTGGAACATGAAGAGGTAAACAGGAAAGAGAAATCATAAGAGACTTTTTAAGGTTGAACTGTTTACATTTCCTGCATGGAAAGATGATATTTGTAACTCATGAGACCTTTGTCAGTATTAGGGTAGTTGGAGGGAAAAAATTATATGTATGTACATATATATATAGATAGATAGATAGATAGATAGATAGATAGATAGATAGATAGATAGATGATAGATAGATAGATAGATAGATAGATAGATAGATAGATAGATAGATAGATAGATAGAGGGCACAGGGTGAGTTGAAGATGAAGGGGTCCTATCTGGAGAATAAAATTAAGGGGTGAGAGAGGATTATACTAGGAGAAGGAGAAAGGGAAAGGTAGAATGGGGTAAATTATCTCACAAAAAGCCAGAATCACTAGGGACTAGAGTATTGATCCCTAGCTTTGGAAACAGATCCTTCTCCTTAGCATAAGAACTACCTGTAGCCTACAACACAAACACTCTGGAATCACCAGCAGGGTGATGGGAGGGTCAGCAGTCAAGGGAAGGCAGAATTTATTTCCTTTGTTTGAGAAGAATTTCTCTCTCCCTTTTTCCTTGCCCCTAGCAAAGTCTTCCTCTGATTCCTCCACAGGACAGAGAAGTGATAAGACTTGGGTTCTCAAAGGCTTTATTAACAGGGTGCAAGTTCTAGCTGTTCCTATTGAGCTGGAAAGGTTTTGAGGACAGGTTTGGCAATGGACTGTCTCACCCTCTACAGCAGAAGCTTTTAACCTTTTTTTTGTGTAATGGACAGGAAACTGTGAATATCTTCTATATAGTTTGCTTTTCTTTTTAAATATCTAATTTTTTCAAATATCTAATAATTATTTAATTTAAATTAATTTAAATATCTAATAATTATTTAATTTAAATTAATTTAAATATCTAATAATAGTTAAATATCTAATTTTAAATATCTAAATTCTTTTAAAATAACTAATAAATTTAACTTAATAATTTCAAAGTTTCCCTGATCATCCAAAATTCTTTCGAGACTTCCTTCTTTTCTGTAAACTGTATTTTTCTTAAAGAGATGCCTCAATGACTTTTTTTTCCTTTTTTTCTCTATTTTATCCCTCTCCTACCCTTTGGGGATGGGTGGAGGGGGAAGGGAATGTAACAAATATGCAGTCAACCAAAACAAATTTCCAAATCGAACTTATCTAGAAATGTATGTCTCATTTTGGATCTCTCTGGTCAGGGGGTTATATGCAGTACGTTATCAGTTCTCCAGAGCTGTGGTTAATCATTGCATTGATCAGTTTCTTAAGTCCCGCTATTTTGTCTTTATAATGTTGTCACTGTATAAATCATTCCCAAGTTTCCCAAAAACTGTCTCTTTCACCGTTTAATAATAATAAATAATAATAGCTAACATTCACATAGAACTTACTATATGCCAGGCACTGAGTTAAACAAGCACTCTACATTTATCTCATTTGATCCTCAACAATCACTCTGAGAAGTAGGTGCTATTATTACCTCCATTTTACAGATGAGGAAACTGAGGCAAACAGAGGTTGAATGACTCGTCCAGGGTCACACAGCTAGACAGCATTCCACTGTATAATTTACCACTGAGTCTGTGATCCAGAGACAGTAGCCTCTTTTCAGTTCCTCAAATATGACCCTCCAGCTCTTAACTCCAAGAGTTTTCACTGGTTGTTCTCCATGACACGAGTGATCTCTATCCTCATCTCTGCCTCCCAGTTTCCCTGGCTTCCGGCAAATCTTAGCTAAGTCTCTTACCTCCTGCAAGAAGCCATTCCCAGCCTTCCCTCTGAGGCTACCCCAATTTATCCTGTATATAAAGTTGTTTGCATGACTGTTTTTGGCCTTTCTATGTATCCTCAGCACTTGCCACAGTGCCTAGCACATAGTAAAATGCTTAATAAATGCTAGTTGACTGACTAATGGAAAAAAAAATAAAATAAAGTAAAATAACCGTCCGGCCTAGCACAATGCCTTGTGCACAGCAGGTGCTTAATAAATGGTGATTAGCACTAATAAATGCTAATGCAGTGCATCTAGTGGTTAATAAAGAATAGATGAGTTAGCCAATATTTTGGAATATCATCCAATGAATGTTGATGTAGTGCATTTAGAAGTTTAATAAATGTTTATGTAGAGTGCATGTAGTAAGTGCTTAATAAATGTTTATTATAATTAATAAATGTTGATGTAGTACATATAGTGGGGCAGCTTGGTGGTGTAGTGGATAGAGCACTGGGCTTGGAATCAGACAACTCATCTTCATGAGTTCAAATCCGGCCTCAGACACTTACTAGCTGTGTGACCCCGGGCAAGTCACTTCACCCTGTCTGCCTCAGTTTCCTCATCTGGAAAATGAGCTGGAGAAGGAAATGGCAAACCACTGCGGGATCTCTGCCAAGAAAATCCCATAAGAGTCATAGAGAGTTGACTGAACAGACTCAACAACAACCCAGGTACTTGTAGTAGGTGCTTAGTATGTGTGTTGAATGAATGGGACAGTAACAACTTTGAGGCGAGAAAGCAGCAGAACAGGCTGAAGACTCATCCTGGCTCCTTCCCCTCCGCCTGGGGAGGGAGAAGAGCCCCATGGGACCCCCGTCTCCCAGAAGCCAGTCTTTTCTCCAAGGTTCAGACTTATCCTTCTCCAGACTTCAAGACCCCCTTCAGTGGTGGGTGAGTGTTTCTGTACAAATGGGACAGAAAAGGAAGAAGTGTTGGTGTTCGTGGAAATGTGTGTGAGTATGTGAGAGTGTGTGTGTGTTTGTGTGTGAGTATGAGTATGTGTTTGTGAGTGTGTATGTGTGTATTTGTGTGAATATGTGTGTTTGTGTGCATGTGTGTATGTGTGTGTTTGTGTGTGAGTATGTTTGTGAGTGTGTATGTGTGAGTATGTATGAGTGTGTGTTTGAATGTGTGTGTGCATGTGTGTGTTTGAGTGTGTGTTTGAATGTGTGTGTGCATGTGTGTGTGTTTGTGAGTGAGTGTGTCCCATGTTTAGGAACGAGGACACCTCAGAGAGTTTGGCTGATGTCCCAGCTTCCAGACGTCTCTATTTCTTGCCCTACACAAACACACCAAGATGGATGGAAACTGGTTATGAAACATTTCTTAGGCCCCTCCTCTGTTTCTGATGTCCAGAGAGCCCCTCCCTGTGTCTGAGCCTCAACGTTCTCCTCTGCCCCCTGAGGGCATTGGAGCAGGACTTCTGAGGTCGGGGGTGGCCTCACTCACTGCCCACTTGGAAGTCTCTGGATTTCCCTGCACGTCGGTTTCCTTCTCTGGAAAATGAAGGGGTTGGACCAGATGGGTTCCCAGGTCCCGAATCCCATGAGCCTTTGCCCCCTGAGAATGGCATCCTGAGTGGAGGAGGGAACGGGGAGGAGGAGGGGAGGGGCACCTCCAAAGCAGAAAGAGACAATCCTGGACACTGGAGCTCACAGGCTGGGGAGTGTCGGAAGACTGGTATAGACTGCCCGGAAGCTTGAAGGGGACTAGATCAGTGCTGGCTGAAGGGAATCTGTAAATATGTAGAAGGTCAATGAGTTGAAATTAATTTTCTTTTGAAACATCAGAGAATTTCCCAAGAGTCCTTGAGATACTTGGAGACACTCTGGCAGAGCCCGACCCTGAGCTGGGAATCCCTGCACAAACAGACTGGAAATGTGTGAGGGACCTAAACCTAGAGCTGGGAGGGATGTTGGGGGTCACCCAGGCTGCCCCCCTCGGTGGGCCAACCCCTCCTAAGCCTCCTCAATGAAACCACCAGCCTGGACCACGTCCCCTCCTGCCGGAGAGAGGAGGGGAGCGATCAGAGATACAGAGACCCACACACACACACACACACACATACACACACACACACACACACACACACACACACTCACACACATGGATGCAAACCTTCCTTCATATCGATGAAGGGAAAGAAAGACTGGAAAGAAGCTGATGTGTGCAACTTGGACCATGACCCTGCTCTCAGTTCAGAGCACTGGAGGCTCTGGGAGATTCCTCCTTGGGTCAGATCTGGGACTGTCTCTGTCTCTCTGTCTCCGTTTCTTCATCTCTCTGTCTCTGTCTCTCTCTGTCTCTGTCTCACTGTTGAGTGACCTTGCTCACAATAGGAGAGCTCTTTCATTCCGCACTGTCTGCTATTTGCTCTCCTCTGTGGACTCCCTCTATTTGGTTTTGCTCTCAGCTTGGGTAAATGGGTTTCTTTGTTAGTTGCTTTATGTGTTCATTCTGGAACTGGAATTTAGTGGGAAGGGTCAAGGCTTGGATTTGGAGCTTGGGCGCCCATTTCCCATTAAGAAATAGAAATCAGGAGCTGTAGCTTTAACCTAAAAATGCCATTCCCTAGATTGATGATATTTCTGGGAGCAGGGAGCTCGAATACTAGCCCAGCACCCCTCTGTCTGAGCAAAGCCAAGTATCCCACCTCCAGCCTCAACCTCCTCCTGGGAGCAACAATTTCCCGCTGAGAAGGATAGTGTGAGGAGACCCTAGAGACGTCTGATCTTTCCTCCCCACCAGCCCTATCTCGTCAGACTGGTGTAGACACACATAATCAAACCAACCCCCAACAGCCCCCTCACATAGGCACTGTACTAAACACTGAGAGTACAAATGCCAGTGAAAATGAGAGCCCCTGCCCTCCAGCAGCTTAGATTCTAATAGGGACAGACGGTCCACGTAAGGGAGTGGGGAAAGCTGGATGGGAAATGAGAGGTGGAGTGGAAAGCCAGTGGAGGAAAGGGAGCATTCTCCTGGGAGGGAAGGACAGATCGGTCAGCCGGCCTGACAGTGTGGTCCCTAGCCCAGCTCCCTCACTTCATAGAGGAGGAAACTGAGGCCCAGAGAGGGGAAATGATGTGTCCAGGGTCTGATTGGTAATCTCCGGTCCTGTGCCTCGGGTCCAGTACTCTTTCCCCTGTTGGCTGCTTGGTTGAATTAATGGGGGGGGGTTTCCTTTTTCTCAGTCCTGCCTCTGGGAAAGAGGATGGAATTCTTTCCCCCTCCCTCTCTGCTCCTTGGAGCTAGAACTGGAGGTGTCAGAATAAGTGATGCTGCAGTCAAGTGAAAGACGTCCCTGGGGAAAAGCAGAAGTCTGAGCAGTGCCACAGAGGGCTCAGCCAGGGTCCAAGGCAAGGCTCTCTAGATAGAAGGATAAATGCATCGGGCAGGCTCCAGACAGGCCCAGCACGAGGGGACAGTGACAGGCCGACCTTTCCTGGCCACAGCTCCCGCCCCACAGCTGCCTCTCAGGGCTGGGGCCCCCAGGAGCTGCTTCCTGGCGCCTGTGACATTGGGGCTACACTCATTCAGCTACAGAGACTCTGCCATCTCCCGGATCTGCCCTTCTGGTTTTATTTGCAGCAGCAAAGGAAGCTACAGCTTTCATTGGTCTGAAAATTAGGAGTTGGGGGCCTCTAGATGGTGCAGGTGATAGAGCACCGGCCCTGAAGACAGGAAGACCTGAGTTCAAATCCAGCCTCAGACACTTGACACTTACTAGCTGTGTGACCCTGGGCAAGTCACCCAACCCCATTGCCTAATTAAAAAAAAAAATTAGGAATAGCCCAGCACTCATCATTCATAACCTGTGTGTGTGTTATCTTTCAAAGGGCTTGCATCTTGGGCTCCTGATGGCATCGCTTCTGATGGCGAGGACCCCCAGCGTCCACATGTGGCCCTGAAGCCTGGGTGGCCCAGACCAGTGCCTTATGTGGAGTCGATGCCAAAACATCCCTGTTAGTCGATCGACAATCGTTACTAGATGACATCGTGCTAGACGCTGCGAGGCCTGATCTTATCCCTGACCCGTACCAATGCTGACCCTGTCACTTCCACATCATCACATAGAAAATCAGCACATTCCCCAGCCCGAGTCTCCTGACGTGTCTTTGTAGATCACCTCTCCCTCCCAGGCTTTCTGATCCACCCAGAGAAGCTGGCGAGTGAAGGGGTTTTGTGAGACGAACCTGGTTCGCAGCTCCTCTGTGGCTGTCGGGGCCTAACGAGTGCATTAGAGGCAGAGCTGAGGTACGGACGCCCACTACTCGTCAATCCTGTCATCACCTCCTGGGTGGGAGGCGAGGCCTGGAGGCACGGGAGGTCCTGTTCTGGTCATGCGTGCCTTCGTTTTTTTAAACAAGTTTTTATTGATATTTTCTGTTGCTTATATCACCAGAGTTATTCCAAGTATGTGCCCCCCCCCCAAGAGCCATCCCCTATGACAAGTTGTGGTTTTTAGAGAGGAAAAAAAACCAGTTCAGCTCATTGATTCATGTCAGAAAGCCTGCTCTACGTGTGACACAGGGCGGGCGGGGGGCGACCTCGCATCTCCCTTCACGTGAGGCCCACCGGATCTTTGCATTTTTGCTACATGCACTTCTAGTTTTTTGGCGTGTGGTTATCACATCCTTGTAGTTTCCTTGGTTCTGCTGACTTCCCTCTGCATCAGTTCATAGAACTCTTTGCAGGAGTCATTTCTCAGAGCTCAGTGATGTTCCATCCCATTCATGTACCACAATTTGTTTAGTCATTCCCCAACAATGGGCACCTACTGTTTCCAGTTTTTTACTATCACAAAAAAATGCAGCTATAAGTATTTTGGAATAAATAGGGACTTTCTTCCCCATTTGAGGTAGAAATCAGTGATGAAGTCTCTGGTTCAGAGGGTATAGACATTTAAGTCACTTTATTTGCATAATTCCAAATTGCTTTCCCACATGGTAGTATTGGTTCACAGCACAGCTCCACCAACAATGTATTAGTATGTCCATCATTCTGCAACCCCTTCAACGTGGATTATTGCCACTTTTTGACACTTGCACCAGTTCGCAGGATGTGAAATGGATGCATTCCTTGTAAAGATGGGGCTGGCTCTCTGGGTGAGGGAAGTTGCTGTCGGGTATGAGTGTTGTATGGTGGGAGCGAATTCTGAATCTCGTTGATTGTTTTGTCTTCATTCAAAACGTCCTCACTCTGCTGGGTCAAGGTCCGGTGTCCGACTGTGGCTGATCAGACCAATACAAACTTGCAATGTTCTGCCACAGGTCGGGCGCAGTTTCTGAATCACAAGGGTGCGGTAGCTGCTCTCAGCTCCAGAGCTGGGGTTTTGACATTGAAAAAAGGTTAAGGAGGACTTTTCCTGGAAAAGGGGGAAATGTAAGCTGAGGACATTGAGCATGCAGCCAAAGGCGATCGATTGGGTCCCCTGGACGCACAGACATAGGCTTCTATAGATGGATACGCAGAGAGAAGGTGCATCACAGCTGCTGGCCGGATGGATGGACGTCCTCACTTGGCCTTCCCCATGGTCTCCTGCTCCCTCAGCCCTTCCTGGCTTGTCACTATTTGTAATCTGTACATTGGAGGGGCTGGTGGGATGCCCCAACCACAAAGTGCGGATCACCCCCAAAGACTCCTAGAAATGTCATCAAAGGGAAGAAACACCGTCCTTGGTGCCAGGGGAGCTCGGTGGCCGGGTAGCTGTGAGCCTGCCCCTCTCTGGCTTCTGTTTCCTCACCTGTAAAATGCGGGCACTGGGCCAGAAGGCCTTGGAGGTTCCTGCTGGCTCCCTAGCTATGCCACTAGGCTTCTTGTACAGAAGGAAGGACGTGTGAAATCAATCAGAGATAGATTTCATCGGCATGGGCCCTCGTGGCAGTTGGCCTCCACCCGGCGCTGGTCTGAGGCTCACACAAAAGGGCTCAGATGCAGAAGCTAGCCACCCCGCCGGCCGCACATGGCAGAACTGAGCCAAACTGGCCCCTCTCTGGGGGCTGCCCAAGTTCTTCTCAGTAATGCTGGCCAGGGACCCTCTGCTGGAGGGATCTTCTGGGCATTTTCAGTCCCGCATCTTAAGTAATACCCTCCCAAGGTGTCCTTCGATTACTGACACAAAAATGAGCACCAACGTAGTGCTTGAGGCTCCCCCTTTCACACGGGAGGCCCCCGGCAGAGCTACCCCAGGGAGTCCGAGGTGCTACGCAGATCCACATTCACTCACAATGGAAGCTCACCAGCCCGCTTTAGTCTCTCAGAGGACAGCAAGCGAGGGTGTTTATTGAAATACCACCGAAAGGTTGTTCTCATGCTCCCCTACAAACCTAGGCACACATCCACAAAAACGCTCACCAACAGTGGGGAGTGCGAGCGTGCACAGGCGTGGTGCATGCGGGGCTCGCAGGCAGGGAGCGCGTCTGGAGCGGTGAGCTCTGCCTCAGACGCTCAGAATGTCTTTCTGGTTGTGTCACTGGTACGCTCTCACTCACTGGGCCTGGTCATTGCCAGTCACACATCTCTGCGTCGTCTCTGCTTGTATGGTATATGGACACAGAGGTCTATTGCTTACATGTCGGCATTTTTGTCCTATTTTATTTTTCAATTAATAAACACTCATTCTATCTCCCTCCTATCCTCCCCCATTTTAAAGGAAAATAGAAAAACAAAACCCTGGTAATAAATATTACAAATATACCCAAATATAACTAATCCCCCCGTTGGCTGTGTCTGGAAAGGGGTCCTCTTCATCGGCCTCTGGAAGGGCAACGAGTAGCAGGCTTCAGCGTCTGTCTGGTGGAGACCTGACGGGTCGTGGCGTGGACAGAGAAGTTAAGTCTTTCAGAGTCGTTTCTCTTTACAGTGTGGCCGTTCAAGGAGGAAGGATGCCCAGGTTCTGCTCAGCTCGCTGTGCCTGTCAGCTCAAGGAGTCTTCCCGGGTGTCTCAGAAACGGCTCCTTTTACCACTACTTACAATAGTAGGAGCCCATTGCGCCCGCGGACCATGATTTGTTCAGCTATCTCCCAACTGAGGGGCAGCTCCCTTTTTTGATACCACACACACACACATACACACCACACCACACAACACACACACACACACACACACATACCATACTACACACCACACACACCACACACACATACCACACCACATACCACACACCACACACACATACATACACACACACCACACCACATACACACACCACCACATACTATGCCACACCACATACCACACACACATACACACATACACACACACATACACACACCACCACACACCACACCACACCACACACACACACCATGTATACATACCACCACACACCATACCACACCACACACCACACACACATACACACACATGCCACACACACACCCCATACACACCCACCACATACACACCACACACACACACAGCTGCTATAAATATTCTTTTCCGGACAGGGCCTTTTCCTCGGCTCTCATTGGGGTAGAGACCTAATAGAGATAAGGCTGGGCCAAAGGCTGGAGACTCTGGGGGCGCGCTTCCCAGCTGGGTGGCGCCACAGACGTTTTTCCAGTCATTTGTCCTTAGACGTGGCTCGGACGTCTTCTCACTGTCGGTGGCGCATTCTCCCTGGGGCTCATCTGCTCAGGGCAGTCTAGTCCAGCTGGAGGCAGTGATGAGGCGCTGGTGGCCACAGCCTCTGCTTGACAAGGGCGCACAGACGCTCTGGTCACCAGCACCACGGCCAGCTAACACCAGGAGCAGGGAGTGCTCTCCGAACAAGATCAGGCAGAAATCAAAACCTTCTGCTTCAAAAAACAGATTTATTCTCAGAGGGGCGGCTAGGGGGCACGGTGGATAGAACACTGGGCTTGGAGTCGGGAAGACCTAAGTTCAAACCCAGCCTCAGACACTTACTAGCTGTGTGACCCTGGGCGAGTCACTTCACCCTGTTTGCCCCAGTTTCCTCACCTGTAAAATGAGCTGGAGCAGGAAATGGCAGACCACTCGAGTGTCTTTGCCAAGAAAAGCCCAACAAAGAATCCAACACAACTCAGCAGCAACAAATGATTCTCAAGATCCTTGCTTCTTTAGGTGAGCTAACCGGCAGAACCAGTGTTCACCCACCCAGGTGCTCGCCTGCCTTCATTAGTCTGTCCATCCATACAAACCCTGCTTGCTTTGGCCTTGTGTGACGGCTGGCGACCACAGGCTGTCTCTAGGTTACCGTTCACGGACCTTGTTCAGCCACTCTGGGCTCATTTAGAAGAGGGCTCTCCTTCAGCTAGGCTGAGGATGGGAACCTGCGGCCTCGAGGCCCTCTAGGTCATCAGGTGTAGCCTTTGGACTGAGTCCGAACTTCACAGAACAAACCTTTTATTAAGGTGAAGTTTGGACTCAGTCCAAAGGCTGCACCCCAGGACCTAGAGGGCCACGTGTGGCCTCGAGGCTGCAGGTCCTCACCCCTGAGCTAGGCCATGGAATCATGGCCTGCGAGTCAGGGAGCCCGGGGTTCAAGATCTGCCTTAACGCAGCCTCACTACGCCATCTGGGACCAGGACAGCAGCTCTCTGGTGCAACGGGTAAGCCTCTAAGGCTGGCTAGCTCTCCATATCTCTCAGAGACCAGGGAAGTGGTCAGGATTACCCAGCGCTCCAGTTTCCAAGTGGAAAATGTCTCTCCTCGGCATTTGGAAATGGTCAAGAAGGTGGGCTTCCTTGGGCCAGAGAGAAGACAGAATCTTTGAAGGAATGCGTCACAGGCTGGAGAGCCAGAAGCAGGGGAGCCGGCAGAATTAAGACGGTGCCGCGGAAATGGGTTTTCTGCCTGGACATAATCCATGCTGACTGTGAGAATTTGCCCTGTGGACCTCTGTGGCTGCCCAAAGCCGGGCAAATGGCGAAAAGTGAGTCATCTGTTTGAGTTAAACATGCTGCTCATTGGTGTTTGGAGAGCAGATTGCAAGGGAGTTTTATCCTCTCCAAGATGATGGCATTTACATGGAGAGTTGCTGGGAACATAAACACCCCCTGCTGTGGGACAGGAATGTCCGGATTCCCTCCCGCAGCTTTCACTGATTCACCAAAGGGCCCAAACACAAACAAAGCATCTCGAGAGCCTGGAGACCAGGACCCACTGGGGGCTGCGTTGAGTCTGGGGACGGAAGGCGTTAGCGGACCAGGGCCTATCTTGCTTAGGGCTCCCAGACCACAGAAGGGGAGGCTCCGGGCAAGCCTCTTCCCTAAAGCCGTCACCTCTGTGGATATATGTGGGCAGGGAAAGGCAGCAAGAGGCAGCCCGGCGTGGTGGCCAGAGGGCCAAGCTGAGAGCCCGGGGCCTCGGTTCAAGCACCTACTTCACACTGGCTGTATGAGCTCCCAGGGGCTCATTCACGCTCTCAAATTGTCAGTTATAGCAAGCTGCCAATGTGCTGAGAGGCAGATTTGGGCTCGGTCTAGAAGATGTGCTAACAGGGTGTAGAACAGATGGGATGCCTGGAGAGAGGCGGCGGGCTCACCTTCCCCGAGGTATTCATGCAGAGGAAGGACAGGACGGTCACTGGAGCCCCTTCCTCCTGGGCTCACCTCCTTTCCTTTCTGGGCAGGAGAGGCCATGCACTGTGACACATAGTGGCAGCCTCGCCCCGAGAAGACCTGGGCTCAAGCTATTGTCCGGGGGACCCTGGGGGAGTCTGCAATGCCAAGTTGTAGAGCAGGCGGCCCACCTGCCCTGGGAGAAGGAGGTTCCTCCTCTCTGCTCTGGTCCAGTCCGGTCCAGGGCCCGTCCCTGCTAGATGCACAGTCCCCTGACTGGGTCAGCATGGCTTTCTCAAGGCACCTGCCAGGGTCTTTTGTGTCATCTTTGTGGGCAAGATGGAGAGACATAGGCCAAGTGAGTGTATGGTCAGATTGCTCTGCTCCCAGAAGAATGGTGAGAAAAGAAATGAGTAAGAAGCATGAAAAAGTCATGATAATAATGACAACAATAATTAGTATTTCTGTAGCACTAAAGGTCTGCAAAATGCTTTACAAGGATGATCTCAGCTGCTCCTCACAATAACCCTTTTACAGCTGAGGAAACTGAGGCAGACCCAGGTGAAGTGGCTTGTCCACAGTCCACGGCTATGAAGGTCCGAGGCCAGATTGGAACTCGGGCCTTCCTGACTGTGTGTTCTGTCCACTGCTCCACTCAGCCACCTCTAAGTAGTCTAAACAGAGTGACGTCCACCTGGAGGGAGGCCTCCAGGGCTCTGCTTTTGGCCCAGAGGAGCTCCACATTTCTCTCAATGACTTGGGTGACTGGCAGGTGGTAGGAGTCCAGGAGGGGTGGCTCCTCTATGGGACGGCCAAGTCAGGATCCCCAAAGATTGGTCTGGCTGGAGGATGGGCCAATCTATTAAGAGGAAATCGGGAAGTCTTAGATGACTCTGAGATATGACCGAAGGTCTGCTGATGTGCTGGAGACCCCGATTCTGTCATTGTCCACGAGTTGTCAAGCAACATGGCGACTGAGAGAGCTGCACTGCCAGGCCAGTGGCCCAGGATTAGGGGAGGGATTGTGAGGATGCTGTCCCTTGCCCTGGCCAGACGAGGGCTGAAAGGTTGGGCCTCACTTTAGGAAAGATGGAGATCAGCTGGTGAGGGGTCGGAGAAGGAAATCAGGACCAGGAGAGGCTTGGAGCTCAGCTTGAGGGAGACAAGGCGTGGGTGTGGGCTGGGCCTGACGACTGTCCTCAGGCCTGCCAGAGTCCAGGGGCCTCTGCTTGGTCCCAGAACCAGCGCTGAGGGGGCAGTTGCTGAGGGAGAGATTTAGGCTCCACAGGAGGAAAACCCCACTGAGAATGTGAGCTGTTGGGGAGTGTAATGGGCTCCTCCTCCCTGGCAGTCTTCAAGCAAGGGGAGGGAACCGAGGGGGCAACCAGCATTTATTAAGTGCCTACTAAGTACACGGCACCGTGCCAGCTTTGTGCCAATAGTGTGTTCGGGATGGAGCAGGGGCTGCTGGTAGAGAATGAATGATGGAGGCTGGGTTAGACTCCAGGTGAGGCTCAGAGCTCCCTCCCACACTGCTGATTCTGGGGGTCTGTGGTTTCTTCTCCTTGTGTTCTCACCCCCAGCAGGGGTGGGCGGGCACTCATCGGCCCTGCCGGGCTTCCACCCAAAGGAGGCCCTGGCCAAGAGCGTGGGGCCCTTTCCTAACTCAGTCTGGAGGGAAAGCCGGCAGCCTCTGTGCAGTTTCCATTTGTCCAGCTTGGGCCGTGGCCACCCTCTGAAAGGAGAAGCCCCTTCCTGGGGAGGGGTCTGTCTGCGGCCCAGTACTTATGGATGATACTTGCTGAGGACTGTGGATGAGATAGTCCCCAGGAGGTGAGGGCCATCGTCTCAACAGAAAGTCCCCCGTCAGGCCCTCACCTCTGGGAGGCTGGGCATGACCCCTCCCCCGGGCCCCTTTGATTCCTCCTCAGACCTCTTGGCCAATGAGGGAAGCCCAGGAACTTCCTGGTTTCAGCAAGCACCCATTACAGAAGGGCTGAATGACCAGGAAATCCATTGTAGGCAGCGAGGCTGAGCAGCCCAGGGGGCTGCTTGTGTTTCTGGAGCCCTTGCTGGTCTGCGCAGAGGACCCAGAGCTGTCGTCCGTCTGGCCCAGCAGAGAGGGCCTGGGACAAGGCAAGGACTCCGTATCCCCCATCCCACCTGGCGTCAGTTCAGCCCCACTAGCCTGGCATGACTGGCGGCCTCCACTTTGGTCTCCCTGTCTCTCCCATTCCAGACCTTCCTCTTCACTGCTGACAGACAGACCTCCAGCCTGGGTCTGACCGCAACCGTGCCCTGGCCTCCAGGCTCCCCCAGCCTCAAAGGGGTAGAAACCGCCCAAAGGCTTCCCTGGTGCCTTCAATGTTCGAGCAGGTGGGAAGACTTGCCAGGCCCTCCCTTGTGGGGTGCCCCTGCAGGCTGTCCCCCAGCCCGTCCTCCTCCCCTCCCCCAGGGAGCCTGTCCTGATCCTCCCATGCGATTGCCCCCTCCCTCCCAAATGACCTGGGAAAGGTTCATGTTGACTGACTTGGGCACAGAGCCTTGGGGGTGGGGGACGACTTGTCTTTGGTCTTTCTATCCCCAGAGGCTGCACGCAGGAGGAGATTAATAAATGCTTGTTGGATGAAGCCACACACAGCTTGGTATAGACTCCCACAGTATGCAGTTTCTCATATTGATACCAAGGCTCATGGGTATGCCAGGCAGGGCAGGGGACCCAGAGTTCACCTGTGCAGGCACAGAGGAAGACACTCAGGTAAATGAGGGAGGCAGCTTGTGACCTTCCAGCCTGCCCTCACCTGTCTCTCTTCTACCTGAAGATGCTCCAGATTCTTCCATCCTTTTTCTTTGAGGCAGCTAAGGGGTGCCACAGAGCCGGAGTCAGGAAGACCTGAGTGCAAATCCCACCTCAGACACTTCCTGGCTGTGACCCCGGGCAAGTCACTTCACTTCTGCCTGCCTCAGTTTCCTCACCATAGCACCTCTCTCCCAGGGTTCTTGTGAGGATAAAATAAGGTAATAATTGGGTGCTATGTAAATGTCCAGCATTGGCATTGTCATTGGCATCGGCATTGCCGTTGGCATTGGTATCGTCATGATTCTCCTGCTCCCAGCTCTGCTTCAGGCACCTAGGACCTTCTTGTTTTCCAGCACTCCAGAATTCCTGATGCAACTGGGAAGCCTCACTGTCCTCACTGCTCTGAGCCCTTCTTTGTGGAAGTGCATGGCCTCCCAGTGGTTTGTTTTCAGGCTTCCGATCTCCTTGGGGTGGGATAGGGGGCTTTAGGTCTCCTGGACAAGTCATTGTTGGACCATCAGCGCCCAGAGCTTCCCTGACTCCCTCCCTTCCTGGAGGGGGAAACCAAGGCTCAGGAAGATGAATCAAATTTAAGAAATGAATCAGCAACTCTCACTCATTGTCCGGCCACATTGGGTGGCCATTTTCCTTTTCAGACTTTACGTTTCTGAGCTTCCAAGAATGGTAGAGGCACCCAATCAAGTCTGTGTCCTTCCCCAGTGACTCACTGCTTACTCCCGGGGGCATTTGGGGGGGAGTTCGGTCGACTCTGAGTAAGTGTCAGTCAACGATGGAATTCTCACATTCTCTTCTTAAGTAGGTCAAGAGATGGGGAAGAAGAGTTGCTCACCATTGGCCACCATTGCTGAGTGTTGGACACTGTGTTCAGCATTTGTGGAAATTTCTCTCATTTGGAAAAGCATTTGAAAGTTCAGAGAAATAATGGCCCTCCTTGGTTAGGAAACCTTGAAGAGAGAGGTGAATGTGGACAGTATTCCCAAGGAGAAATTCCCAGAATTCCCAAGTGTTGATTCATGCAGTCCTTCTTGTGTGCTTGTGAGGGGTGGCTGGGAGGCTGCCCTCCACGGGCCCAAAGTGAAGGACAAACTGAGTCTCCTTGGCAAAGGTTTCCTTGGAGGCCTTGACTTGAAACATTAGCAGAATCCCAGAAGATCTCGAATAACTGTCTCCACCCCACCCCAGCACCACCCCAGTTTAAAAAGTCAGGGAATCGAAATTCCTCTCTCTCGCCCAGAAACTTCATGTAGCATTTCCTTGTGCACTACAAAGAGAGACATCTCAGAAATTCCACTGAGATCTCTTAGTGGGTGAGCACCAAACATTTCTGTGACCACCTCCAGTAGTCAGACCCATGAGCACTCCCAATGGCAATGACCATATCTCTGCCTAAGACCAGTGCGTGTGTGTGTGTGTGTGTGTGTGTATGTGTGTGTGGAGGGGGAGGAATGGAGCAGACTGCAAATGGGGTGCTGGAGCTCCTGGAGGGCTGGCCAAATCATCCTGAGAATAAGATCAGCTGATATTTCTAAAGCTCCTGCAAGAATCCTGGGAGAAACCCCTGTGATCCTTGCTGCACCCATTTACAGAGAAGAAGCCAAGACTTGGGGGCTTGCCCCTGGTCGCACAGCTAATCGACCTCAGCCAGGATTCGGTGAAGGTCTCCCGACTGCAGTCAGCTCTCTTCCCATCACCCTTTACCTTTTCCCACTTAACTGTACTAATCAGAGTAGCCAAGCCCTTCACAGTGGATCACCATCGCCACAGGACTGTTACTGTGCACAATGAGCTCCTGCTTTTGCTCACTTCACTTCACATATCTATTCACAGAGGTCTCGCCATGTTCTTCTGAAACCATCCCCCTCATCATTTCTTATAGCACAATAGTACTCCATTACATCCATAGGCCAAAACTTGGTCATATGGGCATCCCCAATGGATGGACATCCCTTCAATTTCCAATTCTTTGCCACCACAAAATGTTTATTTAAATCCTGTTTATTTCTTCTACAATAGAGAAAAAGAATAGAAACTAGGCTCTCTCCTCATCTTCCTCCTCTCCAAAAATCCTTTTCCTCCAGTGAGCTGCACCAAATCCCCAGACTTTCAGGCCTTACCCTTGGCCAGAAGTCAGAGCTGCATCTGGGCTTTCTATCAGGAAAGGCCTGTTGGTTTGGGGGGCTCTGAACGGATTTCCAGAGGTGACCCTGGATGATAGAGCCTCTCTAGCAGCCCAGGACTGAGGACGGAAGAGACAACAGCCATCTGACTCTCCCGAGGGGCTCCCCAAGGCAAGCTCTTTGGACAACACCTGCGTGGGTGAGTGTGTCTTCAGAAATGGAACCAGACACGGCAGACAGCCAGCTGGAGAAAGTGGGTGTGCCTGACTTGAAGGGGGGTTGGATAGCCTTGGACAGACCACATCCGTAGGTGCCATCCTGTGCTCCTCATGGGAAGGACACTGGGAAGCTGATGAGTGGCCAGAGGAGGCAGAGTAGAACCCAGAGGGGTCTGCAGCCCATGTTTAAAATGTGTGTATATATATATGTATGTATGTATACACACACACACACATATATAATAGGTATTATATGTAATATGTAATTTATTTATTTTTAACCTTCTTTTCTTTTTAAATTTTGAGTTCCAAATGCTCTCCCACCCACTGAGATGGCAGGCAAAGTGATGTTAATTAGACATATGAAATCATACAAAACACATTTCCATGTTAGCCATATCACAAAAAAAATGACAACAGAAACAAAGTGATAAAGTTGGGCGTCCATTTGCACTCCGAGGTCATCATTTCTCTCTCTGGAGCTGGAGAGCTTTTCTTCATCCTGAGTCCTTTGGGATTGTTTTGGATCATTGTACTGATCAGAGTAGCCAAGCCCTTCACAGTGGATCACCATCACCACAGGCTGTTACTGTGCACAATGAGCTCCTGATTTTGCTCACTTCACTTCACATGTAGATTCACAGAAGTCTTGCCATGTTCTTCTGAAACCACCCCCCTCATCATTTCTTATAGCACAGTAGTATTCCATTACATTCATATGCCACAACTTGTTCAGCCATTCCCCAATGGATGGGCATCCCCTCCATTTCCAATTCTTGGCCACCACAAGAGAACTGCTATAAAGGGAGAAGGATCCTTTTCCCTTTTATTATGATCTCTTTGGGATACAGACCTAGTAGTGGCATTACTGGGTCAAAGGGTATGTATAGTTTTATACCCTTTTGGCTCAGTTCCAAATTGTTCTACAGAATGGTGGGACCAGTTCACAACTCCACCAACAGTGCATAGGTGTCCCAATTTTCTCTCTCCAGCATTTTGTCATTTCTGATAGATGGGAGGTGATATGTCAGAGTTGTTTTAATTTGCATTTCTCTAATCAATTGTGATTTAGAGCATTTTTTAATATGACTACGGATAGCTTTGATTTCTTCTTCTGCAAATTGTCCATTTATACCCTTTGACTATTTATCAATTGGGGAATGGCTCTTATTTTTATAAATTTTACTCATTTTCCTATAGATTTGAGAAATAAGGCCTTTATCAAAATTTTTGGTATTACTTCATTGGCTGTGAAACCTTTTAGCCTAATGTTGTTTCCCTGATTATCTCTTTTAATTAGGTCTAGTTTTGCTTTTGCTTCATCTGAGATCATAATTGCTACCCCTGCCTTTTATTTCTGCTGAAGCATATTAGATTCTGCTCTAGCCCTTTATTTAACTTTGTGTGTGTCTTTATGTTACAAATGTGTCTCTTGCACACAACATATTGTAGATTTCCGGTTTTTAATCCATTCTACTATCCACTTCCATTTTATGGGTGAACTTGTCCCATTCACATTCATAGTTAATGATTTTATTGTTGTTGTTTAGTCACATCTGATCCGTTGTGAGCCCATTTGAGGTTTTGTTGGCAATGCACAAAGTGGCTTGCCATTTCCCTCTCTGTTTTACAGATGAGGAACTGAGGCAAATAGGGTTAAGTGACTTGCCCAGGGTCACACAGCTAGTAAGTGTCTGAGGCCAGATTTGAATTCAGATCTCTATATCTCCAGGCCCAGCACTCACAGTTCTGTGTGTTTTCCTTCATCCTATTTTCTTAGGTCTATCCTTCTTTCTCTCTCTTTTTAATCCTGTCCCTCCCCAACAGTGCATTTTGCTTTTGACCACTGCCTCCTTTAATCTGCTCTCCCTTTCATCAGCCCTTCTCTCTTTTTCTTATCCCCTTTCCCACCCTATTGAGTAAGATAGATTTCTAAACCCAAGTGAGTGTGTGTATATGCTCTCAACTCTGAACCAATTCCAATGAGAGGGAATTTCAAGCATTGCCTGACAACCCCCCACTGTAAAAGCTCTTCCTTGTGTGCCTCTTTTATGTGAGAAAAATTTCCCCATTCCACCTCTCTCTTCCCCTTCTCCTGGTGCATCCCTCCTTCTCACCCTTTCATTTTTTTAGATCATTCCAACATAATTGACTTATACTCATGGGCTCAGTCTATGTAGACTCTTTCTAACTGTCCTAATAATGATCAAGTTCTTGGCAGTTACAAATGTTATCCTCCCAAATAGGAATGTAAACAGTTTAAACATGTTAAGTCCTTTATGATTTTTCTTTCATGTTTACCTTTTTATGCTTCTCTTGAGTCTTGTGTTTGAAAGTCAAATTTTTAAATTCAGCTCTGATCTTTTAATCAGGAATGCTTAAAAGTCCTCTACTTCATTAAATATCAATTCCCCGCCACCCCCCCCCACCAAGGGTTTTTGCTGGATAGGTGATTATTCCTTGTAATCCTAGCTCCTTTCCCTTCTGGAACATCATACTATAAGCCCTCCATTCCTTTAATGTGGAAGCTGCTAAATCTCATATGATCTTGACTGTAGCTCCGCAATATTTGAATTGTTTCTTTCTGATTGCTTGCAATATTTTCTCCTTTACCTGGGAGCTCTGGATTTTGTCTGTAATATTCCTAGGAATTTTCATTTTGGGATCTCTTTTAGGAGATGAGCAGTGGATTCTTTCAATTCCTATTTTACCCTCTAGATCTGATATATTGAGGAGTTTTCCTTGATAATTTCTTTCTTTTTTTTTGGCTAGGCAATGGGGTTAAGTGACTTGCCCAGGGTCACACAGATAGTATGTGTCAAATGTTTGAGACCGGATTTGAACTCAGGTCCTCCTGACTCCAGGGCTGGTGCTCTATCCACTGTGCTACCTAGCTGCCCTCCCTTGGTAATTTCTTGAAAGATAATGTCCAGGCTCTTTTTTATTATCAAGGCTTTCAGGAAGTTTAGTAATTCTTGCAGTATCTCTCCTTGATCTATTTTCCAAGTCAGTTGTTTTTCCAATGAAATATTTCACATTTCCTGCTATTTTTTTCATTCTTTTGTTTTATCATTAGTTGATGTTTCATGGAATCATTACCTTCCAGTTCTATTTTTTTAAGGAATAATGTTCTTCAGTAAGCTTTTGTACTCCCCATTTTGTATCCAGAATTGACCAATTCTACTTTTGAGAGTTCTTTTTGTCAGTAAATTTTTGTACCTTCTTTTCCATTTAGCCTTTTTTTGCTTTTTAAGGAGTTCTTTTCTTCAGTGAATTTTTGTTCCTCTTTTATCATTAGGCCAATTCTGTTTTCTAAGATGCCATTTTCTTCAGTATTTTTTGCATCTTTTTTACCAGGCTGTTAATTCTCTTTCTGTAATTTTCTTGTATCACTCTCATTTCTTTTCCCAATTTTTCCAAATAGAGTTGTTTAACTCTTTCTGAAATTCTTGTTGAGCTTGAGTCCAATTCACATATCTTCTTTGAGGCTTTGCTTGTAGGTGTTTTCACATTGTTGTCTTCTTCTGAGTTTGTGTCTGGGTCTTCCCTGCTACTGTAGTAGCTTTTCACAGTCAGGTTCTTTTTTTGTTTGCTCATTTTTTCAGCCAATTTCTTGACTTTGAATATTATGTTAAAGTTGGGCTCTGCTCACCCAGGATGGGGAGGCACTGTCCCAAACTTCAGGCTTCTTTTGTGCTGCTGTTTTCAGAGCTAGTTCTACAGGTGTGCAAGCTTCTGGTGCTTCCATAGCGGTGTGATGCAGGGAGACGTGTGGTCACTGCTCTCCTGGTCTGCGTTCTAGTCTTTACTCAGGAAGAACCCCTGTTCCCCTGCAGCCACAAGTGCTTGGGCTCCTCTTGGCCCTGTTATTGTGACCAAGGCTGCCGCTTCCTTCTGACTGGCCACAAATGCCCCTCTCCATTCTGGAACTGAGGCCCTGCACGTGGGCACTAGAGGCACCAGTCAGGGTCAGCTGCATCCAGTGCCAGCCAAAGGCCCCCTGTAATCTCTTTCTGACTAGTTGTCTGATGTCTTTACTGTCTCCACGCTAAGAGCTCTTGAAGTTGCTCCTGCTGCTCTCACGCCTACCTTCAAGGCCCAGCATACTTGCTGTCCCCATTCTCTCTGCTGGCCCCAGCCTGGTGTCACAGACCTCTCCTGCCAACTTCCTGTGGAAGTTGTCTTAGGCAGGAAAAATGTGTCACTGATTTTTTGTTGGCTCAGCTATTCCAAAATTTGATTTGAGGCATTATTTCAAAGTTGTTTTTTGGGGGAGAATGTGGGACAGCTTGGCGGGGTTGCTGCGTATACCCCACCATATTGGCTCCACCTTGGAGCCCTTGTTTTGTAGAAGTTGAAAGAACTATGGAAGTTTAACTTGGAGAAAAGATATGTAGATGTGTGTTGGGCGAGGGTGAAAACCATCTTAGAATATGTGAAGGCCTATGGCCTCAAAGAGGGCTTAGCTTCATTCTGTTTGACCCCAGAAATGGCAGAGGCAGCTCTAGGCTGGATATGAGAAAAACCTTCCCCACCCTGAGAGGTGCCCCAAAGACAAAGAGGCTGCCCTGAGGGCTAGGAGGGAGCTCCCTCTCCCTCCATGGCTTCTAGAAGAGGCAGGACAATTTCCTGGTGGCTCTCTGGCAGCAGAGATGCCTTCTCAGATATTAGTTGGTTTCTGAGGTCCCTTCCAACTCTGAAATCTGTGATTCTGTGGAAGAATGTTTATTTTTCTTAGGGATGTCACAAAAATACACCATGCCACATTGGCAGATAAATCGAAAGCAGGCTCTCGGGCTCTCCCCAGGGACAAATACAATTATCAGCAGAGTTGGTTTCATTCTACACTCCAAGGCCTCCAGAAATCTCATTTAATAAAGTGCTTGGCCTATGTATTTTTTAATTATATTTTTATATAATTTATTTTTATATCACCCGCATTTCCCAAAGTGCCTCCCTCCCCTTCTCAGAGAGTCATCCCTAATAACAAAGAAAAAAGAATGAAGGAAAACCAACCGACATGACAAAGAAGCCCATGATAGCTGGTGCTCCCCACTCACAGAGGGGGGCCAGGTGATGTTTTCTCATATCTCTTCTCTGGGCCAGAGTTGGTCACATGATAGGTTATTTGGTTATTGTAGTCATTGTATATATTTATGCTTTTCTTGGTTCTGCTAAAATTACCTAAATCTTCCCTTGATTTCCTGTATTCATCATTTCATCATTTCTTATAACTTAGTAATATTCCACTACATTCATGCACCGTATCTTTTTCAACCATTTCCCAATCCATGGACGTGAACTTTGTCTCCAGGTCTTTCCTACCACAAAAAGGGCTGCTATGAATATTTGAAGCATATGAAGACCATGCCTGTTTAGCATTGACTTCATTGGGACATATGCCTACTAGTAGAATCTCTGGGTCAAAGGGTATAGACAGTTTAGACACTTTCTTAGACTAATTCTAAATTGTTTTCCAGAATAGTTGGACCAATTTACAAACCCACTAATAATAATAAATAGCATTTCCATAGTGCTTTAAGGTTTACAAGGTGTTTTACATAGGTTATCTCATTTGATCCTCGCAATAACCCTATGAGGTAAGTGCTAGTATTATACTTATTTTAAAGATGAGGAACTGAGGCTTAAGAGAGATTGCCTAGGGTTGTACAGTTAGTAAAGTGCCTGAGGCAGGGTTTGAATGCAGTTGATCCTATCTCCAAGACCAGCCTCTATCCTCTATCCCAATGTGCTCATCTTCCCTTAACTCTCCAGCTAAGTCTGCTTGCTCCCATCTTTTCTCACCTTTGCTGGGTGTGAGGGAAACATAAGAATTGTGTTGATTCATATTTCTCTTATTAGTAGTAATGTGGATTAGTCTTTCATGTAATTGTAAATAGTTTACAATTCTTTTGAGAGCTGTTCATAACCTTTGACCAATTACCTGTTGGGGAATAGTTTTCGGTCATACATTTTTCTTAGTTGCCTATGAATGAATGAAAACTTATTAAGCACTTATGCACCAACCACTGTTTGAAGTGCATGTGTGTGTAGGGGGGGGCAGGGTTTACAATTGCAAAACCAAAGACATCTTTGTCTTCAAGGGGCTTACATATGGGGACAGAACACTTATAGGGGTATAGTGCCAGGGAGGGATATTCTGGTCTGTCAAGTTGCAGGGACTGTGGGTGGAAGAATAGGAAAGTAGATGGCCCACCCTTTCATATAGTAATGGAAGTATTGATTTGATTATGGTTCCTGAAATTGAAAGAGGAGTAGTGGAAAATGGAGAGAGGTGGGGAAAGTATGAATACAGCAATAAGATGGTGGTCAAGAAGATGGCCATGGAGTAAAGAGAATCAAGGATAGAGTCAGCCCAGATATGGTAAGCTATCAGAGACTTGTCTCAGTCAGGGGAATAGGGCTCCAGAGAAGGAGTTTTAGTACTAAAAGAGTTAAGTTGCCTGTATGTCTTGGATATCAGACCCTTACCAGAGATATTCCATACAAAGATTTTCTTCCCCCAGTCAAACTCTTTTCTTCTTATCCTAGTTGCATTAATTTTGTTCATGCAAGCTTTTCAATTTCATGCAATCAAGATGTTCTATTTTTTTCTTTTTCATTTGCCTCTCTCCCTGATTTGGTTAAGAATTGACTCCCTCCTCCCCACCAGCCATGGTTATAATAGTGAAAGGTAGTCATCATGAAAGTGAAGATCTTAGGTGAAATAAAATATCCCTAGCCCCCAGCGAGGCAGAAAAGGAAGAGGGCAGAGTCACCAAGAAAGATCGGAGCTTTGGTGGAAAGAAGAAAAGAAGGGGAGGCGGGGTGATAATTAAATAAGATTGCTAGAAGCTCCTCCAGTCCTCAAGGAGGAATCCAGTTGCCAGTAAGGTGGCTTTCAGTCCAGACTTGTCTGAAAAGTCCCAATTGTGAATCAAGGCAGCAAGTTCATAGAGCAAGGAAAGGCAGGAAGCCCATTCCTAGGGGGGCAAGCCTCTGCTTGGACTTGGAGTCCCCAGGGACTGCCTCCACCACTCCAAGTGAACAGGCATTGCAAATGGTCTATTAACTCTCGAAGTTGCCAGCAAGAGTAAGAGAAGAGCCCAGGGTCTTGCTTTCAATGCAATAAGCTGCCTAGATTTGGGGAGAGAACATTTCAGTTTTTTTTATGGTAATTTTTATTTATTTTTTTGTTTTCAACATTTGCTTCCACAAGATTTTGAGTTCCAAATTTTCACGCCATCTTGCCCCTCCCCCACCCCAAGATGGCATGCATATACCCCTTCTCCTAATCTGCCCTCCCTTCTATCTCTCTCCCCCCCTTCTCTTATCCCCTTCCCCTTCTATTTTCCTGTAGGGCAGGATGGATTTCTGTACCCCATTTCCTGTATTTCTTATTTCCCAGTTGCATGTGAAAACATTTTTTTTTAAACATGTGTTTTTAAAACTTTGGGTTCCAAATTTTCTCCCTTCCTCCCTCCCCACCCACCCTCATTAAAAAGGCAAACAACCCAATATAGGTTATACATGTGCAGTGATGCAAAACACTTCCATAGTAGACATGCTGTGAAAAACTAACTCTATTTCCCTTAATCCTATCCCACCCACCCATTTATTCTATTCTTTCTTTTGACCCTGTCCCTCCTCAGAAGTATTTGCTTCTGATTACTCCCTTTCCCAATCTGCCCTCCTCTCTATCATCCCCCTACTCTCTTGTCCCCTTCCCCACCCCCCCATTTTCCTGTAGGGTAAGACAGATTTCCATACCCAATTGAGTGTGTATGTTATTCCCTCCTTAAGTCAAATCCTATGAGAATAAGACACACTCATTCCCTCTCACCTTCTCCTGTTTCCCCTCCACTGTAAGAGCCTTTTCTTTTCTGTTTTTTTTTGTGTGGGATAATTTACCCCATTTTACCTTTCCCTTTCTCCTTCTCCAAGTATATTCCTCTCTCACCCCTTAATTTTATTCTCCAGATAGGACCCCTTCATTTTCAACTCACCCTGTGCCCTCTATCTATCTATCTATATCTATATATACATACATATAATTTTTTTCTCTCCAACTACCTTAATAGTGACAAAGGTCTCATGAGTTACAAATATCATCTTTCCATGCAGGAATGTAAACAGTTCAACCCTAATAAGTCTCTTATGATTTTCTCTTTCCTGTTTACCTCTTCATGTTCCATTTGAGTCTTGTATTGGAAAGTCAAATTTTCTATTCAACTCTGGTCTTTTCATCAAGAATGCTTTAAAATCCTCTATTTCACTGAATGGCCATTTTTTCCCCTGAAGGATTATACGCAGTTTTGCTGGGTAGGTGATTCTTGGTTGTAATCCTATTTCCTTTGCTCTCCGGAATATTATATTCCATGCCCTCTGGTCCCTTAATGTAGAAGCAACTAAATCTTGTGTTATTCTGATTGTGTTTCCACAATACTTGAATTGTTTTTTCTGGCTGCTTGTAATATTTTCTCTTTGACCTGGGACCTCTGGAATTTGGCTACAATATTCCTAGGAGTTTTCCTTTGGGGATCTCTTTTAGGAGGAGATCGCTGGATTCTTTCAATTTCTATTTTGCCCTCTGGTTCTAAAATATCAGGGCAGTTTTCTTGGATAATTTCTTGAAAGATCATGTCTAGGCTCTTTTTTTGACCATGGCTTTCAGATAGTCCAATAATTTTTAAATTCTCTCTCCTGCATCTATTTTCCAGGTCAGTTGTTTTTCCAATGAGATATTTCGTGTTGTTTTCTAATTTTTCATTCTTTTGGATTTGTTTAACAGTGTCTTGATTTCTCATCAAGTCACTAGCTTCCAATTGCTCTATTCTAATTTTTAAGGAAGTATTTTCTTCAGTGATCTTTTGGACTTCCTTTTCCATTTGTCCAGTTTTGCTTTTTAGGGCATTCTTCTCCTCATTGGCTTTTTGGACCTCTTTAGCCATTTGGGTTAGGCTATTTTTTAAGGTGTTATTTTCTTCAGTATTTTTTGGGTCTCCTTTAGCAAGCTGTTGACTTGTTTTTCATGATTTTCTTGCATCACTCTCAGTTTTTCCTCTACTTCTCTTACTTGCTTCTCAAAATCCCTTTAGAGCTCTTCCAAGGCCTGGGACTGATTCATATTTTTCTTGGAGGCTTTGGATGTAGGAGCTTTGACTTTGTTGTCTTCTTCTGGTTGTATGTTTTGATCTTCTTTGTCACCAAAGTAAGATAATATAGTCTGACTCTTTTGGCGCTGCTTACTCATGGTCCCGGACAATCACTTGAGTTTTAAACTCTTTGTTAAGGTAAAAGTGTGCTTCCAATGTGAAGAGTGTACTGTCCCAAGCTTTGGGGGTTTGTACAGCTGTTTTCAGAGGTACTTCTAGGGACCTGTACATTTTCAGTTCTTCCAAGGTGCTATGATAAGGGACGAGGTGTTTCCTTTCCACAGCCACAGCAAGCTCCACCACGCCAGCACCCCTCCTTGCCCCAGGACCGCCCCTCAGAACTGTGACCCAGATCCAAGCATGGGCAAAGCAAGAGATTCCTGCCTCAGCCCTGGCAAAGAGATCCCTGCAATCCCCCTCTGATCAGCAACTCGATTTCCCCTCAGTCTGTGGGCTCGAGGCTCAGGAAAAAGCCAGGCCGCGCTTGAGACTTGTGGCTGAGACCTAGCTCCTCTCTCACCACAGTCACAGACTTTTCCCACTGACTTTCTAAGTTGTCTTTGGCATTCAGGGGTTGAGAAGTCTGGAAACTGCCACAGCTGCCCATGATTCATTCCTCTGAGGCCTGCTCCAGGGTCACTGTGGCCTGCCACCCACACCGAACTGCGCTCCTCTCCCCCCCTGGCGTGATATACCTTTCTGATCAACCATCTAGGCTGTCTTTGGCTGGAAATTTGTTTCACTCTGTCTTTATGTTGGTTCTGCTGCTTTAGAATTTGTTTAGAGCCATTTTTTTTAAGTATTTGGAGGGCTTTGGGAGAGATCTCAAGACAGTAACTGCTTTCCCTCTGCCATTTTGGCTCCGCCCCTGGGAGAGAATATTTCAAAAGGTTCAGAGGACACACAAATAGTCATGGATGAATAGTTTATAGAAGAATCATCTAGGAGGTGGGGGACCCTCTCAGGAGTGACAGTTTGAAGACATAAAGAGAACTTATTCTTCAAGGAGAAAGAAAGGGGGGAACTGTCTCAGAGAGGCTGATGTAGATGCACAGGGAACTCACTCATCAGCCCATTTTTTAGAGACTTGTATAAAAGAGGAAAGCAAGGGTGGGAAACAAGGTGAAAATAAAACTGTGTTTTTTAAGAATAGTGTCAGGAGTGCTGAAGCTTAGATTGAGTGGAGACTGATGAGAAAAGTGAAGGTCAACAAAAATAATTGTTTTTAAAATTACATTTGGGGAAAGAAAAAGAATTCTTTAATTTTTAAAAACATTTTTACATAGTTTTGAGTTCCAAATTCTATGCCCCCGTCCCTCCCCTCCCTGCTACCTGAGAGGGTAAGCAATCAGATATAGGTTATATATGTGCAATTATGTAAAACATTTACATATTAGTCATTTTATACAAAAAGACTCGAATAAAAGAAAAAAATGAAAGAAAGAAAGAAAGTGAAAAAATAGCATGCTTCAGTCTGTATTAATCAATATCAGTTCTTTCTCTGGAGGCAGATAGCATGCTTCATCATTGGTCCTTTGGGATTGTCTTGGATCATTGTATTTCTGAGAAGAGCTAAGTCATTCCCTGTTCTTCATCAAACAATGTTGCTGTTACTGTGTACAACGTTCTCCTGGTTCTGTTCACTTCACTTTGCATCAATTCAAGTAAGCGTTTCCAGGTTTTTTCTGAAATCATCCTGCTTGTCATTTCTTATAGCACAATATATTACATTGCAATCATACACTACAGCTTATTTAGTCATTGCCCCATTGATGGGCAAAGTTGCAGTAAGTATTTTTGTACAAATAGGTCCTTTTTCCTTTTTTTGGATGTCTTTGGGAAATAGACCTAGCAGTGGTATTGCTGGGTCAAAGGGTATGCACATTTTTATAGCCCTTTGGGCATAGTTCCAAATTGCTCTCCTGAATGGTTGCATCAGTTCACAACTCCATCAACAATGCATTAGTGTTCCAATTTTCCCACATCTTCTCCAACATTTGTCATTTTCCTATTTTGTCATATTAGCGAACCTGATAGGTATGAGGTGGTACCTCAGAACTGTCTTAATTTGCATTTCTCTAACCAATAGTGATTTAGAGCATTTTTTTCATATGACTACAGATAGCTTTAATTTCTTCATCTGAAATCTGCCTGTTCATATATTTTGACCACTTATCCATTGGGGAATGACTTGTATTCTTATAAATTTGACTCAGTTCTCTCTATATATTTGAGAAATGAGTGCTATACCAATCAAACTACCAAAAATATTTTATAGAGCTAGAAAAAATAATAACAAGATTCATCTGCAAGAACAAAAGGTCAAGAACATCAAGGGAATTAGTGAAAAGAAATGTTAGGAAAGGTGGCCTAGCCATATCAGATCTAAAACTATATTAAAAAGCAGCCATCATTAAAACTAAGAAACAGACTGGTGGATTAGTGGAATAGGTTAGGTATACAAGACTCAGTAGTCAATAGTAATCTACTGTTTCATAAACCCGAAGACCCCAGCTTCTGGGATAAGAACTCACTACTTGACAAAAACTGCTGGGAAAACTGGAAAAGAGTGTGGCAAAAAGTAGGCATAGACCCAACATCTTTTATTGTAAACCAAGATAAGGTCAAAATGGGTACATGATTTAGATATAAACACTGATACTATAAGCAAACTAGGACAGCAAGGAATAGTTTACCTATCAGATCTGTGGAGAAAGGAAGAATTTATGACCAAGCAAGAGATAGAGAACATTATGAAATTCAAATGGATAATTTTGATTACATTAAATTATCAAAAGTTTTTGCACAAACAAAGCCAATGCAACCAAGATTAGAAGGGAAGCAGAAAGCTGGGAAACAATTTTTATAGCCAGTGTCTCCAACAAAAGCCTCATTTCTCAAATATATAGAGAACTGAGTCAAATTTATAAGAATACAAGTCATTCCCCAATGAATAAGTAGTCAAAGGATATGAACAGGCAGCTTTCAGATGAGGAAATTAAAGCTATGTATAGTCATATGAAAAAAAATGCTCTAAATCACTACTGGTTAGAGAAATGCAAATTAAAACAATTCTGTTCACAAAAAAAAAACTCTGAGGTACCACCTCACACCTATCAGATTAGCTAATATGACAAAATAGGAAAATGATAAATGTTGGAGAAGATGTGGGAAAATTGGAACACTAATGCATTGTTGGTGGAGTAGTGAACTGATCCAATCATTCTGGAGAACAATTTGGAACTATGCCCAAAGGACTATAAAAATGTGCATACTCTTTGACCCAGCAATACCACTTCTAGGGCTGTATCCCAAAGAGATCATAAAAATGGGAAAAGGACCCACATGTACAAAAATATTTATAGCAGCTCTTTCTATGGTGGCTAAGAATTGGAAATAGAGGGGATGCCCATCCATTGAGGAATGGCTGAACAAATTGTGGCATATGAATGTAATGGAATACTATTGTACCATAAGAAATGATGAGCAGGGAGACTTCAGAAAAACCTGGAAAGGTTGTGAAATGATGCTGGGTGAAAGGAGCAGAACCAGGAGAATATCGCACACAGCAACGGCAACATTGTGTGATGACCACCTCTGATAGACTTAGATCTTCTCAGCAATAGATTCAAGACAATTACAAAAGACTCATGATGGAAAATGCTATCCACATTCAAAGAAAGAACTTTGAAGTCTGAATGCAGGTAGAAGCAGACTATTTTTTTCTTTTTCTTTGTTTTTTCTTTCTTATGGTTTCCCTCTTTTGTTCTGATACTTCTTTCATAACATGACTAATGTGGAAATATGTTTAATGTGATTGTACATGTATAGCTGAAATCAGATTGCTTGCCGCCTTGGGGAGGTGGAAGAGGAGGGAGGGAAAATAAATTCAAAATTCAAAATCCTAAGTTAATGTTGCAAAAATAAATAAATAATGAATCAGTTATGTTGGGGAAAAAAAGAAACGAGGCCTTTACTTGCTGCAAAAATTTCCCCCAGTTTTTGCTTTCCTTATAATTTTGTTTGTATTGGTTTTGTTTGTGCAAAACCTTTTTAATTTTATATAATCAAAGTTATCTATTTTGCATTTTGTAATGCTCTCTACTATCTTCTTTGGTCCTAAATTCTTCCCTTATCCTTAAATCTGACAGATAAACTATTCAGGAAGAGAATTTTTAAAGAAGGATAAGACTGATGTTTCATGGGGATGGTACAATGACACCTGGTTCTGATTTCACTGTCAAGGAGAATGACTTTTGGACTGGGTAGGAAAGATCCATGTTGGTGATCAGGGAGTTGGTGCCTAAGACAGATGAGAAAGCTGACTGAGTTGAGGGCTCCTGCCTCCACATGAATTGCCATCCTGAATCCTGATGGACAAGAAATGGTCTATTTAGGGGCACGGGCAGTGTCCACTTTAGACTCTCAGATGAATCTGTGCTTTCATCAATGTGCCCATTCCTTACGGTGATCTGCCTGACTGGTCTGTGTGACTGCAGTCCACAGCCTCCCCTAAGGTTGCCGCAGAGGGACTACCTAGTGGTCTGGAGGACTCACAGGGACGCTCCATCAGTCAGGTGCACTGGGCCTGGAGTCGGGAAATCTGAGTTCAAATCTAACTTCAGACTCTTAGTAGCCGTGTGACTGGACAAATCACTTAACCGCTGTCTGCCTCAGTTTCCTCAGCTGTAAAATGAGAATGACAGCACCTGCCTTCCAGGGGAACAAATGAGAGAATACTCACAAAGTGCCTGGCACGTAGTAGGTGCTATATAAACGCCAGCAATCTCGCGGATGACCTGTCCATCTCCTTTGGACCTGTGCATTCCCTGATGACCTGACTTCCTTAAAGCGGTTCTTTTTCATAGTTGCTTAGGGTTTACCGCCTGCTTACACCCGTCACACGTTTTTGTGTGGCTGGGCAGGTTGTAGCATTTTTCATTCTTTGGAGGTGATCACGTTACGTCTCACAGACAGAAGAATATTCATGTCACAGAAGGGGGTCATGTTTGTTCCTGGAAGAAGTTTGGAGTCACTGAAGGAGCTTCGGAAGCCCCCTTCACACTATTGTATTTGGAGGTAGGAACTCCAGGAGAAAAATGACAAACGACAGCTGTCAAATCTCCTCCCTGAAGGTCTGTCTGCCTGGAGACCTTCAGCTGGTCACCCTGTCCTCTGACCTCTTCTGGCTTCTCCCATTCATCAGGGTCACACAGGAGCTAAGCCTAAGGCTGAGATTTGAATTTGGGTCCCCCCCTCCCAGCTCTGTGCCTGGTCCTGTCCCCTCTGACAGGTGGGTTAAGTACACAGCCATGACCTTTCCTCAAGCTCCCTTCCCCCCTCCCAAGCACAGCATTCGTGAAAGAGACAAAGATGACTGTCTCTGCGAAGGACACTTCTCACCAACCTGTGGTGACTATTTCATAATAATGTAACTACAGAGGGATTATAACAGCCTATGGCCTTTCCTCTTTGCTCTAACCCCCACACAAAGGGGGCTTTGAAAGCCCCAGGAAGCTTCAAGTGTACTCGAGCTGAAAGCCAAGTGTGCGCACTTCTACTCGGCATTCACACAGCTCAGCTCATTCATCTCATGGCCACCCTTCACCCCCCCAGCCTTACCGCCAGGTGTTCTCCAGACAAGCAGATTCAAGCTCAATGCTTGGCCACCTCTGTGACTGTCTAAGCATGGGTGATTGAGCCTCCTTCCCCAAAGGGTGTGCCCCCCATTAGAGAAGCCCCCCAGACAGGGTTACAGCTCCACGTAGCATCCAAAACCCCAGAAAGTCTGAGATGACAGTTTCCATCTCAACTCATCCAACAAAGCTTATGTTCATTTGGCAGTATGTGCAGGGGGGCTTAGGTCTGTGGTGGGTGACTCTGGAGGAGAAAGAAGACCAGATAACGTCCTCTAGCGGTGGAGGGGCTATCCTCCTTGGCCGCAGGAGGCAGAGTTGAGAGGTGGGAAAGGAGTTGAACGGGCTGCTTTGGGAGGAAGCGGGTTCTCCTTCATGCTGGAGGGCTGCTGGTCAGGAGTGTTTGGGTGGAGAGGAAGGCTATGATTAGACGTTGAGGTCAAGACCAGGAGGTTCTGCTCCCCCTCTAGTGCCCGCATTTCTATCATACATCACCCTGCCCCAGGGCCTTGGGGCCCACCCCAAAGTCCAAATGAGCATCAATTTCTGCTTGTTGACAACACTTCAGCCACCCTGCGTAAGGAGTAGCATGCATGGGATGGAGAAGCCTTTGCGCATAGCCAGGCCGAGGGCAGGGTTCCTGCAGGCTGGGCTGGGAGGGTGCTGCTCTGCAGGGCCTCCCAGACAGTCCCTGCATTTAGGGCCTGACAACGGTAACTACAGCTGGCCCAAACAGAGACATAAAGACTTCTGTGTCCTCACCCACAATGGGCTGTAAATGTCCCATTTCCTGACTTCATGGAAAAGTGTTGTTGGGAGAAATGTGTCCCCAGTTGGATCCCTCAACTCCCTCAGGGGCTGTTTGCTTGTCCCATTCATAACAGGGTGAACCTTCTGGAATGGTACTCACAGCTGTCGTCATTCCGGCCCCCTCCCCTCTCTCTTCTCCCCTTGATGGATGCCAACCCACCGGGGAATGAAGGGTTGGATGCCCTGTACGTGGGCAGGGATCAGAGATGCCTTCCCTAGGAATTCTGATGATCACCAGCGGGCTTGGACAATCCTATAATGTTAGCCAAGGGAAGGGAGGAAATCTGATATAGTGGTGATCACCGCATGTGATTGCATTTCCCATCGGCTGGCGTCCATCTTGTCCCCCTGCTTTGGTATTCCCTCCTGGCCCCTCCCCCATCACATTGTAGTCACCTCTCTGTGCACAGGAAATGTCCCCTGACGGATAAATGACAGATAAGCTCCCTGACCACCCTGACTGTCTGATTTTGTGTTCTTTGTATTCCAGCGCATAGCACAGTGCCAGGCATGTAGTAGATGCTTATTGAATTGAATGGAACTCACCAGTGGTCCAGCAATAAAGAGAAAGGGAAAAGGAACAAAATGCCCCCCACCCCCATGGCTGAGGGGGGCCACATTTTTTATTTTACCACTGGAAAGTGCACAGAGACAAAAGGTACAAAGATAAAGCAGTCCCTGGAAGGTGTTCCTCTGGGCCTCCAGACCCTCCCTCCCCCTGCCCCTTCCCCCATACCTGGTCAGCCTGGGCTGGGGGAGGGAGTCCGGCTGCCCCAGGGCCTAACAGCTGACTTCCCAATAGGATGCCTCCTCCAGGCTGGCACCCAGTCGTGAAACCCAAAAACAGATTCCCATCTGGAGAGAATGACTTGTTACAAACAACTTCTGCCCCGTTTCTCTGGGGATACCCACAGCCCTTCGTACCTTTATTCTTACCATCTGCCCTCTGCGGAAGATTGAAGAAGGATGGCAGGGATAGGGCAAAGCTGGCACAAAAATGAGGAGCCCCTGGCCCAGGGTAGCTTATAGGGGGCTTTAGGTTGAGGGTTCCTTGCCCTCCTGGTGAGATTGAAGAATTAAGAAAAGGCCATCTGAAAAGAAAAAAAAAAAAGGGGTGACTACTGAACCGGTGCCAGGAGACCCCAGATCCAAGGCTGGCCACCATGTGACTGACGAGATCAGTGACAAGATCCAGCCCAAGTTGGTCATTTTACAGAGGAGGAAACTGAGGCATAGGAGGTGCTAGGTTGTACAGGTTGTAGGATCTGAATCTGTGTTGGCTCCGACTCCAAGCCTAGGACCTTTCTCACTGTACAGAGATGCTTCCCAATGACTTGCCCAAGGTCAAGTTACCTGTAGCTCCGGGAATAGTCAGATCAACACTGCTTTTGATGTTTGAGTGGGATCCTCAAAATCTACCCTAGGACACCTCCCACCATCCCTGTGACTTCTCAAACTAAAGTGTCCCTCCCTCCTAGCTTCCACCTTACCAGGAGTTGTCCACCATGATTGGAGCGTTAGCTCCCTGAGGGCAAGGAGGCCCTGCCTTTGCATTCGCATGCCTCATGCTTAGCCCAGTTATGGTTCTTAGTCATCGTTGATAAATGCTTTTCACTCATGTATTCATTCATGCCAGGCCAGCCAGCGCAGGGATTGGGAGCAGGGTCCTGAGACCCCACGTCCAGCATCCCTTCTGCCACTCCACGTAGTGCCTGACTGAGGCTGTGGCGCCTGAACTGGGCAGGCCTTCACACAGGCCTCAGTCAACCTCAAGCATGAGCGACCCTCAGCCTGGTGGTAGTGGAGCTGAGGACTCGCCGGCCAGCCTTGGCGGTCTGAGTGTGAACTTGGTGGTGTCAATGATGTGCAGGAGCCTGTGGTGGGATGGAGAGAAATATTGGTACTTTTGTTCTAGCTGCGTCTTTGAAATTGAATGTTAATGTTAAGTGATTAAAGGGAACTGGGGCAGTAGAAAAGAGACAAACCCCCCCAACCTCTCAGGGTGCCCTACAGCCCTGAGGGGCAGAAGGAGCCTGCCTGGCTCTGGGAGAGAAACCCCGGGACTCCTTCTGCACAAGTGAGTACATACAAACATACATGCATACATGCATATATATATTTACCATGTATAGGGATTTGGGGACAACTGAGTATTTCGAGAGATATTATTTCAGCAGTCTGGTGGCCCTTTATCCTTCATGCACTGGTTTTGGCCACAGCCTCTGACAGAGAGCTTCCTCTCCTGCAGGGCAGGTGGCTGGTGGTGTGGCCACGACCCCTGGAAAAGCCTCTCCAACTTGGGCATGTCCTGCCCCCCCAGGGCTTCCACTCCCCCACTCACCATCGCTCCAGGATGACACGCTTAATGGGGGTTTGTGGTTGTTAATGCCCACAATGCTGTTCGGTTGTTTCGGTCACGTCTGACTCTTTGTGAGCTCCTTTGGAACTGGACCGGTTTGCCATTTTCTTTTCCAACTCTTTTTACAGATAAGGAGACTGAGGCAAACAGAGTAAAGTGACTTTGGCACAGGGCCTCCTGGCACACAGCAGGTGATTAATAAATGCTTGTGTGTTGAATCAACTATGGACTTGTTTCTCGTCCTGCTTGGTTTTTGGTCTCCTCCCCGTTCTGGCTGTCCTGGGGACCCTCTAGCTTGTTGTGTTCTTTCTAAAAGGGTATGCAGAGGTGGTGGTCCATCCTTCCCTCCTTCCGAGCTATCCAGGGCTCCAGCCTGCTCTGCTCACTCCCCTATGCAGACAAACCCCAGTCTGAGGCTTTTGGTTTTGATGTGTTTTCCTTGCCTTTTGTTTTGACATGCCGTTATTTCATTCTATCAGGGGTGGCCTGTTCCCTCCCTTCCCCAGGGAGCAAAGCAAACCAAAGCTTCTGACAGCACAGGCAGCCTTTGCACTGGGAGGTCCCCTCTCTGCCGGAGGAGAGGAAGGAGCATTTTTTCTCTGGGCTCAGACTGGTCCTTGCACGACTCCATTGTATCTGCTTTGTTTCATTTGTTTGCATCGTTGTAGCTACCACAGTCTCACCGACCCCTTTTGCCTGGTTCTTCTTAGCTCACATCAATTCATAAACTCTTCCCCAGTTTCTCCAAATTTCCCACGTTTGTCTTTCTTTTTTTTTAGCAGTGTAATAACACCCCATCACACTCACGTTCTGCAATCTGTTCAATAATTCCCCAGCAGAGGGGCACTCATTTCGCTCCCCGGTCTTCACTGCTACAAAAGATGCTGTTGTCAATATATCGGTGTATTTGGGACCTTTCTTTCCGTGTTGCTTCTCCTTGGGGCATATACCCCAAATGTATGGGACACTTTGAGCAGAGAGATCTTTTGAGTCAAAGGCACAAACTGGTTATGACTTTCCCCCCACAATTCTAGACTGTTAAAATAATAAGAATAGTTCTCCAGAATGGCTGTGGTTAGAGTCAGAGGGTTAGGGTTTTCAGAGTACCAGTCATACATTGTTGGTGGAACTGTAAGCTCGTCCCCTCCCCCTACCCTAGCTTTTTCAGATGAGCTCCTGTGCAGCTACTCGTCCTGCTAGATATGGGAAGCTGAATGTTAGAGCCTACATAAAGGACTTTACCTTTATGCCTATTAAATGCCACCTTCCTAGATTTAGTCCCTTGCTCCAGCCTGCCAAGATCTTTTTGTTGGCCCCTGATTCTGTGGCTGTCCTTCCTAGCTTCCTGACACCTGCAAATTCTCTGAGATGCTTTTTTACGGTTTTCAAACACGCTAAAGATGCTGACCAGAGCACAGCCAAGGAGCCGTAGAGCACACCGCTGGACATATCGATGCTGGCTGACCGAGGTCTGTTCCCCAGAACCCCTGATCCATTTCTGACTCTTCCTAGTAGAGGGCTTCCATGTCCCTCACGTTGCTCATCTGTTACACAAGGTGTCACGGAGGTCTCTTGCAATGCCTGAATCTGCCTGGCTCCTAACTCTGGCTTCTGCTTGGTGCAGAGTGATTTCTTAACATCTATACTCAGTCCGTTGGGGTGAAAGACCCTGGCTTTTGCGTATTTAAGGGGGCGTGTTTCCCACACTGGTTTCAGTGGGTTTTTTCCATGCAGCATGAGAGCATGGCCATGGGAAAAGATTGTGGTAGCTATCTGCCAACTCAGAGAGACAGCAGCAGAGTCTCCACAAGTGAAGCAGCTTGTTTACAAAGTGCTCACAGTAGGAAAGAGCTTCTTGTAAACACTTCGGGAAATAGCAAATGGCGTGTGCACACGTCCATAGCCCTGAAAGCTGCATCTGCTGAGCACCTCAAGCCTCTTTGGAGTCCACCCAGAGAGCCCCAGGAGCGTCTGGACTGTGTAAGTTCACGCCCACCATGTGCGCGGAGGGTCTTTGGAAGGACCTCACGGACCTTCAGAACAGAACAGAGCCAGGTCAGGCAGCCAGAGCAGCAGCGGACCCTTGGTCGAGTGGGCTTTAGAGAACACTTCATGGGAGATCCCCCAAGGGAACCCAGATTGGGAGGGGTAGGGCACCAAGGAATGTGTTTAGGGGACTGGAAACAAAAGGGGTGCTCATCAACCAGGTCGTGGCTGACCCAAGTGTGATTCTGAAAGTGGTGGATACCATTGACTGTAAGGAGTGACCGATATCGGGTCCAGTCAGTAAGCATTTATTAAACACCTATTGTGTGCTATGTACTGAGCTAAGTAATAGGGATAGATTAAAAGGAAAAAAGGCAAAGACGTTATCGGTTCTCAGGAGCTCCCAGTCTAAGGGGGAGACGACATACAAACACATATGTACAGACAAATACAAACAGAATAAATTGGAAATAATCAACAGAGGGAAGGCCCTGGAGCTAAGGAGGGTGGGGAAAAAGCTTCCTGTAGAGGGTCATATTTTACTTGGTTCTTGAAGGAAGCCATGAGATGAGGCGGGAGGGTATCCCAGTCACAGGATACAGTCAGAGCAAATGCCTGGAGTCAAGAGATGGAGGGTCTTGTTCAAGGAACAGCCAGGGGACCAGTGTCACAGAGAGGGTGCCCAGCACAGCAAGAGAAGTGGAGAAACGGCAAGGTCAGTGGGAGAAATAGGGCATGGTTAGCCTGAAGAGAGGACTCGGGAGCCTAAGTGCGGTGTCCAGGTGTCTGAAGAGCTGCCACATGGAGGAGGGACAGACCCCTAAAGGGCAGAGGCAGGACCATGGAGGGGAAGCTGCAGAGAGACAGATTGAGGCCAGAGGTCAGCAAAGAAGAAAGGCTGGACCCATGATTCCACTGGTTTAAGAATCTCCTTATAGGGTGACTCTTTCTCTGCAACATAAATCATCAGAGAGTTGCTAAAGGAAATTTCCTAACAATGGGGGCCGTCTTAGAGGCTGCCCTGGGAGGCCTTGGTGCCCCCTCCCTGGAGACCTTCTAGCAAAGCCCGGCCAGCCGCTTGGTGTGAGTGGAACGGAGAGGAGCAGGCCAGCCTGGCTGGCCACTGAAACTTCATCTTGCTCTGAAGTCTTGTGATCCAGTGCTCAGGGCTCATGCCTTTGAGGGAGGGGTACCAAAGGTCTCAGATGGGAGTTCTTGACTCCAAGGGGCTCAGTTATGGAGCTTGGGAGTTTGGGGAATTACTAAAGCCATACTTTGAGTTAAGACAACTTCTGTGGGCCAGCCTAGGAAATTCTCCACCATGAGGAAGCTGGTTTCCATGGAAAATTGTCTTCTGATTCCCCACAAGTAACCTCTGAAGCATAATCACATTGCAGGTGGGGTCCAGGTAAGAAGGGTGAGGCATCTATCTAAGGAAAGCTGGGCGCTGAGCCGAGGAAGGTGGGCCCATCAGAGCTCAGGAAGGGATTGAACAGGACTAAAGGCGTGCTTGCCTCCTTCTTTCCTCCAGCCCAGTGGTGACCCTATTCAATATGGCCAGGCATCAGGTGATACTTCTCCTTCAAGGATTTTCAGAGTCACTTTTCAGATGGGTACCTGGACAGCAGCTCGAACAGCCTGCCTGGGACTGTAGCTTGGAGCCTACAATTCCCAGGACGCTGAGGTTCCTCGGACCAGCTGAGCCAGGCTGTGGTGAGGTGGGTGCCCTGGCATGCGAAGCATCAAATCAGAATAACTGCACCCAGCGCCTGGTGAGAAGAGGAGAGGGCTCTGGCCAGGCCTAAGGTGTCGCAAAGATGCTCGGGGTGGGGGGGCATTCTGGCTTACCCTAGAACTGAATCTCAGACCTTTGACCCAACCAGCCCATCCCTTCTTGTTGCATTGAATGCTTCCTGCCAAGACCAATCAGCATCTATCATCTGGCCCCCAGAGTCGAGAGACTTCCCAGTATGAGGCTGGGGTACTGTTATCCCCTCTCCTTGTCTTTCCACTCAGGACAACCGCAACTGGATGGGCTGATGGTGTCAGCAGCCCCAGGTCGGAGCTCAGGGGGGCTTCCGGCAGACCTGGAATGTGCCAAGTTTGGATTACTGGTTTGTTGAGTAAGGTCAGAGATGGAGGGCTCCAAGTCACCACCTGGTCTCCTACACAATAGAGACAGGAAGCCAGGCACCCCTGTGGCCCAAAGAAGGAAAATCTGCTCACGATTCCAGTTTGCATCCCTGCTTTCGTAACCTGAGGTCCATGGTCTGACTGCTTACTCCCAGGTTGCTCCTTTTCCTAGGTCAGGCCAAGTGGGCTCTTCGGGCAGTTGATACTTTCAGAGATCAGACCTTCTCTGCCTGGTTTTGTTTCGTGGTTCGGAACCTGAAGCTTTGGCTATGACCACAGAATATCAGAGGGATGAGGGGGAAGGAGCAAAAGCCAGGGCAAGAGCTGCTGCTATGCTGACCAGGCAGGGGGAGGGGGGTTCTCTCAATAAGCTCAGCTCCTTCCTGCTGCTTCCTGGCCCTCTTTTCTCAATTCCCATCCCCCTCTTCCTTCCCTCCCTTGTATTGTGTGCCCAGGCTTCCCCTTCCTTGAGCTATGCCCTGTTCTCTGGGGGCCCTGCCCCCCCAAAAAACTTGCTAGTCCTCAGTGCTCCTGACCTCTCCTTCTATTGTGAGCTTTTAAGATAGAAGAAAAGTTTAGACGGACTGCGTAGCTGGAAGGCAGTCAGGAGTGCTTAGCCCTGAGAAAAGCCTTAGTTGGAGATTGCTTTGGGGCATGGGTTGGATGCGGTGGTCTTAGAAGGCCCTTCTAACTCCCAGGTTTTGTGATTCTGCGATATGAGGGCTGCCTTCAAGGATCTGGAGGGAGATCCTAGAAAGGAGGTGTTGGTACTTTTCTGTTTGGGCCCCGAGGGCAAAAACAAGAGACCCGTTTGGGCTGGATTCAAGACCTCCCTAATCCCGAGAGCTGGCCCAGAGGGCCGGCTCCCAGTCGTTCCAGCAGACACTGGACGCTCCTTTGTGGGAACTTATAGAGTGGGCATTCTCAGCAAGGTCCAGCATGGGCTACGGGTCTTCCAGCATCCTTCCTTCCTTCTGTGATTCTGTGATGGGCGTATACCTGTGTCCTGAAGACATCATCTGCCCAAGGACAGTGCTTTTAATGGAGGAAGGGCTGCTGGAAAACAGGTCCACCGGTGTCCTGTGAATTGGTGCAGCTGCTATGGACCATGCCCACAAAGTCAATGAACTGTACATAGCCTTTCACCCAGCAATGTATTACCATAAGGCATAAACCCCAAAGAAAGAGGAAAACCCCCATTTGTACAAAATTATTTATAGCAGCTTTTTTGTACTAGCCAAGAATTGGGAACTATGAGGGCGTCCCCCTCCTGGAAAATGGCTAAAACAGCGGTAGCATATGAATGTAATGTAATGTGACAGAAGACAGAATGGATTGTTTCAGGGAAAGCTGGAAAGGCCTCTATGAACTGATGCAAAAGGAACTGAGCAGAACCAAGAGAATGCTTCCTATGATGATAACAACTTTGTCAATAGAGACAACTTTGAAAGACTTTAGGATACTGATCAATGTCAGGATAAGCCACGAGTCCAAAAGAATCAAGATGAAGCCTGTCAGTCCTTCCATCGGAGAGAGGGTGAATGGAAGCTGTAGTGAGAGGGATATTTCCAGATATGATCAACAGCAGAATTTGGGGCTTTTCTTTCTGATTTCTAACATGGGAGGATGTAGTGGGAGGGATAGATTAATAAAAGAAAAAGTGAAATTCCTATAAAAAAAACAGTGTTCACGAGAACATTCTGGCTCCCGCGGATGGGCAAAGAAAGTGCCTTTTAAAGGCATCATTTTCCAGGCCTTTTTTTCATGCTCCTTTTCATGCCCTTTTCAGAAAGGCATGAAAACCAATGTCGTCCTCCCCCTGCCCTCACTGAGGGACTTTCCAAGGCCACAGCTAGCTGCTCTCATCACCAGTTATGGGTCCCCAATCCTCTTTCAGTGATTTGCTACCCAGCAAGCAAACAAACTTGGCAACATTTTTGGTCTTAAGAGAAGCTGGGAGGGAAGAAGGAAAAAAAATCCAACAAAAGGCCAGATTGGGCCTTCCAAACCAGAACTCAGATTTAACATCCTTATAAGATAAAGAGAATCTAACGGAGTCTGAGTCACCGAGATTTGGGAAATGTTCTCTGGTGACAAGTAGCAACAACCTTATTTTTAGAGACCTTTGCTCTCATCTACCTGGGATGGGCCCAAAGAATACATGTGTCTTGGTGGCTATTCTAGGAACCCTAAAAATATAGCCTTGCAGTATGGCATTTAGGGAGGCGAGGATACCCAAACAATTCCTACAAACAGGCAGCTTCCTGAGCCAGGTGCTCTAATGAGTAAGGCCTCATTTCCTGCAAGGATTTCCTCCTCCATCTCCAGTGGCCATGGAAAACATGGCATTGGCCCAGCACCAGCGAAGGATGGATGCTAGGAGCAAACATATGTACACAGAATTATAGGTCTTCCTTTCACAGGAAATCAATCTAATGAAAAGCTTCAGCTGCATATCATCAGGACAGGATGGGCTGAAGAAAGATGTATGTATAGCACACGTATATGTATATTAATAACATTATGCATATTAGATATATATATGTATATCATACATGCATTATGTCTGTTATTCATATATGTATGTTAATAATATGTATGGGGTGTATGTGTGTATGTGTGACACACACACACACACACACATACACACACACACTACTGGTAGAGCTGTGAATTGATTCAACCATTCTGGGGGAATAAGGAATTATGTTAAGAAAGTAACTAAAATTTATATGCCCTTCTGACTCAAAGTTTCATTTTCTAGGTACATATACCAAAGAAGTCAACATAGGAAAAAAGGCCTCTTCTGCATCTAAATATTGATGGAGCATTGTAGGAGCAAGAAATACAAATAAAATGGGCACTCAATGATTGGGAAATGGTGAAACCAATTGTGGTACATAAATGTAATATAATATAATTGCACCATAAGAAACAACAACTATGAGGACATTAGGAAGCACGGGAGGCATACAAACTGATGTCATGCAGACACCTGACACATCAAAACGATCAAACACTCCTTGAAGTCTTTCATGTCCAATTCCACTAATAGAAAATCATCAAAATTTGGTCCTGCTCCTGGAATAGTGGAAAACAAGGGCTTCATAGAACACTTCACAAGTAGTGACATCCCCTGGACAAAGAATTGCTTGGCCAGTGACTAGCCAGTGTCCATCTTTGTAACATCAACATTCTTCTTTCAGCATCCGTATCATAGCTTTTCATCAAATCCCTTTCCTAAAAGCTAATTAAGGCTACCGGCTAATGATCAATGAGAAGCACACCAGTGGGGGCTTGTGAGCAATGATACTAAACACCCAGCCCCTCAAGTTACTCCTAGAACTCTGAGAGAAAATAAGTAGCCACCAGCCTCTGGGAACTCCAGCCTATGAGTGTTGGTCTGAGTCTGAGTCAAGGGAGTCTTCCCATAAGAGGCATTCCCCCTTCATTCAACAAGTTTTTATTGAGCACTTACTGTGTACAAGATGATGCACTAAGTGCTTGAGATACAAAGACAAAAACAAAACTGTCACTGCTCTCAAAGAGCTTATAGTTTACTGGAGGGAAGATTTGAGCCAATTTCCCCAATCCACAAGTTCCCTAGTATTCATTTTGTAGATTTTAAAACTACGTACTTACATACATGTTTCCTCTCTCTCAAGTCTCTCCCAAGCTCAAGATAAATAATCAGCAATTCTAGCTGAAGACAGGAAGAGGGTCAAATCTAGGGAGATGAGGTTAGCTGGGAATCAGAAAACTGACTCAGAGACGGGGAACAATGGGTCAGCGCAGATGATCTGGCCAATATGGGGTCAAGAATGTAGAGCAAAAAATTCAAACATCCAGAGATCAGAGCCTGGGCCAAGGGTTGAAATAAGAGGCCTAGGACCCCAGAAGCAAGAATGCAGCTGGACCCTCCAGGGGTCAGAATCCCATTAATGAGTTTGCTGCTCCCCATACACGATGGAGGACAAGATGCAGACTTTCCCAAGGTGCTGGCCCAGAATTTACTCCACTAAATAAACTCATGCAATTTGGAGGGGGGAGAGGAGAGGGAGAGAGAGAGAGAGGAAGAGAAGGAGAGAGAGGGGAGGGAAGAGAGAAAAAGAGGGAGAGGAAGAGAGGGAGAGAGAAGGAGGAAAAGAGAAAAGGAGGGAGGAAGAGGAGAGAGAAAGGGAGGAAAGAGAGAGAGTGAGGGGAAGAGAGGGAGAGAGAAGGGGAAATGAGAGAAAGAAACGGGGAGGCAGAGAGACTAAGACAGGGCTCAGAAGGGGCCCCTGGAGCCCACAGACTGCAGTACCAATATACTGGTTTTCAGAGATGGATCTTCTCTGATAAGAATAGAACCTGTTCATTATTCTGAACATGAGGTCCACGACTGTTTGTGACGACAGGCTGGTGATGGACTGGCCATCAGCCCTGGCCCAGGGCCCAGTGGAGCCTGCCAGGCAGGCCTGAGGAAGCTACCCGGGCCTAGCACGGAGAAGAGAGAAGCTCTGCTCCCCCAACAATAGTGATAATAGTAATAATAACTAACTCTAACAAGGATAATAATTATCGTCATTGGAAAGAGCCAGAGAGCTCTGCCTTTGGGGCCAGCAGACAGACACAGACTGTGCCCGGACGTCCAGCGCCCTGTGTCTTAGGCCCAGGCCTGAGTGGTTTTCAGCAGGAGGGCCCAGAGCCAGCTGTTCGATGTTCAGGGTGAGCATTCTCGCCTCGGAGGACGCTGGCTTCACCAATCAGGTCTGGGTTTCTGTTTTGTTGGCTGTCCAGACTTAAGGAAGTGATGGAGAAAATGCTGCTAACTCGGCTGAGTGGGTGGGAAGTCTTTTCTGAGACCGGCATGCCTGGTTCTGGCCATGCTGAGGGGCAGCAGGTGCACGGGAGAGACCCCAGACCTGGAGTCGAGGCCCGAAGTGACCTGGGCTGGGGGGTGGGAGGGAGGCTCGTTGGGCCTCAGTTTCCTTATCTATAAAAGGAGGCTTAGGGCTTCGTGGAGCCTGCGGAGCTTTTCAGTTTTAAGTCCATAACTTTATGGACTGACTTTCTGAATTCTGAGTCTCCCCCAGCTCCTCAGTCAATATTCTCTCCCCCTTTTCCAAAGGACAAGTAGGGCTTAGAGGAGGGTGGGAATAAACAGAAAGTCCCTCCTTTGGCCTGGTCAGCCAGAAGCACCTGGGTTCTCTCCTCCCCAAGCCCTCTGGGGACTCACAGGATTGTGAGTTAGAAGCCTAGAGGGAGTCAGTGACTGGTCCAAGGTCATATAGGTAATAAGGACAGAGGTAGGATTTGAACCCAGGTCCTCTGGGTCTGGGGCTCTCTCTGCCACGCTGCCTCATGCCCTGGGTTCCAACACCTGGAAGGTGACACGGGGTCATTGCCAAAGATGGCCAAGCTCTGTCAGCTCCTCCGACCTCCTCATCCAGGGGCTGACCTATAGGCCTGAGTCGGGCTGGTTCCAGAAGTCAGCAGCTGAAGCCTGGCGAGGTGCCTGGGATCTAGACATTGCTATTAGACTTAGATCCCAGGATTGCAGGCAGATTCTGCCACCCAACCCACTGTGAGCATTGTCCACTGCCCTCCAGATTGAGCTGGGGTCCTCATCTGTGCCAAACCGTGCCCCCCAAGAGCTCGCTCACACAGGACACACAGCAGGAGGGACCGGGTGATGGCGCTTTTGTTTCTGGGTCCCCCACCCCGGGCACTGGGGCTGGCATACAGGAGGCGCCTAATAAACAATCGCTGGTGCATTGGTCGAATGCGCGGAATGAGCAAGGTGCTGCAGGCTCGCAGGAAGCTGGCAGCTGCTCCAGGGAAACCTGCACACCAGCCAAATATTTTCCTTGGCAATGAGGAGCCGAGAGCCATCTCCCAGCCCCTTTCCTTGGGTGGCACACTGTCCCGAGAGGAGCCATCAGACAAAGGGGAGAAAAGAGAATCAAGATGAAAGCCCGCATTGTCCTGGGAGAGACAAGCAGACAAAATATGGCGTCAGCATGGCTCCAGCTCCGAGCAGGCTGGGCCCCCCACCACAGGGGCACTGCCCCATCTGGTCCAAGGCAAAGAAGATAAGCCAGCCCCCAGGGTCCAGCCTCCCCCTCCAGCGGAGCCCCCCAGGGCAGAAAGGCTAGGGCAGGAGAGCCTCTGAAACGAATGGTGTTCAAAGCCGGCTTTGTGTTTCCCTCTGAAAAGCATGGCCCAGCCATGGGTACTCACACCCATTGGAATAGGGAGGGTCCTGGTGGAGGGGCTTCCCACTGGGCTCCAGACCCCAGAGTCTGTTGGGCTCCTGAGGGCTTTCCTGGAGTGGTGCCAGCTCAGGGACCCACTGGGGACCATCCTTGGGAAGAAGGGGGCAGGGAGGCATGGGTGGCATGGAAACGGGCACCTTGGCCAAACCTTCTCCTGTGCCTGACACAATTCATGGGAAGTCTCAAGAAGAAAAACGGGCCAAGTCATTAACAAGGGAATTCCATTCAGGTGTATCTCAGTGAAGTGTCCGTGCACTGTGTGCCCAGCACTGCGCTAGGCAGCTGGGGATCTAAAGACAAAACAGCTCTTGCCCTCAAGGAGCTCCCCTTCTCCTCAGGAGACACGTGGGAGAGAGCCCCGAGAAAGGGGTCAGGGAAGGCTTCCTGGTGGCGGAGGCGGCACCTGAGGTGACCCTTGGAAAAAAGGTCAGAATCATAAAGACCCTTTGCCTCCCGGCTGAGCAGGGGGCACAAGGGAAAGAACAGATCCAATAACTATGGGCGCAGCCTCAGTTTCCTCTTCTGTGAACTGAGGAGATTGGGTGACCTCTGGGGTTCCTCCCAGCTCTGAAGCTATCACCCTCTGATCCTGTGAAGTCCCATTCCCTCAGTTTCCTCATTTGTAAAAAGAGGGAAGTGGATTAGACGACCTTTGGGTTCCTTCTGGCTCCAAGCCCATGATTCTGTGAGTGTATTCCAGCGTGGGGGAGGGGGCAGGCTATACAAATGCCCGGAGGTGGGAGATGTCAGAGAAAGCTGGTTTGGCTCAAAGGGAAATAATAGGAAATGAGTCAGAAGGAAAGGCTGCAGCCAGATTGGAGCCGGCTTAAAGTGCCAAGCTTAGACCGTTGTCCTTGGGAGGGTGACGGAGCCCAGCCTCCTGCTTTTACAGAGAAGGACATCAAGGCCCAGAAGGGAAGTGATTTGTCCAAGGTGTCCGGATATGTAGACCTAAGGGGACTCAGACCCTTAGCTCCATCGTCTTGTGGCAGGGAAACAGCAACTCTGGCAGCACTCACATTCAGGGCCTGCAAACAGAGTGCCCGTCTGGGATCTCAGCACCTCTGGGCAGGAAAGGCCCGTCAGGGTCTTGCAGGTCACCCACTGAAGGCAGCCGTGGCCAGTGAAGGCCTCTAACGTCACGGGGGAGGGGAGCAGGTCTGAAAGTCAGCCTTCACCAGCCTTCCCTCGTTCTCTTACAGCATTAGAAGTAAAGTCTCACTTTGCAGCAGATCTTCAATGAGCCCCCTCCTCTCCTCTGACGCTGCCCCCCTCCCCCGGCCCTCACCTCCTCATGGCTGGATGGTGCAGGGGCTGCTGGGGCGTCTGCTGCCTCTGGTCCCGAGAGAGATTTGCAAGGTGCAGGTTCAGCACCCCCTCCTCGGTCCACTGCAGGGGCTCTGCGGGCCCTCCAGGAGCACAGACAGAGCCCTTCCGAACTTTCCAGTCTTCTGGCCCCTTCTTTCCCCAAGCTCCCCAACAGGATGCTTCATTTCTCCAGACTGGGGCACTCTCTCTGGTCAATGTCCCAGGCCTGGAACCCCTCCCTCCTCTGCTCAGACTGCCGGGCTCCCCCTGAGTCCCAGCCAAAGCCCCACGTTCGGTTCGTGGAAGTCCTGCCCCACATTCCTGCCTCTAGGGTCTGAGAATGATTTCTCATTTGTCGCCATGACATGTCTGCACACAGAGGTTTGCTGCCCTGTCCCATTAGATTGTGAGCTCCTAGAGGGCAGGCTCGCATATCCCCAGTGCTTAGCTCAGTGCGTGGCACATAGTAGGTGCTTAATAAATGTTGGCTATTTATTACTATTAGTGGAATCTTATGCATCTTAGGATGTAAGCTCCTGGAGGCCTGGATGTTTTTATTCTTTGTCTTTGTCGGTGTGTGTGTGTGTGTGTGTGTGTGTGTGTGTGTGTGTGTATACATATACACATGCAGTGGACAGAGCACTGAGCTTCGAACCAGCTTTGTGAGTTCAAACTCGGCCTCAGACACTTCCTACAAGTCACTTCACCCAATTTGCCTCAGTTTACTCATCTGTAAAATGAACTGGAGAAGGAAATGGCCAACCATTCCAGGATCTTTGCCAAGAAAATCCCAAATGGGGTCACGGACAGTGGGACATGACTGAACAACACCACAATACATACACACAATAAATATACACACACAAATATGAATGCATATTCATTCTCCAGTGCATACGTCTGGTGAAACACTCTAGGAGATCCAGAGGAAGGGAGACACGCAGAATGCCAGAGCTGGAAGGAAGCCGGTCTCTCAGACCCCTGAGCGCCAGCCCGGGAGATCATTTCATCTCAAAGCCTCATTTCCCAGCTCAAGCTTCTGGGCTCGGGCCCCACGAGGTCACTCCCCAGCTGGACTCGGGGAATCCACTTCTCTGGACGTCTCCTCCTTTGCCGAATGGAGAGCTCAGTACTTGAGCGCAGTGAGATAGAGGACTGATGGAAATCGTGCCTTCAAAGCAGTTTTCCAACCTTAAGCAACGCCCTATTCACGTCAGCTGTTATTGTTCCATTGCGCTGTTTCTTGTGTCCAGTAACCCCGAGCTGAGGAAATGCGAGTTATTGCTGAAGGTCAGTGGCTCTCCCAATGCTCAGAGAGCCCTGAGACGGGGAAGCTCCCAGAGAAATGCACCGAGAAGACAGAATTCATCTTTGAAGGTCCCCCCTACACACATCCTATCCCCCTCCACCTGTCAGGGGGCTGGGGCAGGCGAGCCTCCCTGGCCTCCTTCTTTTCTGCGTCCCCTTCCCCTGGGGTAATGGCACTCAGTGCTTTCCTGTGTGATGCCCAGCTCAGGGGGTAGAGAAGGCAGAAGGGAGAGCGGGCAGAGGCAGGGAGAGCTGTGAGCCAACCCTGCCTCTGGCAGCTCCGCCTCACTGAGCCTCAATCTCCTCATCTGTGGAATAGGGTCAATAACATCTGTGAGGTGTTACAGCCCCAGAAGCCCCATCTATCGATGCCAGCTCTGTTAGCATTGGCACTCTGGTTTTTACCAGCCCAACCCTAAAGTTGGTGATGCAGAGAGACACGTCAGCAGTTACAGTCTTGGTGAATTGCTGGGGCCGGAGAAATGAAGAGAATTATCCAGAGTCACACAGCCAATGTGGGTCAGAAGTTAGACTTGAACCCTCCAGGCCAGCTCCCCATTCACTGCCACACAGCCTTTCCTAGGGATGTTCGTTATAATTCGTGTTTTCAGGAGCATCCTGGAGGTGCAAGCCTTGCCCCCCCGTCGTGTGGTGAGGACAGTCATGATGCTATAATACCAGGGCTGGTGTCTATGTAGCACCCCCACCCCCCGGGGCTTGCCAAGAGCCCTCTGCACCAGGAAGGTGGCCATGCACCCTGCAGGGACATTCTGGTTGGGAGGCAGCTTTCTGTGTTCCTTCAATGTCTCACACTTCAGAAATGGCATCAACTCTCCGGGTCATGTCACTGGGAAACAGAGGGTGGGGGACTGATGTCAGGGCCCAGGCTCTTGATGGGCAGAGGCAAAGGCAGGAGTGACTGCCAGCCTGGGAGCCATCGTCTGGATCCATGGAGACCTAGGACATGGGGAGGGGGAAAGAGAGGTGGGCTAAAGTAGCAACCAGGGGGTCTGGGTGGGGAGCTGGCTTTTCTCAAGGGTCCTTGGTCAGAACCTCAGGACTTCCACTGCTGACTGAAAGAGCTGGGCTGGAGAGCTGGCCATGGTGCTTGACTGAGAAGTCCTGGACAGTGAGAGCGCGATCCTTCCACATTGCTGGTCTGCAGCCAGGGCTAGCCCTGCATGACCTAGGCTGAGGCCACAGGGGCTGGGCACCTTTATCAGTATCCATCCTTTACCAGCCATCCAGGTTGGGTTCGAAGCCCCAAGGTTGTCTGTCTCCTCAGTAGGGGCTTTACCTCTCTCTCTTGTCTTTGGGGTGCCGCTCTAAGGGGGAAGGAAGTCACAAGAGTGCCCAGAGTGCCTCACGGATCAGGGCGTGCTCAAGCAGTTTGGTTCCCACACAGGCAGGGGAAATTCAAAGCAGCAAAGATGTATAGGCTGGGTGCTGGGAAAGGCCAGGATGGAGGAAAGCCTCCTGGGTCAATGGCTCGTCAGAGGGTTTTCTGCCCCCTCGCAGCCCACTATCAGTACAGGGGGGCGCCTTCTTTTTGGTGATTTCTCCCTCGGTGGCTGACTCTTTCCCTCTCTATAGATCTGCTGGTGCAGTTGCACCTTCTCTGGGAGCTGATGCAAACCAGTCACCTTTCAAGATCTCACAAAGCCCTCTCATAATTATAATGATGATGACGACGATAACAACGGGCATTTCTATGTCTGAGTTTGCAAAGAGCTCCATGTTTGTTATCTCATTTGACCCTCACAACGACCTTGGGGTTATCCTCATTTCACTGACGAGCAAACTGAGGCAGGTAGAGGCGAGGCATGACCCTGGCCATGTCTCTGTGGTAGGATTCAAACTCAGATCTTCCTGACCCCAAGTCCAGAACTCTATCCAAGGCTTCAGCAGGCTGCCTCAGAGGAAAGAAGACACACAAGAGGAGGCCCTAACCTAGACCCAGGCTTGCTGAGAGGCCTGGAGCTCATGGCCAGTATCCCAGGGGGGACCAAGAAGGACTCAGAAGATGATCCTTAGGCTCCAAGGCCAGCAGGATGAAAGACTGAGAGCCTTTGTACTCGGCAGTCAGTCCCCAACCCCCAGGAAGGCCTCTGCAACCTCCCTTCAGCCAGGCCTCAGGTACTCGTCCAGCCCAACTCAGACGCTTCTCTATGCTTCCCCTTCCAAAATCTATCCCCTTCAGCTCCTGCTTGTGTGGTCTTCCCCGTTGGAATGGAAGCCCCTTGAGGGCAGATGCTGTCATTTGTTTATGTTCATATGGCATTGCTTAGCATAGAACCTGGCACATACCAAATGCTTAATAAATGCCTCTCTCTCTGTCTCTCTCTCTCTTTCTCCATCCATTTCTCTCCATCTCATCTATTCATTTGTCTAATATTTATCTATCTGCCTATTTTATCTGTCTATCTACATCTATCTACTATCTATCTATCTACCACCTCTCTATCTCTCTATTAATGTGCTGGGAAATGTTTAACAACTGGCTCTCTGAAAAAAAGAATTCAGCTTGATTGGTCTCACTAGCCTGTTCTCCACCACTTGCTTAATCTACAAATCTAGGCGATCAACCAAACACTAATTTGCAGCTTGGCCGACTTCCAGGCCAGTGTGAATGCTCACACTGGAAAATGAACAACCGGCTTGCCATGAACCCACTCCTGACTGTCCCTTGAGGGTGTCCATGGAGTTCCAGCTCAGCAGACAATTAAAAGTGTCATGCAGCTGCCTGCAAGCAGTCAGGGGAGATTGGAGCCTGTTCTGGATTGCAGAGGAAGGGTCTGTCCACTACCCAGTGGGATACAGCCTAAGCCTTCTGTGTCTTCTTGGCCTCTCGCTCAAGTCCTGGTTTTAAGACCCTTGCAGAGGGAGGGTCTGCTGCTCTCTGTTCAATGGGCATCTCACACAAAGAGTCAGGACCAGCTCCTGGCCCAAGTTCCTTTTGTCTGTCGTGGCTAGAAAGGCACCTCAGAAATGTTGTTGTAGCCCTGGAGGTCCAGGGAAGGCTGCACAAGTAACAGTGGCCGTGAAAACCCAGCTCACTCTGACTGTGGAGACTGTCCCAGGCTCACTTTGGCTGCAGGGGTTTGCCAACCATACCCTGGGTCCAGACCGATACAGCACTGTCTATTTCCAGACCATGAGAGAGACATAAGCCCAGCACCAAAGGGCGTGGTTAAGATATAAAAAGCAACAGATAAATACATATATACATATATAATACATATATGCATATACATAACACACATACTTATACACATATGCATCTATATTATACATTGATATGGGAGCCATCTCCAGTTGGCCCCATCTATATCTGGCCACTGGACCCAGATGGCTCTGGAGGAGAAAGTGAGGCTGGTGACTATAGCGCGGGAGATGGTGCCGTCAGTCTCTTGGGGTTCTGCAGAAGCCTGTTGGGGGAGGCCAGGAGCAGAAGGCTGTGTTCCAAGATTGTCCGGCTTGTGCCTGAGCCTAGGAAGGTGATGGTCCAACACTTCTCTAGACTGGCCTTCCATTTTCTAGCCCCTTTCTGGCACCCCTGCACCACTTTCCAAAAACCTCCTTCCTCACTCTTTGCCAGGAGATGCCACTGGTCTGTGTCCCCATGTACAGCCTTGGGTGGAGGGGTCTCTAGCACCTACCTAGAAGCTACCACTTGCTTAGAGAAGCAGGGAAACACCCAGCCAGAGATAACGAGGCTCACAGAAAACCAACAGTTTTCCCTAGGCACAACTGAGAAGTTTTTGTCGGACAAAATGAGCTCAGTGAGATTGAGAAGGGAAACAGCGAGTTTCTTGCCAAATTTTCGCATCCAAGACAAAGATCTGGTTCGAATAAATGAGTGACAATTATTTCCCAAGACATAAATGGGGGAAGGACAGGACCGGTTCCCAAAGGAGGAAATCCAGGCAGTTAACTCCCACAAGAAATAACTCGGGAAACGCAGATGGATGGGATGCCTCCAATTCCCCTCACTCTCCTCAGCTTGGCAAAGTCGACCAGAAGGGAAATGACAAATACCGAAGGAAAACGAGCTCTTTGATGAGTGGCTGGTGGAGCCCCCCGCCACTCTGGAAAACAACGGAGCAACGCTCCGAGCCTCTAAGCCGCTAAGCCAGGCATCCCGTTTCACCCAGTGAGACCTTTCTAGCTCTCTGGACCCCCAAGAGGTCAAAGAAAGGGGGAAAGGACCTGGACGCGCAAAAATAATTGTAGCAGCTTCTCTTGTGGCGGCAAAGAACTGGGGCTGAGGGGATGCTCGTCGATTGGGGAATGAATGTGATCGAAAACGCTTTGTGCTCTAAAAAAACGACGCAGGGGATGGTTTCAGAAAAACCTGGTTTGTCTTATACTCACTGATGCACAGGAAGCGAGAGGAGCCGGGAGAACAGTTCATACAGTGACAACAGAAGTGGCTTGGAGAGACTGAAAAGCTGGGTGGACGCTGTGGCGAGTCACAGCCTTGGGGGAGGGACGGTGAGGCCGGCTCCCCAGCCCCTGACCGAGAGGTGGGAGCCAAGGGGCAGACCCAAGGACATGCGACTCTGGACACAGCCGATGTGCGGCCACGCTTTGCTGGGCTCCACGGGTGTGCTACGAGGCTCCTGGGCTTCCGCTTTTCTGTTGGGGGGAGAGGAAGGAACAAGCCAAAAGCATGGTTAAAAAACAGGCAGAACATGAGGGTGGTTCAGAAGGAAATGCAGACCCCCAGGACTGCTTGCAACGTAACCAGCTAGAATTATGAAGTGAAGGGCGCCACATGCAGATTCACAATGGCACACCGGGTGCTATCTTCCTTTCTTCCTGTTTTGCTTTGTAAGAACATGGAAAGGTTCTCTCCCTTTTAGGGAGAGGAATAATCATTAAATTGTGAATTAATTAAAAACATTTTTTAAGTGTGTTTCTGGAATTTTTCTTCAATGACTGTTGCTTTTGCACACAAGCATCCCAGGAAAGGAAGGCCTGGTGTCTTTTCTTCCACCGCACCCACCGTCACAGCCACACAAATACAAACCTTTTTTGAAGAGCTGCTTTGCCTAGCCAAAGGCTAGGAAGGAGAAATTTCCTTTCAGCACAAACTTCTCTCTTAACCAGCAACTTGACTTGGGGCTCCATGGCTGAATAAGCCATACACTGTTCTACTGCAGGATTTCAGAGCTTGCACCAAGCTGATTTCCCTAAGGAGGGAATTTGTGGTCCTTTATCCCTTCAGAGGCACCTCACCTGCCCTTGGGATTAACATTGCAGACATTCTTTTCCCATGAAAAAAGGGCCTCCCAATCCCCCAGTATTTTATTAAGCTCCTGCCAGGGGTTGGGGCCTCTTGCTAAGACTTGGGAAGTCATCCATTGTTCTTGTGGCCAATGTACACCATGGCTTTCTTCCTGTTTTTTTCCATACGCCAGGAGGACTTTACTCTTCTTTCATATCATGAAGGTGTGATGCGTGATTGATGAAGTCCCTCCCTTGTTCTTTTAATTAGAAAAAAAATAAAAGAGCTTGAGAATGAAAGGGGAAAAGGAGATGGGTTCTTCTCTGGGTGCTTAGTCCATAGTTGGTGGAGGCTTAACAATGGGCAGATTGAATTGAATGGATGGCGCTGAGCTTGTGGTGAATTGGTGCCGAAACAAGACCTCTTTTCTCCCTTTTTTCCACTTGCGTGAGCAAGAAAGATGGCTGGTGGGGACGAGTCATTTAAGAAAGTCTTTGCCCTCCTTTTGAATCCTTGGTGGACTGCATTGATGGACAGTGAGAGGACCCATAAGCTAGACCTAAGAGGAGGATCAGGGCCCAGTTCCACATGACTCCCGGCAACGTGGGCTTGGACACATTTGAGCCTTTTGTCCAAGTTTGGGACGTTGGTGGCAGGGCAGGGACAATCTCTTTCCTGGCACTGGTCAGAATCTTGCCCTTTAGCTTCAGTGACCGGTTGTTTTCGACTAAGCAACAGGGCTAAGATTAGATGAGAAATGTGGTCACTCCCCCACGGTGCTAAGCAACCATGACTGCCTGTCCTTGTCTATCCCAGCTCAGATCCATCCACTATGGTCCCTGGGAACCTTGAGTCTCAAGAACCATTGGGTCTGAGAGGAAAGAGGAGAGACAGTGGAAGGCAGGCTTTGAAAGGAGTTTTATGTGGAGGGCGATGGGAGGCATCTTAAGCTGGAGCCTCGGGCAAACTCCACAGAAGAGGTTGTCTGTCTCAGAGGCCAAGCATATTCCTGGGACAGAGCCTCCTCTAGGCTGCCTAGCCTGCTCTCTGGGGCCTTACCATCTTGTGGCACACAGCCTGGCACATTGGCTCTGAGGGCTCTCCCTCTGTCCAAGGGCCACAAGCCCTGGGTCAGACCTGTTGGGCAAATGACTGTGACTTGGGCCCTCTCTCAAGGATGCCGTGCTGAGCTCTGGAGAGGCCCAGGATCAAACCCCAGGCCCATGTGGAGCTCTTTTGGTGAGCATGGACACAGGCTGTACACTCCTCGAATCCTCCCCGAGTGGCACCAGGCACCAGGAGGCAGAGAAGGACACTGCACCCCCCACAGCTGGACTTCATTAGGCCCTCTGGCACCTTCCCTGGTCATGAGGGGAGGCACTGTCCCACACCCAGCTCCGAGGAAGGGCCGGTTGCCTGCTGTGCCCCAGCACTGATTGCAGTCCAGACCTCCCTTAAATACAGCTCTCTTCCATCTTGTGTGCATGAAGCCTCTAGCTCTGCGCCCCAGCTCGTGGGCCCTCCATGCGAGGCTATCACAAGCAATCTAGGTCAAGCCATCTCTCCAGCTTAGGGAAATCCTCCACGACAGGACATTGCTGTCTGCCTGATCCTACTTCGCATCGGCTGAAAAAGCCCCTGCCTAGGAGTCCATCAGGTCTGGGCTCAAGCCCCACTTGTGGGACTGTGTGTCCAAGGCCAATGAATCCTACATCCCTGTGCCTCAGTTTCCTCATCTCTGAAATGAGGATAATGTCACAGGCTGGTGGTGAAATTCTAGGGAGGTCATCTGTGCAAAGTGTTTTGGAAACTTACAACAGCTGTGGGGATTTCCATCGGTTGGTAGCTTTCTGGGCAGAATGGATTTCATTGGCAGGGAGAACTCCCAGTAAGGAAACTCCCTCCACTAGTGCATATAGGCACCTGCTCAGTAACTTCTGGTTTCAAAGAGCCTCCTGGTGGTACTGAGAAGTCTGGTGACTTGGCCAGGGTCTCCTAACCAGTGTGTGTCAGAGGTGAGGTTTGAACTCAGATATTATCTTTGCATCTCCCCACTCCATAGAGTGCTGGGCACACAGTAGGCACCTAATAAAGACCTGCTGATTGACTGATTGTTGATCCTGACTTTCAGTTCAGCCCCGTACCTCCTTTCCTACACAGCTTGTGTTATTACCATGGTCCCTGATCACTTATAAGGGTGTGGGGGGAAACGGAAGGATGGTGTGAGGTCCAAGCCAAGGGGATGGGTGAGCTGCCTCCTCTGGAGCCCTAGGGAGAGGACAGGGGCAGCTGATAGAAAGGGAAGGGCCTGCTCCCCAGCTGAATGTAATTGGGACTGGTTGAAGCCTTGTCTGGGCCACCACTCTCTAAAGCAATGAGCTGCCCGGCAGACTGTTCGGCCACCTCTGGCCTTGCTGATGCCGCTGGCCTGGGTTGTTTACCCTCAGATCTGGTTTCCACATTGCCTGCACCTTGATAATGGATGTTGTCTCTAGATAAAGGAGGCTGACTTCTGTTGTTGTGTTCTGAGTGTAGGAGGGAGGGAAGGACCCAGGGAATCTGAGACCAGCTGCCTTTGGCTTAACTGCAGGCCTGCCCTCAGCGCAGGGGCTTCAGTACAGTTCTCTGCTCATTGCACTATCAGGGGGCTGACTATACTCGCCTTTGAATTCTTCACTGCAGGAAGATTGTTCAGGCCCCGGCTGTCACCCCCTCCCCTCAACCTGAGGCTCACCAAAGGCCTGGAGCCTGGGGCCTGTGCAGGGAAAAGTGGTGACAGAGTAGGGGGCTTTGAAGGCTGCCACTAAAGGAGATGTGGAAGAATCTGGGTAACTTGAAAAAGCAGAGGCAGTTAGCCCTGGACCACACCCATACCATTGGAGGGGAATGATAATAACATGCATTTATGTAGTGCCTACTATGTGTGAAGCACTTTATTATTATTAACTCATCTGATTCTCACCAGAACCCTGTGAGGCAGGTGCTATTATTAGCCTCATTTTACAGATGAGGAAATTGAGGCAGACAATGACTTGCCTAGGATCACACAGGCAGTGAGTGTCTGATTCTGAGGCAAGATTTGAACTCAGGTCTTCCTGACTCAAGGACCAGTGCTCTATCCACTGTCCCCCCTAGCCAGAGGACTGCAAGCCTTTCCAACCATGATCCACAGCAGCACCAAATACCAGGGAACGGGAGAGGTCATCACAGGCCGCAATTGTCCACAAGTGTCTCTGGCTGGACCATAAGGCTTAATTTCACCCATCTTCTCTCTGACAACTGCAACAGCAGAAGCCGTCCCGTTCCTCACAGCAGCCCTACTCAACAGAGATGTTCAACAAGTTCTGAGCAGAGACACTGGTCTGTGTGGCTTTGGGCAATCTGGACCCAGGCCTGCGGGTCAGCCGCTCGGCAGACTCTTGGCTTTGGGGAAATTCCATTTTCTCCAGCAGACCCTTCCACGTCAGCCCGTCCTGAATCACACACATGGCTCAGGAAATGGAGATTTCACCCAGCGCCATCTTGGATTTGATGAAGACTCTTTCTTGGCGTCTGTCTTCTTGTGCCCACCCCAGCCGTTGGGTGATGGGGAGGGCTCTGGCTAGGGCTCTTCTTCAGGTTTTTGTGTAGCTGAGGCGAACCTAGGAGCTCATTATGGAGGAACTGGAAAGGCCATGGGCCCCATGCCATCCGCTGAGGCCCTGTGTTCTGAGGCACCGTGTCCAGAAGTGGAATGGCGGGGCCTCATTGGTGGGAAGTGTTTCCCTTTTGTCTCTGGATCCCCAGATGGTAACAGAGAAATTGGCGCATAGTAGGTACGGTGTCAGTGCCGGTCCAAAGGGTAGATTGATAAGGTTTGTGCATCTACAGGATTAGGGCAGAGGCTGGAAAATGCTCTGAGCAGAGGGGTGGGAATACTCACCTCTCTCTCCACTGACCTGAGGGCTGCTTTTTTCCATTTAGAAAAATAAGAGGAAATGTTTACAATGAGAAAATGCAGGGGGAGGGGGGCAAAGCCTGCTTCCCACCTCCTGACAGAGGGATGATGGACCCAACACACAGAAGGAAGCAGGCAGTTTTTGACGTGGACAATGGAGGAATGTGTTTTGCTGGACACTGCATGTTTTTTTTTTTTTTACAAGGGTTTTGTTTTTCTTTCTTTCCAATGGGGAGAGTGGGTGGGAGGAAGAGAAAATGCTTGTTAAGTGGAAAAAAATGTCAAATAAACCAAAGTTAAAAAGAAAAAAACCCATACCTGCCTGGGGAGCTCATTAAATGCCTACTATGAGACAGGTTTGGTGATAGGGAGACAGAAGTGAAGCTGTCCCTGCCCTCAGGGAGCTTACACTAGTAACTGAGACATACCAGGTCCTTTTAAACATAGATAAAAAATACCCAAGTCTTTGGCTCTGCAGTGGCATGCCCTGGAGAGTCATTGCTCTGCTTTGGGGGTTCTTTGGGTACCTGCCAGACCTACAGAGTGAGGAGGCCATAAGGCTGCCCTCCATTTGTAGGAACAGCAATGCTATCAGACCGCTGGACAGCCTGGAACACGAGCTTGGGCCTAGCTTTGTACAGGCTGGATGTTCAGCCCACTGTAACGTGAGAGTGCCTTGTGGTCTTCATTCACTTTTATGCAGCCCCCTGCCTCCCCTTGCAGAGGGGTGAGCCAGCTGGGGAAAGTGAGTCACACTGCCAAGTGAAGCTGGGCTTATGGGGGGATGGGAGGCTCTAGAAAGCATCTTATTTTAGAAAGAGCATTCAACCGAAAGTCATCAGCCGCAGGGGACATGATGCTAACCCAGAAGCGCAGGCAAGGAAGCGGATATCTTGCAATGAAAAAAACTGGATTTGAAGACAGAGGATGTGGGTTCAGAGCCCAGCTCTGCTGCCTTGGGCAACTCATGTTATCTTTGGCTGTGTTTCCTTTTGAGGGAAGGAAGGCTTTATTAAGCACCTTCTGTGTGCCAGGCACTTTACACGATTATCACATTTGATCCCCACAGAAACCCTGGGGAGGTAAGTGCTATTATTAGCCACGTTTTGCTGTTGAGGAAACTGAGGCAGACAGAGTTTAAAGTGAAGCAAGAAAAGAAACAAGGTAGGACACAAGGAAAAAAGGAAGGATGAAGAAAGAGAAGAAATTGAAAGAAAGAGAAAGGAAGACAAAAGAAAAATGAAGGAAGGAAGAGAAAAGAAAGAAAAAGAAAGAAGGAAGAAAAAAAGAAAAGAAGGAAGGAAGCACGGAGGGGGAGAGGGCCAGGAGGGAGGGGAGGAGACCAATGCTTGAACCTGCAAGGTGACGCCTGGGGGCAGCCCACCCGGAGGGAGAAGTTCTCCCAATGAAGAGCAGAGGCGCTATTTGGGGAGGCTTCCTAATGAAGGAGCTGAGATTAGCGGGGATTGAAAATAGAAAGATGAGAGTTGCCTCTCTTCCTGGCTTCCAAGAGCTCCCCAGCTCCCCTCTGAGCTGCAAGAGGGTGATCCAGATAAAATCTGAAGCAATGAAATCTTACCAGAAATGTCAAGATTTTGTTCCACTTGCCTGGGTAAAGTTAAAGCTTGAGTGAGAACCCAAGGGGCAGGCTTCTCTGAATCCCAGGCAGGGAAGGAGCCTGGGAGGGTGCCTGGCCAGGGCAGGCCATGCCTGCCTAAGAGTAGTGTCTCTGGCAGGCCACCAGAGGCCTCCAGGCAGTGGCTGAGGCAGGGAGGTGGAGGGGGCTGGGGTGGCCCCTCATCCCCCTTTCCTTTTCTCACAAGAGCTCCTCAGTGTGGCCCATCTCTCCAGCCTGTCCACACCTTCTCAGAGGACGTCTTTGTGCATTTGGGGAGCACCGAGGCCTCTTCCTCTCACTACTCGCCTGACTCACCTCCTTTTCCAAGCACACCTTTCTGCAATGCTGTCTCTTATCCCTTGGGCCATTCCTTGGGCATGGGGCATCATTCAAAGTATGCCACTGCCCAGTTTTGCCTACCACATGCGTCTCTACTGCCTTTTCGGGTGTCCAGACCTTTCATGGTTTAGCAAGTGCTGTGTCCCAGGCCTGGGGGAGCACCTGGGCTCCAAGCCAGGCTGCAGCTGGGGACCATGAAAAGCATCAGCAGTTTCCCAAATGTCTGGTCCCTCCTTTCCTCCTCCTCAGCTCTGCCCTCACGTCATCCCAGGCGCAAGCATCAAGGGCTGCCCCTCCACACAGTCATCTGGGTTTTTCCTCTAGGGGTCGTGGGGTCTGTGTCTTTGGAGTTAGCGTGGATCTCGAGGACTTGGCCCTTTCATATGTTCTGGAGCAACATCGTGGGAAAACGGGCTCCTCGTCCCCCGAAACCCCTCTTCCATCACCAGGGAACCATTGCTAGATTTGGTCTTGGGGGCACACATAGGCCTCAGCTGGATGCCTCCTTTGAGGGGCAGAATCAGAGGGTCCTTGATGAGAGTTATCCCTAGGGCTGCATTTGCTGAGGAATCCTGTGTGACTTTAACGTGAGCTGCCTTCACCCTCCTGAGTGCAATCGCTTTGTTGTGCTCTTGAAATCAGCTAACAAACATGGTGGATGGTGGTGGTGTCTTGTGTTCTCTGTGTGGCTTCGAGGGGGGCATCTGCTGTAGAAAACAGCGCTCTGGGTGGTTCCCTCCTTACGTGTTCATCAGGGACACCTGGGATGGCTGTAGAATATTCTCATTTAGAAGCAATCCTACGCTCAGGGACCCTTCTCCCCTGCTTCTTTGGGCGTGTCATATCTGCAGGGGCTTTGACATTGGGTCCGAAAATGGTCCTTGACTGAGGACAAAGGGGGATTGTTCTAGAAACACAGACAAACCAGTCCCATGGTCCATCACCAGGTCCCAGGGAGAAGTAGCTCAGCACTCACGTTAACCTTAGGTTAACTTGGCTTTCCTTCCAATGTTTTTGTTATCTTAGGAGGCCAAGAAGAATGATGCCAGAAGAGGGGAGCAAACGGGAGCCCTGGCAGTGGTGGCACCTCCCAGACCACCTGTCCTGCTTCCAGTTGGAGAGAAGAGGCCAGCCATCCCTCCCAGCTGCCAACTAACTGCCACTCCCAGGGCAAGCCGGGCAAGGGGCACCCTGAGGGAGAGACAGGCACCACTTTGACCTCCATCTTCCCTGGCACCTTGATGGAGACAGCTCAGGACCCTGAACTCAAGAACTTTGGGAGGGGCCAGGCTTCCAGCCCAGTAACCTCGGCCATCCTCCTGGGAAGTAACCCATGACAAGGGCCTACCTGTCCATGACTTAAGCATGCCATGGTCGAAGCTGCCGAAGCCCCAGAAAGGAGAGTTCTCATCATCAGAGTCCTTGGGGCTGTCACACGGTTCAACCCCCGAAGCTGTTGTGATGTTATCAGGGGACATGGGGGAGGGTTTTTCTTCTGTGCCCTCAGGACCAGGGGCCCTTCCCCTTGCCTGTGTCCCCCACTGGAAGGGGAGCTTCGGGAGAGCACCTCCTGTCTGTCTTCTTTCTGCATCCCCGGCACCTAGCTTTGTACACAGTAAGTGCTTGATAGATGGGTTTTTTCACTCACTCGCTCCTTGTCACTCATATCTGCATCTCTACAGACAGCCAAATAGAAATGTACATGATACACATACTATAGGTGTGTGCGTCTTCATCTTCCCTTTTCTCCTCGACAGTCCTTCAAAGACTTGCAGATGGACGACTCTGTGCCCCAGCTAGTTGAGCCTGTCCTCCCTGGCCGGTCCCCATCTGGGATGCCTTCCCCCTCCCCTCAGCTCATTCATTGCTGGCCGTCTTAAGCTCTGGCCCCCAGGGCAGAGGCCCTGGCCATCCGGCTTATCTCCACAGTCGGTGCAGATCCTCCGAATCCATCTGCAGGGGGCTCAGAATTGAATGCAGTGCTCAGTGTAGGGTCTGATTGCCAGGCTCCTGTTGAACTTGTGGTCCACTAAGCCCACAAATTTTTGTCAGACGACCTGCGGGTTTCCATATCTCCTCCGTCTAGTGTTAGGAAGCTGATTTCTTGAATCCCAGTGATAACTCTTTCTTATTTGATTCAGGCCCACATCCAAACCGTAGAGATATTTTGGGATCCTGATTTTTTCATGGTGTGAGTTAACGATCCCTCTTGGACTTTGGACTTTTTGGACTTTGTTTCAATGACAAGTTCCATGAGCTTGCTACCTGCGTCTTTATCCAGGTCACTGATAAAAACGTGAAACTTCCCGGGCGCAGATCCCTGGGGCACTCCACTGGAGACCTCCTGCCGTCACGATTACGCCTCTGTGGCTTGTTGTGGACTCCTTGCAGATTTACGTCGCAGTCCTTCCTGGGTCGCATCTGTCTATCTCATCCTCAATACCAGCACCGGACCCCACCAGGCCCTGGCTCAAATCTCAGCAAACACATCTCAAGCAGCTTCCCTCGGCCGGGACCAGGCCCAGCTCACTCCAAGTCAACTGGATGGTGCTGGGGCTGCTGAGGTCAAAGTTCCCGACCATGAGACCTTTCGGCCTGAATTTTTTAAAGCCTTCTGAGAAGATTGCTGCAGCAGCCTGAGGCCTCCTTCAGGGGGTCTGAGGGACCCCCTACCTGGATGGCTGGGGGGCCGATGGTCCCTGCAAAAAGGGCCTTCCCTGATATCTGGCTTCCTCCCTCCCCTGGACACGTGTATGCTAGTTACCTCAGAGATCACCTCCTCTCCTCCTCCTCCTCCACATCTGGGCACAGCTGGGAGAAGATGCCATGGCCTAGAGGCTCAGCGCCCTAGCTTGGAGAAGGGCTGCTGCCTTGGGAGGAGGGACTGGACAGCCTCCGTGACTTTGCACTTTGCCTGTCATGCCCTCCCTTCTCCCATCTGCCTTTCCGAATCCTTCGAGGCTCAGGACCTGTCACTTCTGACAAGAAGCCTGTCTTGATCCTTGCTGTCACTAGGGCCCAACTTAACTACCAAATTAGTCTATTTAATTTGCATATTTAAAAATTTCCTTCCCTCTGCCTCTATCAGTTTCTGTCCCTCTCCCTGACTCCGTTGCTGTCTCTCTGTCCTTTCTGTCTCTCCATCTCTATTTCTGTCTCTCCATATCTATTTCTATCCCTGTCCTTCAGTCTCTATCAGTCTCTCTCTCTCTCTCTCGCTCTCTCTCTCTGTCCTTTCTGTTTCTTCATCTCTATTTTTGTCTCTGTCCTTTCTGTCTCTATCAGTATCTGTCTCTCTGTCTTCCCCATCCCCTCTCCCAAGCCCCTGCCCCAGAGCCTTTAGTGGGTATGACCTGTAAAAAGTCAGTAAAAGAGATGGAGAGGTCAGCCAAGAAAGTGAAGAACCAGAAGAAAACAGGGCTGCAAAAACCCAGAGAAGAGGAATATGCCAGAGGAGAGGGTGACGGGCAGTGACCAAGGCTGAAGAGAGGAGCCTCGGAGAGCCAAGATCACCCCAAAGCTGATGAGGCACCAGAGGGGGACTTTGTGGAGCACTGATGAGTAGAGTCCAACAGAAACAAGGCTGGGAGAAAAGAAACTTTGAAGGCAACAAACACAGATTCTGGCTGAGACAGAAAGGGCAACTTCACATGGAGTCCCCAGGTCACTGCCCTGCGGCCGCCGTGGCTCAAGCTCCATCCTCCTCGACTCTTCCTGTTGATACAAAGCGGGTTTGGGCTCTTGTTCCATCTTCAATGCATAGCTGTGGTCACTGTGGACACTGCTCCTTGGCATCCGCTTTCTTCTGTGGAATGGCTTCCCACATTTGCCTTTCCCCAAATTTGCTCTTTGCTCTGTCCCAGTAAGTCTCCATCACATCCAGCTGCCACGAATGGCTCAGTCTCTCTCCAAGCCATCCGCATCTTGTTTGTGTCTGGTCCTTCCTTCCTCCCTGCCTCCTTTCCTTCCTTCCTTCCTTCCTTCCTTCCTTCCTTCCTTCCTTCCTTCTTCCTTCCTTCCTTCCTTCATCCCTCCCATCTTCCTGACTTCTGGCCCACTATCTGGCCCCAGGCCACCCTGACTCTCCCTGGGTTCTAGGACTCAACAGAGCAGATTCAGCTTTGAGAAGGGGCCCCTAGAATTCCCCTCCCCCGCCCCTCCCCAGCTCTGTCCCGCAAGTCAGTCGGGGGTCTCCCAGTCCATCAGGCAGCCCCAGGCTCCACTGACTGATAGGGCTCTAGGCCATCCTCCTTCTGTCTAGAGGAGAATGAGAAGGGACAGTGTGGATTATTCAGGGCACGGCTCCTGCCGTTTCTTCTTGGACTTGACCCGAAGTGGGAAAAGGCCCTGCAGCCACAAAAAACAATTAATGAGCGATTGATCACAGATCTTACCCAGCCAAAGCATTCTTTACATTCCCTTCAGAGATATGGGTTTTTACAGCTTTAGAACAGTGACCGAGTTCAAGACGATGAAAGGGAGTTGAGCCAGGATCCAGGGGCCATTCTCCCTCAATATTCCACTTTATCTCTTATGACTGGTATGGAGGATTTGAAAGAATTCCACAGGAAAGACCCCAAAACAGACTTTAGGGAATGAGCCCTGGGATAAAGCCAAATTAACAAGAGATTCTTTTGGTCGCCTTGGGCCAGAGGAAGGAGTGCTATAAAGAACACTCTGGGGCATGGGGTGGGGTGGGGAAGGGGCCTCTGGAATGGGCCCCGATGGCGGCATCTCCTCTTTTGGAGAAGGAATCTGAAGGAGGGGGCACACTACGATCACCTCTCTGAGTCGGTATCCTTGCAGCCCTGCCTGGCAAAAGAGAGGTGGCTGAGATAAGCCCAAGAAGCCTGGTCCAGCTTGAGCATTCCCGGGAAGCCAAAATAGGAAGCCTCTGTTGACCCACGAAGGTCCTTCAATTTCCAAAGCCTGGGCCTCGTACCTGGTTGGTTTATGCCTGTCTTTGGCCTGAATGGCCCCACCCTGCCCCTGACCACTCACCAAAGAGCTCATCTCTTGCCAACTTGTCCTTTGAGCTGCTCCAAGGTGACCCCAAAGCCATGGTGGCTTCAGTTGCATCAGAGACACTGTGGAGGTGAAGGGCCAACCCTCCTTCCCAGAGTGGGTCCTTCATTCTGGCCACAGCCCATAGACAGGGTGTTGGGGAGCCCTCTGCTCCATGTCTTCTCCTAAGAGGAAGAGGCCTTAAGTGCTGGGCTTGTGTAATAATAACAATATTATTATGATTATTAAAATAGCAGTGATATCTGCCACATGTACGGTGCTCCTACATGCCAGACCCTGTGCTGGCACCTTATGATGTAGATCCCACCTGGGGCCAATCCCAGGACCAGTTGCTTGTCTTTGGTTCATGTTCCACCAGGAGGTATGGGAGGCTGGTTAGTGTTGGAGCAGACCTATGATTTCCTTTGTGTGGGGTGCTCCTGATGAAGGAATGTCTCTCCCAGTGCAGATTGGCACCTGCCTGCCAGCAGAGGCACTGAGACCTCAGGTGAGTTCTTAGGGTCACACAGCCGGAGGTGAGGCTTGCACCCAGCTCTTCCCAGCTGAGGCTGACTCTTTGTTGACCACACGCCGCCTTTCCCCCAGTCTTTGCAGAGACATTCTCTCACTACAGCTTCCATTTGGCTTGTCCTCCCCAGTGTGGGCTCTCCAGGTGGTGATGCATGTGGGCAGGAGAGCCTGGAGAATACAGAGGACCTTTTAGAAGGCCTTCACGTAGTCCATAAGCTCTCCTTGGAAGATGCATGGTTTGGAGCTGTCATCGGGGCAGCTTTTTAACTTCTTAGGGGCCCCCTTTCCCAAATCTTCCCAAGATTCATAGGACCATTCTGTGGTCTAGACTCCCTCTGGAAGATTTCTAGACTTTGAGGGTCCATGGAACAAGCAATATCCTCTCAGATCTGTGGTTTGGGGGGCTGCAAAGCAAGCGATGCCTTCTAATTGGCCTGGATGGGAAGAGTATCTTAGCAGGAGGTGGGGAGGGATGGGGGGTGGAGGGCTCCTGAACGAACAAACCCTCTTATGGAGTCTGCACAGCTCCAGTCACTTTCATCAGGAGGGATGGCGGCAAAGTCCAGCTCTCTCGCCCCCTCTCCATGAGATGGTCCTTCAGCAGCAGAGGCAGAGGGATTCTCTTCCACCTCCAGGAAACACCCTCATAAGGAAATCTCACCAAGGAGTGTGAGTCTTGGATTTAGGAACTCCTAAATTTGGGGTCATGTATCAGGCAAGCCCCCAAGTGGGCTGGCAGAGAATCTTCCCTCTTTGGCCAGGAGTCTGGGCCCCACACCCACACCACCTAGAAACTCAACATTTTCCCTCCTCTACAAAGATGGCGGAAGTTCAGACCGTCATCCATGACCTCTCCTCTCAGGCCAAGTGGCTGGCTCCTGTCTCCCTTGGCCAGGTGTCCTGCAGGACATTTACTGCTGGTTCCTGCTGTCTTTGGGGCTGGGAACATGCACACCTGGGATCTCTTCTCTCGGACTCCGTGTAAGCATCTTACGCCCCATTTCCGGTTTCCAGGGGAGAGATTGTATAGGGGCACTTCATATTGGGGCAAGTCTGTAAGCAATCCAGGGCTTTCACTTCCAGTGAAGATGACAATGAGAGTAAATATGAGATGTGTGAGAACTTGTAGGAGACGCCAGGTGGCTGGGTCCTGAGTCCCAGCCTCCACATTTGGCTACCCTGGAGCCCCTCGAACTCTGGTAACTTCAATGCCTCCGAGCCGATTTGCAGATAGCCCTGAGCCCTGGATTCCCATTTCTGCAGCTCAAACTCCCCACTCTTTGATGCTTCACCTAAGCCCTAAGAAAGTGGGCATCTTTATTTCTCAGTAAATACCAGGAGACAAGCCAAAGCCTGGCAAGATTAGCTACTGACCTCTGAGTGGGAGCCCTCAGAAGCTGGATTCCTGAGGGCTTTGGTGTCTTGAGATGCAGCATTTGAGAAAAACCCTTCTAGCCTCAGGGATTTCCCACACTGGGAGGTGGTCTGGGAGCAGCAGCCTTGGCCTGGATATTCAGTGAGCAGCCCTTGGAAGGCAGCCATCCCCCCAAGAAGAATCTGCCCTTCATCTCCTCCTCCCTCTCCCATCACCAGGTACCAGCCGTGCTCTTCTGCGGGATCATCCCAAGGGGAGGGAGGGGTGGGAGGAAACGGTGGGAGCTGGGATAAACACATGCGTGCTTCTCTGTGTACCGGGGTTCGGGCAGCTGGACCATTGTGGGGCCGTCTCTCCTCACCATCTCTGTCTCTCTTAAGGGTCCTTTCCCATTGGTGCCAGATGAGATGTTGGCAGCTTCAGGCAGGTGGATGTCAGGACAGCAGCTGTGCTAACAGAGGCAGAGAGACAGATGATGGGTCCCAGTCTGACCGTTGGGGATCCCCGAGGGAGGGGCTGATTTAGGAACCAGTTATAATCATCCCACTGAAGAAGTCTGGGGTCTTGTCACCAGGGCCCATGACACTGTGACCTCAACATCAGATGCTGAGAGGAATTAGTGCATTATACTCGGCAGGTCAGCAACAGTGGTGGGCAGAGGCAGGCTGGTCCTCCCTGGGACAGAAGACCCGAGCTTGAGGCTGGCTTCTGCCACAGCAAGGCTGAAAGACCTCTGGTGCCCCAAGCAGCCCACAGGGCTTTCCACTGAAAGTCTTCTGACTTTGGTGGAAGGAGCTTTCACACGGAGGAATGTCCTTATTTGGAAAAATACTGCAAATCCTTGGGTATTTATTCTCCCAGAGAGGAGGTGACTTCTCACCCCTTTGTTTCTGTAAGACCTTCTAATCATTCTGGGCTTTGTGCTCCCTGGGAAGGCACTTTGGACCACAGCCAGAGTGGGTGGGATGATTTGGCTCAGCCCAGAGAATCTGGAATGAGACGTGGGAGAGAGAAGAGGCCAGAGCCAAGGACGGGAGAGAACAAGGGAAGGCCGAGGAATGCCAGGTGCTGGCTTTCTCCCAGTCGTGTTGAGCGGGAGGTGTGGGGAATTAACCCTGAGAATGCACCACAGTTAGATTTGGGGTGAAGGGATCTCAGACCAAGGAAAGAAGCTTCATGGTTAAGACTCCTTAGGGGTGCTGAGCTGGGGGCCCCGCTGGGGTCTAGGCGGCGGGGTTCAAGACCCAATTCTCCCACTTGCTACCTGCATGGCCTTGGACAAGCCCCTCACATCTCTGGGTTTCCTCATCTGTGGCGGGAGGATTGGGCCTTGGGTTCACCCTAAGGTCTCCCCAGCCCAAAGTCCATGATCTATGATGTTCAGTGCTAGGTATGTCTTTGTGGCCTGGTAGTTACATATTGCTTTCCAAAACAGTTGTAGCACTTCACAGCTCCACCAACAATACACCAGCTCCACCAACAGTGCTCCAGCTCCACCAACAATACACCAGTGTGCCTATCTTTCCACAGCCTCTCCAACATTGACTATCTCCATCATTTGTCAATTTGTAGGGTGTGACGTGAAACCTCAGGGTCAGTTTGTCTTACATTTCTCTTGTTACTAGTGACTTGGGGCTGTCTTTCATGTGGCTGCTAATAGTTTGCAGTTCTTTGAGAATTGTTTGTTCATATCCTTTGACTATGTATCTATCAAGGAATGGCTTTTGGCCTGACATATTTCTGTTAGACATATAAATTCTATACATGTATACACCTGCATATATTTATATATACATACACATATATATGCCTCCATGTGTGTGCACGAGGGTGTATATACACATATGTACATACATGTGTATGTGTGTGGTGATGCCATAGCTCATAGCTGGCCCTTCCCAGCTGATGGAATGGGGGGCTGACAGTAGTCCTCCCATGTTTAGTGAGGGATGCAGGGTGGGAATGGGTTTTTATCCAGGTGTGGGTGAGGGCAGAAAAGGAGGGAGACGATGGAGGTGGGGAGGGGGATAGGCTGCTCTCCTTCCAAACTTCCTCCTAGCCCAGGCTTCGGGGGCCATGGGCATCACCTTGGCCTGGGCATTGAAGATGAGAGGGCCCTGTCTGCCTGGAGGTGGCGGTGGTGGGGAGCCTTGGCCTGGCCTATCTCCTGCTCGTCCAGTGTCCAGAGACCTGGAACCTGGCAACCTGGCAACCTGGCAACCTGGCCCCCACTTTTCTCTCCCTCCCACGTGCCACCCTCTGACTTTCCTCTCTTGCCCTTGGGCTTCTGAGGGCAAAGAAGCCAGGCTGTGCCTTCTCTGCCTCTCTCTGTGCATCTCTGTATCTCTCTCTTCCTTCCTCCCATTTTCCTCCCCTTCCTCCTCACTCTCCCTTTCCTTCTCTCCCTTCCTCCCTCTGCTCAGAAACTTGTGAAATCCAAGTCCTGCTGCCTGGGCAGGCCCCACTGGGCTTAGGGCAGAGATGTCTTGTAATCCATTCCCATCTCTTTTATAGGAGAACGCAAGGACAGCTGTAGGTTCCCAGGATGACTGTGGAGGTGGGGAGGGGGTGATTCAGTGGTGCAGGGAAGAAATGGCAGCCACCAGAGTAGTTCAGCACCCGCCCTCCACCATGGTGTTGGAATTGCCTGAATTTAGGTCCTGGTTCTGATACATCCTGGCCGTGTGGCCCTGGACAAGCACCTTCAGCCCTATCTTACTTGAACATCTCTTTAAGGGGGACTGCAGAGGGTCACATTTGATTAGCTAGGAGTCAGTCCTGGTAGATGTGTGTGTGTGTGTGTGTGTGTGTGTGTCTGTGTGTGTGTGTGGCTGAGTGCATCTGAACCCTGATGGCCCCAGGGCTCCAAAGTTCAAATTTCACTGCGGTCCAGGTGACCACTACTAAGCTAAGGACCCTTCTCTAATCTTGACCCTTGATAATCTCCATTTTCTCTTTTATCTGGGTGTCTCCACAGGCTGGCTCGCTCACGCCATCTTGAACATGAAGTCTCAGGTAATCCCCACCCTGCCCCCTCCATGTCAATAATCCAGGACAAGGCCCTTGCCACTCCAACTAGATTATGGATCTGTTGGTGTGATAACCTCCCCCCCCCGCCCCAGGAGATGAGAAGTCCTGTGAAGATAGAGATTACTTTATTCTGGGATCTCTGGATACCAATACCCAGCAGGTGCCAGGTAAACAACTGGAACTTAATCAGTGCTCTGAAATGAACAATAAAGAAATATTGGAAAGGCTATGAGAATCAACCAAATGGTGTTTGGATTCTTTTAGGGGAAAAGGTTACCCTGGGCCTTCATCTGAAGCCAACGGTCATTGCACGGGGGACTGTCAGATGTGTGTGCAACACCTCCA
>NW_020951925.1:739330-740473 GCF_900497805.2 Vombatus ursinus
AGGATGGCGTTGGTGGCCACAGTGGTGGCCACAGTGATGGTGATGATGATGGAGAGGATGGTGGTGGTAGCAACTGTGATGGAGGCTGAAGTGACGATGGCAATGATGATGACAGTGATGATGATTTTGTTGGTGGTGGCAATGATGATGGCAGCCACATTATTGACGACTGACATGCCTACCATGCTCTGACCAACCAGACAGAGCAGAGCTGGTGGGATGGCAAGAGGGAACCAGGGACAGAAAGAGGTCCCTGAACAAAGAATTGGTGAGACTGGACATCGGGCTGATCAAACAAAGCCTCTAAGCAGCACAAAGAACATACAGAAACCCATTACTCTTGCTAACTTCAGAGATGATGCCAGCTTCAAGTCAGAGGGTGTGGGTGGTAGCCCGCTCTCCTCTGACCTTCTGGGGGGGTATTGGCTCACCTTGGCTTGCTCCTGACTGGGAAGGAGTCTTCTTGGGTCCAGTCCCTGTTCTGCCATTAGCTAGCTACATGACCTTGGGCAAGTCATTACCTCCCTGAGCCTCAGTTTCCTCATCTACAAAATGAAAAGTCTAGGCTGGAGGGTTGCTGAGATCCTTCCAGCTCTGGTATTGAGTGAAGTAGGGCTGTGTTGCTAGAGTAAGGACTGAGTCTGCTCCTTGGCTTAATATTTCATGCAAGAGGTAGCAAGAATGTGTTTGAAACAGCTGCAGGCCTGCTCCCCCTCACCCCCATTACCAGTCCTGTGAAAGCAGGGCAGGAGGAAGGCTGTCCCAGGCCACCCGATGGACCCCTCAGGCCTGTGGCTCCAGGCTGGCGCAGGCTTAATGGTGGTTTGGATGATCACCCTGCATTAGATTAGAGGCCTGAGAGGACCTCTTGTTGGGACAATGTCCCATACTGCTGATCTGCTGGGGTTCTGAGCATTATCCCTCACAAAAGATGGTAATGCTGTCACCCTTAGCCATTGGGCATGGACTTGAGAGTTGTGTTCTTTTCTTTTCTTTTCTTTTCTTTTCTTTTCTTTTCTTTTTTCTTTCCTCCCTCTCTCCTTCCCTCCCTCCCTCCCTTCCTTCCTTCCTTTCTTCCTTCCTTCCTTCCTTCCTTCCTTCCTTCCTTCCTTCCTTCCTTCCTTCCTTCCTTCCTTCCTTCCG
>NW_020951925.1:740573-786248 GCF_900497805.2 Vombatus ursinus
CTTCCTTCCTTCCTTCCTTCCTTCCTTCCTTCCTTCCTTCCTTCTTCTTTCTTTCTTTCTTTCTTTCTTTCTTTCTTTCTTTCTTTCTTTCTTTCTTTCTTTCTTTCTTTCTTTCTTTCTTTCTTTCTTTCTTTCTTGTGCTAGGGGGCCTTGCTCTGGCCCTACTCTCTCTCACTGGCCTCATTTGACAAACAAATTGTTCATTGGAAAACTTTGCTTAGGTTGGAGAAGGCACTTGGCCAGGCTTTGGAATAAGCAAAAGTCACTGGCTGATAGGAGCTCAAACCAGCTTCCATGAATCAACCTGAAAGGCCATTTCCTCCATCCTACCGACAGGTCTTTGCAGAGGCTGGTTTTTAGCTAAGCACATTCATTCGTTCATTTAGCCATCTAGCCAATAAGCATTTATTAAGCACCTACCATGTATGGCAGATACTTACATGGACATGTCCTTTGCTACTGGTCCTAAAGCCATGATATTGGGCACTGTGATGCTGGAACAAGCCTCTGGGAACATTCCCAGCCTTCCTTGGCTATGAGTCACCCCCTTCGGTGGGATCAGGACAGATGGGTCATGGCCCAAGTAAGTCAGACACAACTGGACAATAACAACAGCAACCAGTCAGCTGACTTGAGGGCACAGAGCTCTGTGCTTCACGTGGCCACAGATCAGTGGGCTGGCCCTGGTCATGCCCCAGCAGCGGGATGTCTCCCCGGTGCCCCCTGCAGAACGTCTCTTCCATAGCCACACCCCTTGCATCCTGTATTCCCACGGGTGCCCACAGACCACTTCTATTTATGACTGCTGCTGCCAGCCACCCTCACCGGGGGGACTGAAGAAGAGCCTACATGAACTCATGGCTTTGCTCGGTGGTCTTCATTCAGCCATCTGAACTCCATAAGATGAGACTATGAAATAAAACATGATTCCCGTGAAACCTTAAACATTATTTGGGCAGTTGGAGAGCTGGCAGCTGAGGAATTACGGGGAGGGAAGATGAGAACCCCCCTTAGTTCTGGGGTGGGAGCAGATGAGGCTGTTCATTGAGATGGCATTATCTGCGGTTCGGGGACTTGTTTTGGCTTTGCCTGAGAAGCCGCCCCGGGAAGCGTACCCATTGCAGCATGAACTAATCTGCCCTAATGAGTTTAGCAGTAAAATCACAGCTCTGGAATGAAGGAGAAACAGGAAGGGGATCACCTTGATGCCTCCATTGGAGTGCCTGCCAAACTTGGCTTCCAGGCGTGACAGGGAGGGACTTCCAAAGCCTTCTGGGCACTGTTTTCTTCTCGCTCCCCCCAAATCCACCAGGCTTAACCTGCCTGCTCCCTTGTGCAGCAGAGAGATCCATCTGAGGCTCCCAGCTGCAGAGATGGGAGTTACCTGAGAAGACCAGAGAGCTAGGGAGGGAAACTGAGGCCTGGAGAGGGGAGGGGACTTCATAGGTCTCCAGAGACCAGTTACTCTAACTTTAGTTTTACAGTCAGGAGACGGGTCCAGAGGGTACAGTGACCTGCCCGAGGTCTGATGGGGGCCTAGTATGGCTCGGGTGGCCAGCATCTAGGGGGCCCATTCCACTTTGGGATAAAACACATACACATTTCTAGAGATGACCAAGTCACACTCACTCAGATCTGAACATTCTTCTTTGTCTTTAGCCCTCTGCATGCATTCATTCATTCATTCATTCATTCATTCACTCATTCACATAACCTCAGAAGTAGGGGGAGCTCAAAGACCACCAAGTCCAATCTGTATGTGACCAAGAATCCTCTCAATGAGCGGTCACCCCAAATCTCGTTGAGGATGGCTAGCTGAGAAATCTGAAGCATCGCTGCCCCCTCCCCTCTCCACTCTCACACATACACTGCACCCATACACAGAGAGCCATATTCATAGACGTTCACACACCAACACATATACACACTCACACATACACTCACATACACACACTACACAAACACACACATATATATTATGCACACAGACATACACACATTCACATACACGCACATACCATACGCACTCATATACTCACACTCACATAGACACATACCACACAAACACACTCAGACACATATACACATATATCACACCTATACAATCATACACAGAGAGTCATATTCATATAAATTCACACACTAACACACACGCTCACACATATACATACCACACAAACATACATATACATACTGTGCACACAGACATACATTCACATATATACACATACCGTACACACTCATATACTCGCACTCACATAGACATACCACACACACACACACACACACACACACACACACACACACAAACACACACTTTGTTTGTAGTCTGGGGCAGACAGACCGAGGCTCCCCTGGGCCAAGCCCCTCAGAAGGCTCAGGTCCACCTTGGGACTTCTCGGGGCACGGGAAGAGTGTTCTCCAGGAAATGGGTCCCAGATGCTTCCTCCTCCCTCCATGGATGGAGGGGCTCGGGTCCTGACCCAGCCCGCCAGTTGTTTCCAGGCCCACATTCCTGCGGCCCCCTTAGTGTGGGAGGAAAGTTCGCACGTGGGCCATGGCTGCATCCCTCCCATCCCCAGGGGAAAGGGTGTGCTGCTCCCCCCGCCTGCCAGCCTCTCTTTCTCAGGAACCCTGGCCCCAGCTCAGCTCCCAGGTGGCCATAGGGGTGGAGGTGGCACAGTGAGGGAGGCCCTCAAGGTCCGCTGGAATTTCGCAGGTTGCATGTTACCAAGGAAAAAACCAGTATACTAAATGTCTCTGCCCAGGAGCAGCTGCGGGGCCTCGATGGACTGGCCAGGGTTGGGAGGTGCTGGGGGACTCTTCCCTAGAAAGCATAAAATCTTCTCCCTCTCATGGCCTGCTCTCTGGAGCTCAGTCTCCTCATCTGTAAAATGGGGTAATGGCACCTCACTCCCAGAGTTGTGCTGAGATCCCACAGATAGGGTAGCTTGTGCCCCTGAGGCATGACATCCACCTTTTTATCTGTTGTCTTTGCCGATGTTCCTCCCAGTGACCCCAGCAGGGCCTCGACTTCCTCCTCCAGGAAGGGTCCTTCCAGCCGAGCCCCAGAGCCCCCAGGCCGCCCCAGGGTCCAGCTCCTAACACTGGCTGCTTCTCTCCAAGTTCTTTAAGTGAGGGCAGCTGCTCCTGTCCTCGGGACAGAGGTCCGGATCACAGAGAAGGACCATGGGATGGGAGGGAAGGGAGCCTAGATGCTGTCCAGTCTACCACCACCATTTTACAGATGAGCAAACTGAGGCCCAAGGTGGTCAGATGACTCAGTAGCCCCCTCTTTAGCTCCCAGGTCTAAGGGGGGAGAAGGCAAAGAGCCTGAGCAGGCAGTGAGCTAGCCCTAAAGCCTGAGGAGTCTCTTGGAGGTGTCCCCAGGTGCCGGGTCTAGGCACTCAGGGCCCTCTGGCAGCAAGCTTGGGGCTGGGATGAAAGTCGGGCTTGCCCCTTTCCTCTCCGTGTGACCTTTGTGAGCAGCAGATCATTTCTTCCCTGTGGGCATCAGACTCCTCCTGTGTCCAGTGAGGGTGTAATGACTTCTGAGGTCCCTTCCAGCCCGATCTCTCCAGGCTTGTCTGGTTCTAAATTCACAAGCCTGAACCTGCTCTGGGAAGCAGTGGGGAGTGGGGCAGGGGTAGCTGATGGGCCCTGAGCTTGAAGAGCCTCCTGAGATCTAGGGAGAAGGGCCAGTGCTCTCTTGCAGCCCCCTGGATCTGCCCCACAGCCACTGATCACTGGGACGGTCAAACGCACCTGACCCCCTCCACACACACCTTTTTTACTTCAGAAAACCATCCTCAGACCATTTCCTCTGGAGAAGACTGGGGCTTCATGGGGGGCGGGGGTGGGTTCTGCAAGCTCTTCAGACATGTAATGGCTGCAGAAAATGAAGGAACCCAGCTGCCTGGGAGAAGGTGGCCTGAAGTGGTGAGAGGCCAGCTGGGCCCAGTTATTTGCTTAGACCCGGGTCTCGGATAGAGGAAGCTGCGGGTCTTCACTGGGTCCCAGGTTGTGCCCCAGGCGCTTTCCCTGCGGCCAGCCCCTGGCTTCTCCCTGGACTCCGCCTTGGCTGCCCACTGGCTTCTGAGCCCTGCTAGAAACAGCCCTCCCTGGCCCGGCATCCAGAGCCTCAGGAATTCGTCTTGATTTGACTGGAAAGACAAAAACCCTGCTAAGGGCTTCTCTGGGTCCCCGAGGCAAAGCAGGGCAGGAATTGTCGGCCACAAAGGCTTCCTTTCCAGCTGCTCAGCCCAGACTCGTCTTGGGACGTTGAGGCTGGGGGCGGTGGGGCCTCCTGGCTCTGTGGTTGAGGTCACCTGCCCTTGGCTTCAGCAGGTTTCAGGCCATTTGTTTTCCACTCTCCCAGCAGAGCTAAGAGAATTCTGGCCTCCTCCTCTTGGGAAGGCAATGTTCCTTCTCGGGCTTATCTCTCTCCGCATCTTGGAGAAGCTGAGCAGGTCTCCCGGCTTGCAAAAACAGAGTTCATTTACCCAAGTTCCCACCCTGGAGCCTCAGACCTGGGGGTGATAAAGAGCTGGAGAGAAGGGAGGGAAATGGCCCAAAGTGGGGGGGGGGGTCAAAGGAAGCCTCCTCCTGGTCCCAAAGCTCAGATCAGCAATGTATTCATGACTCATTCAGGCAGATTTCCTGGGACATAAATGGTGTCCAAACTGACCTACACCTCCTGAGCTGGAGCCTTACTGCTCAGACGTGGGTCTTGTCTGGAAAGAAGGAAGGAAGGAAGGAAGGAAGGAAGGAAGGAAGGAAGGAAGGAAGGCAGGAGGGAAAGAAGGAAAGAAGGAAAGAAGGAAAGAAGGAAGGAAGGAAGGCAGGAGGGAAAGAAGGAAGGAAGGAAGGAAGGAAGGAAGGAAGGAAGGAAAGAAGGAAGAAAGTATTCTTATGCAAGTCTTCTCATGCAGGTATTCAAGAGGCAGTTGGCTGATTTTGAAAAATACAGCATTTTGGATGGGTTTGCTTCCCAAACCAAGCAATTACTGACCACTCACTTTGGGAGAAAGATGGGATTGTTCCGTTCTCTGTCATGGGGACAAGGCTGTCCAATGTTTGACCATTGTCATGCTCCCCTCTGTTTGTGGAAGAAACCGATAGTTGTGGTTGTGCAAAACACCAGGCTATTTTGGCTTGAGATTTTAGATTTTCTTTTCAAATTCCACGAGTTGTGTTCTCAAAGTATTTGTTGTCTACCTGCCCCTCTGCCTGCCTGTGTCTACCTGTCTGTCTGTCTGTCTGTCCACCTGCCTGTCTGCCTGCCCCTCTGCCTGCCTGTCTGCCTGCCTGCCCCTCTGCCTGCCTGTGTGCCTGCCTGTCTGTCTGTCTGCCTGCCTGCCTGTCTACCTGCCTGCCTGTCTACCTGCCTGTCTGCCTGCCCCTCTGCCTGCCTGTGTCTACCTGCCTGTCTGTCTGTCCACCTGCCTGCCTGTCTGTCTTCCTGCCTCTCTGCCTGCCTGTCTGTCTGCCTGCCTGTCTGCCTGCCTGCCTGTCTGTCTGCCTGCCTCTCTGCCTGCCTGTCTGTCTGCCTGCCTGTCTGCCTGCCTGCCTGTCTGTCTGTCTGTCTGCCTGCCTGTCTACCTGCCTGCCTGCCTGCCCCTCTGCCTGCCTGCCTGCTTGCCTGCCTGCCTGTCTGTCTGCCTGTGTCTACTTGGCTGTCTGTCCACCTGCCTGCCTGCCTGCCTGCCTGTCTGCCTGCCTGCCTGCCTGCCCCTCTGCCTGTCTGCCCATCTGTCTGCCTGTCTGCTTTTCCCCAAAAACAGATAATTGCTTTTGGGGGTGATGACAGATCAGAAGTGGGCACTGCTTGTTCCAGCAAGGTTTCCCTGTCCACAGTGGCTCATGGGACTTCTCTGGGGTCTCTGTACTTTGGAGGAAGCTGGGAGTATTTATCAGTTCAGGTTATTAACCCTTGTCCTTCTGGTCTCTTCTGGACTTCCCCATTTTATTCAACTTGTTCTAATAGGATATGGTTTAAAAACATTTACGATTTATCAGTCAGGCAATACACATTTAAATGCCTATGAATGCGCCTCAATAAGTGCTCCAGACACAAAGAAAGGCAAAAACATGGCCCCTGTCCTCAGGGTGCATGCGGTCTCCAGCTAGTTAAAAGGAAACAAAACAAAACAATCCTAAGAATGTAAATGTAAGTTAAAAACTAACTACTTTCCGCATCCCTGATGGACAGCTTCTGGTGTGTCGAAAGCTGGTGATGCCCAGAGGAGGGCAATAGGGACAGGGAGGGGCTGAAAAGAATCCGCTGAAGGTATTGGTTGGGTTTTAAAAAAAAGCCTGCAAGGGGGTGGGGGGTGGGGACATGATTTCAAGCATTTGAAGGGGGGTCATGTGGGAGAGGGACCCACTACTGGCCCCCTCCCCTCCAGGCCCCCAGGACTTCTAGGGTACGGACTCCCTTTGCTCCTATTTTTCTCCCCAGCACTTAGCATAGTGCCTGGCTCACAGTAAGTGCCTAATCAATGCTTCTTGTCTTGCCTGGCTTGGTCCTAGAAGGTAGAACCAGGAACAATAGAGGTGAAGTGGCCAAGAGCCCGATCTGGCTTGGATGTCAAGAAGTCTTCCTAACTCTGAGAAGGTCCCGGCGTGGATGGGCCTGCTTCAGGAGGGGATGGGCTCCTCTCCTTGGGGGTCTCCAAGTAGAGGCTGGATGACCATTTGTTGGTCATGTTTGGATGACCAGTGGGGATTTCTTTGGGCTTAGTCCAGATGGCTGCTAACATCCCTTCCAGTGCTAAATTTGGTGAACCTGTAAAGCTCTGATTCATTCTTGGGTCAAGTCAATAACTGATCTTAGCCCGGCAAGACAGAAGTTCATTCCTCAGGTGTGGGCTGACTTTGTTCTTTCTCTGCTGGCTCCCATTGGTAGCCCACACGCACGCCTTCACTCACCCAGCTTGTGGCTTAAAAGAGCGAGGAGTTAGCGTGCACTTCTCTCCATCACAGACCATTTCTCCATGGTTCCTTTTAGACTGCTTGGTGTGACCTGTGGGCATAGGTGTGAGTTGAGTATAATGGGATGATAGCTAAAAAAACTAAAATTAAGGGGTGAGAGAGGAATGTACTGGGAGAAAGGGGGGAAAGAGAGGTAGAATGGAGTAAATTCACATAAAAGAGGCACAAAAGAGCTTTTATAGTGGAGGGGAAGACAGGGAAGTGGCAGACATTGGAATTTGGCTCAAAGAGGGAATAACACACACACACACACACACACACACACACACACACACACACACACACGCACGCAGTGGGGGTATGGAAATCTATTTTACCCTACAGGGAAGTAGGGGAAGAAGGGAATACTAGAAGGGGAGGGCTGATGAAAGGGAGGATGGATTGGGGGCTGCAATGGCCAGAAACAAAACACTTTTGAGAAGAGACAGGGTAAAAGGAGGGAGAGAGAAAGATAAGCAGAGGGAGATAGGGTGTAGGGAAATACACAGTTAGTAATCTTAACTGTGAAAAAATTTTTACAGCAAGTATCTGTTAAAGGCCTCATTTCTCAAACATATAGAGAACTGAGTCAAATTTATAAGAATACGAGTAATTCTCCAATTAATAAATGGTCAAAGGACACAAACAGGTAGTTTTCAGCTGGAAAAATGAAAGCTATCTATCTATCTAACTATCTGGATATATAAGGTTCTAAATCACTATTAAGTAGAGAAATGCAAATTAAAACAACTTTGAGGTACCACCTCACGGTCATCAGATTGACTAATACGGCAAAAAAGGAAAATGATAAATGTTGGAGAGGATGTTGGAAAATTGACACACTAATACACTGTTGGTGGAGTTGTGAACTGATGTAAGCATTCTGGAGAACAATTTGGAACTATGCCCAAAGGGCAATCAAACTGCATACCCTTTGGCCCAGAAATACCACTACTAGGTCTGTATCCCAAAGAGATTTTAAAAAAGGAAAAGGAAAAGGACCTATATGTACAAAAATATTTATAGCAGCTCTTTTTGTGGTGGCAAAGAATTGGAAATTGAGGGGATGCCCATCCATTAAGGAATGACTGAACAAGTTGTAGCATATGAATGTAAAGGAATATTATTGTGCTATAAGAAATGATGAGCAGGCAGACTTCAGAAAAACCTGGAAAGACTTGTATGGTCTGATGGTGAGTGAAGTGAGCAGAACCAGGAGGTCATCGTACACAGTAACAGCCACATTGTGCAATTATCAACTATGACTGACTTAGCTCTTCTTAGCAATAACAGTAATATGAAGGACTCATAATAAAAAATGCTATCCACCTCCAGAGAAAGAACTGATGTCTGAATGCAAGTCTATGCAGACTTTTTTACTTTCTTTCTTTTTCTTTCTTTTTTTTTTTTTTGGTCTGTGTTTTCTTTTGCAACATGACTAATATGAAAATAGGTTTTGCATGACTGCACATGTATAACCTATATCAAATTGCTTGCCTCCTCAATAAGGGGGCAGGGGAGGGAGAGAGAGAAAGAATTTGGAACTCAAAATTTAAAAAATGTTAAAAATTGTTTTTACATGTAATTGGAAAAAAAGAAAATATTTTTTGAAAGGGTACCTGAAGTCCCCAGAACAGATTTTGAAAAGAGACAGAAGAATAAGAGTTGAAGAGCTGTGAGAAGCTCAGTCTGAGGGGTCTGGGGTGACCCTCCCCAAGAAGAGAAGCAGGAGGTAGGGAGGAGCCTTAGAGCCCACTTCATATTTGTCAGGGTAGAAAACTGAGGCTCAGAGTGACTTTCCCAGGACAGCACATCTATTAAGTGTCCTAGGCACCCTGCCCCCCACAAAGATTGAAGAGCATGGGAAGTCCTCAGACACGAGATGGTGACCAGCTGTTTTCCATCACTACTGATGAGCTAATAAGAGAAAACAGTGATCAAACCTGTGGGACCTCAGAGAAAGACCGTGAGGAACTTCCTGACTTGACAGTAATGTCCGGCTGGGTCAAGGAGTGAGATTGTTTATTAAAGATAAAGGAGTAAGACAACTTCTCTGATTTGGGATCTTTAGAATCCCAAAGTTAGAAAGTAATGGAAAAGTGGACCCTGCTCAAGATTCATTCTCTCTGTCTCTCTCTGTCTTCCTGTGTCTCTCTCTGTTGCTATCTCAGTCTCTATGATATATATATATATATATAATATATGTATGTATGTATGTATGTACGTATGTATACACACACACACAGAAATATACATACTCTCTACATTTCTCTTTTTCTCTCTATATTTCTCTCATGCTCTCCCTCCCTTTATCTCTGTCTCTCTTTTTGTCTCTCTCTGTCTCTGTCTTTCTCTGTCTCTGTGTCTCTATCTCTGTCTCTCTCAAATACACACACACACACTCACCCTCACCCCACCCCAGCACTCTCATCAGGACCATGCTGGAAACCTGCCCTTCTGGCAGATGAGAGTGACTTCTACAGCTTTTTCTTCACCCCAGGGTTCTGGGCTGAGGCTTGGCTTATTTTCCCATCCCAGGGTGGACCTCATCCTGCTGTACTTTGAGACCCTGGGCCATCTTTTTTTTTGTTTTTCCCCCAGGAGTTCCCTCACTCAACAATGAATAAGTTTGGTTATCCTGCAGACCCACCCACCCTTTGTCTGAAACTTCGATTGGAAGGTTTTAGAGGAAAAAGCTAAGTCTGAGAAGCATTATTCCCCTTCCTTAGTCATAATCTAGGGCCAATCACTCAAGCTCATGTTTAACCACAGAGGCCTGAGCAATACCATTAGCAGGAATATTTCTCTCCTTCAGCGTCAGTGATAACCCACTGAAACTCAAGGTCTTTGATTTGGAACAGCTTCTGTTTGGTTGTAGATACTATGGGGTCAGTTGGAAGGACCCGCCATGATTCTCTTTCCCTTCTAGGGAATGGGGCATTGCTGATGGACAGCTGGTGGGGAGCCCTGAACATCAGAGTCCTTCACGACTCCTGGGAATAGAGTCAGTGCAAGTAGCCTGGGGTCCTGTGCTCCCCCAGCTCCCTACTGCCGGGAGTCTCAGTTGTGCCTGCACCATGCTCCATGACAGGTTGGCTTGCTCACTTGCTAAGTCACTCAACAGCCGCTGGCCAGGAGAAAGAGGATAGGATGATTAAAAGAGAATTGATACCCAAGACCAGTGAGGAGGAAGTGCTTCGAGGAGCTAACTGCTCTCACGGAATTTAGTCACCAGGACTGGGTCAGAGATATCATCAAGTTATGAAAATCCTGGCAAATGTGATCTCTGAGCACCCATCAATGATCTTGGAAAGGTCATGAAGAACCAGAGAGACGCCACAGGATTGGAGATGGGCAAATGTCATGGTTTTCAAAAGAGGGAAGAGAGTGGAATCATAGCCTAAGATGCCAGTGAGGTTGCCTGCAAATTCTGGCAAAATTCTAGAATATATAAGCAAAAAGATATATAGATAGATAGAGAGATAGAGAGATAGATAGATAGATAGATGATAGATAGATAGATAGACAGATGACAATCAGTGTTAAGTGACCTGGCCAGGGTTACATAGCTAGTAAGTATCTGAGGTCAGATTTGAACTCAGGTCCAGAGGAGGGATCCCAGGACAATGAAGGGACTAGAGAACATGTCCCATAGGGTTGGGTCAGTGGACGTGGGTATGTTTGGCCAGGAGAAGGGACTTGGGGAGACATGATTGAAGGGTTGTCCATCAGAGGAGTAAAGACTGCCTCAGGTGGCCCCTAGGCTTCCCCCCCTCACCCCCAGCCCACCCCCTGCCTTTGAGCAGAGGCCAGATGCCCACTTGTCAGGGATGTCACTGAAGAGATTCATGGCCAGGGAGGGACTAGACTCCATGGCAACTGAGTTGTCTTTCAATAAGAGGAGGGAAAGGGAAGCCAAGAAGCATTTGTGCAGCACCTACTGTGTGCCAAGCATTGTGATAAGTGCTTTACAAATAATGCCCATTTGATCCTCACAATAACTCTGGAAAATTGGGGCTGTTATCATCCCCATTTCACAACTGAGGAAACTGGGGTGAAGTGACTTATCCAGGGTCATCTAGCCAGTTAGTGGATACGAACTCAGGATTTTCTGTCTCCAGGCCTAGGTCTCTACCCACTGTACCACCTTGCTGCCCAAGGAAATTCTGAGATTCCGTGCCTCTGCTCTGCTTGGCCTCAGAGGGCAGAATAAGGAATAGGGAGCAGAAGCAGCAGGGACGGATGTGGGCTTGAGACAGGAAACAATTCCTAAGAGCTGTTCACAAGGAGAGTGGTAGGTCTTTGGACGTGTCCCAACGCTGGAGGCCTTCGTGCAGGTGGCAATTTCCCACCTATTAATGTGGCAGGGGAGGTGCCTGTAAGGAGTGGGGTGATGAATGGGGCCCTGTCCTTAGTCCACAGAGAGAGAAATGATTATTAACCAACATCGGGGAGATCCAGAGCTCCCCTTCTTCCAGAGTCCAGATTTTAAGTGCAGTCTCTTGCGGGATGTTACTGAGAAAGAGATTGGATTAACTCTCCTGATTTTAGTTAGACCCCACCCAACTCTTCCTCCACCTTAATCTAAGGTAGAAGCCCATTGTGTTCTACTCTAGCTGGAGTGGAGACAGCTTCTTCTGTCTAGATAGCCCAAGGCTGGGGCGGTCTGAGTGTGGTTTCTCTGTCCAAGGTGACATCGACCTCTCATTGAACACCTACTCTTCGGAAGGGCGTATAAACTGTGAGCCTGCCACCACGACTGTCCTTGTTGTTTGTCCATCAGGAAGAGGATGCCATGACTTGCAAGTGAATTGGATTTAAGTGAGGGAGTGCTGTGCATGGTCCCCAGCCTCACTTTCTCCTCTGAAGCCTTCTTGGTCCAGTGGCCAGATATAGATCAGCCAACTGGAGATGGCCCCCTGTCTTTGGTCTAAGAGAGATGGCCAAAAGCCCATTCGAAAGGATTAATAACCTGCTGGCCTTATTAATAACATGATTAAATTATATCTCTTGAGCCTTTTTAATCATCACAATGTCTTCCTCTGTAGTCACCCCAGCAGGTCCAACAGAGAGATGGGATGTCATTGAATGCAGACTCAATTTGGCAGTCCCGATGCCACAGTTCCCAGGATTTCACAAGCTCTGAGCTCCGAGAACTCTTTGAAAATCCCCAAAGTCTCCCAAGAGATGAAAGGGACCCGTGAAGTCGAGGCCATGCTTGTGTCCATGACTGCTGATCACAGATGTTAGTCATAAAAGATAGAAATCAAAGCGGATGTTGGAAAGCTAGTGTCCTCGGTGACGGTCCACGGTCCAAACGAGGCAGCCAATGAGGCAGCTGGTGGGGGGGGCCTCATCTCGCCCCATTTCCTCCTTCGTGTCTTCATCCCAGGGCTTCCTCTCAAGAATTCCACTTTGTCACATAGTTAGCCATTTTGTAGATATTTACCCCAGGCTCATATAGTAAGCACTTAATAAAGGCTTATTGACTTGACTGAGCTGTATTTACTTTCTATCCTGGGTAACTTTTTTTTATTAATTAATTTATGCTGTGTAACTTTCAGGTTCTTGCTGTCTCCCCCATTTAGATGTAAGCTCCTTGTCTCTGTATCCTCAGCACAGGACCTGGCACACAGCAGGTGCTTAATAAATGCTTGTGGATCATTTTTTACAGCATTCGCTTACTGCATTTGGGGTGGGGGAAACTGAGGACTCTTTGTCAGCCCTTTTGGGACAGAAACAGAATTCTGACAGCGGGTCATTGGTAGACACCAAGAGACCCAACTCCCTTCTCCTTCTGGCTTCTTGGACATGCCCCTGGAGTGTGACAGATGATCCGAGTCTGCCCCTGGCTGCCAGCTCCTGGGCCTTCCCCCTTGTATGCCAGGCATGGCCCCTCAGGAGGTTAGCCCCCTGTAGCCCTGGCCCCCAGCGCCATCAGTTCTGTGCCCGCCGAGGCGATGGAAACAGTACCTCTCATCGGTCCTTCCTCGGACACTCCGGGTTACCTGTAATGAGCTCCTGCCTCCCACGCCCCTTTACCCTGCCCAGCCTGGAAGAAGTGAAGCTGGACTCAGACACCTGGGACCTTGGCAATGTCCTCCTCATTGTGCTTCCGCCCACCTCCCCGCCCCTGCTTCCTCTGGCTCTTAGCGAGGAGAAGCTGTGAACTACTCTGACCCCCGGCTGGGCTCAGATGGTCTCCATGAGTCACTCTCTTGAAGACCTCTCCCCTCTAGTGCAGCTTGTAACTAGCCAGGCTTCCCCCCCGCCTGGGGTGAGGAATTTCCATCTGCTCAGAACAGTGAATGATACCAGTGACGCTGAGAGGAAGGGTCTGCATAGCAGAGTCCCAGGGAGGAGGTCTTCACTGGGCTTTGTGGCCCAGGACTGGTCAGCGATCCCCCCTCTCTCTTCTTCTCCCACCTCCGATCCTGTCTCCTTCCCTGCTTGCCTTCTGGTCTTGTGCGGCCACACCATTCAGGACAGCGAGTGATAGGAGGAGGTTAGGCCAGGGGCTGTGTGTCTAGGACAAAGTCCTTTACAACAGTCTGGACGTGGGGAGACTCAGCGGCTCCCTGGCCTTGGGACGGTTATTGCTGAAACCATGCTTCTGGCTCCCCAGGCTTCTTCCAAGGCAGGATGCCAGTGGAAGCCACAAGGAATGGCTGGTTCTCTTCGTCTCGGTGTCCCAGACCTTAGGATAGGGTCAGCTCACAGGACCCTTTAAGAACTGCTAGGGGATTGATTGCTCATCTAAATGGCCAGTGGCTCCTCCCCACGTTCTTAGGACTGTGGCAGGCTTGGAGGCCAGCCCCGGGCAGCGGGCAGAGAGCCTTGCAGTCAGGAAGCCCAGCTCCGGCTCTTCCTCTGACACATCCTGGGTGGGTGACCCTGGGCAGGTCACCATAGCTCCCACTGCCCCAGGCTGCTCCGACCTGCACTGGAGGGGAGGCTTCCTCATAGGAGTTCTCTACACCAGTGAAATCGCAGGTGTGCCCCCTCCCCCCAGGCACTGACCAAGGGGACAGGGCCCCTTCTCGAGCCCCTGGCTCCCTGTGTGGGAGCACACGCCATGGCTCCCCACGTCCCAGCCTCTACCACATGTCACGGAAAGCACAGAGTTCCCATGATCACAAGAGGGGAGGCTGGACATCTGGCCCACCGGCCACCTGAGCTGGCGCCTGAGGGCTCAGCAGGTGGCTGGGGAAAGCCTGCCTGGGGCACCTCAGGATCGCCATCCCGCCACAGCTGACTGGCTGATACGGACGAGCTGGCAGGCAGTCCGAAGGGGTCTTTGCCTTGCCTTCCTCAGTGCAAGGAACAGCAAGGGCGGTGAGAGGTCGGGGCACTGAGGACTTGGCACTGCCCTGAGAGACCCCCTGCCTCCTATGCCTCACTCTGTTTCCTATTCCTCACCTCCTGCCACCACCCAGGGCCTCGCCTCCCAAAGAATGGGACTAGAGCAGCAGCGGCAGCAGCAGTAACAGATACCTCTGGGACTTCCAGGGCTGTCGCTGCTGCTGCTGTTTTACTGTGTATCTGGGACTTGATGAATCCAGGTGAGGGGCAGTGAATGCCACAGTATGCGGGGGTGACCGTATGTGTGTGAGTCTGCACTCGGGAGCATGGGAGCTCACATCCACCATGCCCTTTGGGTGACCCTCATCTTTAATTCTCAGAGGTTGGGGCTCCATGACCCAGGGCATTGCGCCATCACCAGAAGCATGGGCTTTTTCCTCCCACGATATCCATAGATTGGAAAAGGTTTAACTCCACAAAAAATGGAGAATCCCAAGCTGAGTAAACATCATTATGAAAACACCCAGTCCATAGCTGGCAGCCTCTAGTTCATGGGTGGCTGAGCAAGCAGGAGGATAGGAGTGTACATGTGCTGGGGACAGGGACAGCAGCCACATTTCTGGTTGGAAAATGGCCACCACTCAGCTCTGTGGGCAGTAAGACTTTAAACCCCGAGGACATGGAGCTCGGAGACCGCATTTCCTGGGCTTTCCTGAAGAAGAAGATTCATGCATCCTAACTCCAAGAAATCTGGGTCGACCTCCACTGTCATCACACACACACACACACACACACACACACACACACACACACATACACACTCATTCACACCCAGCCACCTTCACACTTCACACTGATGATCATACCTACATTCCTACTCACACCTCTCAAGCACTCTGCACACACACACACACACACACACATATACACACACACAGAACTCACACTCCCAACTCACATGGCTATATAAATATGTTATAAGTGTGTGTGTGTATATATATATATATATATACATGTATGTATGTATGTATGTATGTATAAACTCAGTATGTAAGTATATATAAGTGTAACTCAGATATGGCTTTCCACTAGGGACATACCCACATTTCCAAGTACTCACACACATATTCATGTTCACATACAACTCACACACTCTCCCTCACACGTTCACAATTCACATAAACTTCTGCTCACACATACATACATGTTCATGAATACTCATTCACATGTGCACACTCACACTCACCTCCTCCTTCACCAACCCAATTCATCATTCAGCTCCATTTGGAATCAGAGACCCTGGCAGAGTTTCAGTCCTAGTAGTAATGGTAGGGGGAAAGCCTCCCCTTGGGGTGTAAAAGGGCTAAACATGAAGGAACCAGGGCAGAGGGCATTGGCTCAATCCTAATTCTCCTTGCCCTCTCTGAGCTTCTGATGCTGGGCAGCATCTCCTCTCTAGGTTTTTGGGATACTCCCCTCTCCTGGTCCTCTTCCTCCCTCTCTGATTGCTCCTTCTCTGTCTTCTTTGCTGGTGTGGGCCCTCATCACCTCACACCCGGACCATGGTCATAGTTGCTGGGGTGGGGGGAGGGAGGGCCTCAGTCTCTTCTCACTTCAGTCCATCCTCCACTCAGCCACTAAAGTGATTTTCTGAAAGTTCAGGTCTAACCACGTCAGCCCCCTACTCAATAAACCCCAGGGGCTCCCTATCACCTCCAGGATCTACTACAAAACGCTCTGTTTGGCATCCAAAGCCCTTCATGAGCTGCCTCCTCCTCCCTTCTTACACCTCACTCCCAGCACATACCACACACGAAGGCAGGGGCCCCCGGCCTCTGGCTGCTCCACGGACAAGATATTCCACGTCTCTGCTCTGAGCATTCTCTCTGTTGCCCCCCAGGCCTGGAAGGCTCTCCCTCCTCCACGCTGACCACTGACCTCCCTGGCCTCCCTGGCCTCCCTTAAGTCCCAGCAAAAATTCCACCTTCTCCAGCAAGCCTTCCCTAGCCCTTCCAATTCCAGAGCCTTCCCTCGGTTACTTCTTTATTCTGTAGGTAACTCACTCTGTACGGATTTGTTTGTTGTCTCCCCCATTAAACTGGGAGCCCCTTGAGGGCAGGGCCTGTCTTTCACCTTTCTGTGTGTCCCCAGGGCTTGGCACAGTGCCTGGCACACAGTGGATGCTTAATAAATGCTTATTGGCTGCCTGACATGACATACCCTGGCCCTCTCCTTTTCCAATCAGTCACACACACACCTGAATGATCTGTTTTCTGCTCCTTCTTGCCTGAAGGTCATCGTTGGGAGTGTGCTCCAGGCTGCTCATGGCTCCCCCTGCATCAGGGCTTTGACCTTGGAGGAGCAGCTCAGGGCAGACAAAGGAATGGGGGGCCTGGACTTGAGGCCAGGGACTCACACCTTAGTTGTCCCACTCAGTCCTGGAATGACCTTCCAGGAGGTTCTAAACTGTTCTGGAATGAGCCTTTTCAGCAGTAAAGCAAATCAGGTGGACACCTGAGTGCCCCATCTACTGTCCCACAAGCCCCCAGGAAGCCAGAGATATGGACTCCAAGTGCAATCGGTAGGTTTTCAATACTTGTTAAAAGAGTGTTAATAAGCCTTTGTGTCAATGAAATCAAGGTGGAGAGGATCTCAGGTTGGTTAGCTTTTCTTCATTTTCTCCTACATTCCTCCCTCTCTCCCTCCCTCCTTTTTTCCTTCCTTCCTTCTCTCCTTCCTCCCTCTCCCCTTCCTCCTCTCTTTATTCTTCCCTACTCCTCCCTCTCTCCCTTCTTCCTCTCTCTCATTCCCTACCTCCCTTCCTTCCTTCATACTATAGAAGGCACCCATTAGAAGCCTAAGAGCTAAGAATTGATATGATAACAGCTGTGGTTTATGGAATTAACCAATCTTACAGAATTAACTGCCCAGGAAGGTTAGATCACTTAGTAGGAGGAAGAGGAAACGTACAGTTTATAATAGGGAGGGTGATAAGAATTCCAAACCACTGAGTTTCTAGGTTGTTGCTGGAAGGGGTCAATGGGCCTTCTTGCCCTTTGCCAAGTCCCAGGACATTCCCATACTCCTATATGAAATCACTGTCCTTGAATGGCATCTCTCACCCAGTGCCCCAGAGACCTTTGCAAAGGGCTATGAAAGAACATTTCAGAGGCCAGAGGGGCAATGTGCTCATTTCCGTTGCTCAGATAAATTAAGGCCACAGAAGACTGGATGAATTCCCCTCAAAGACCACAGTGGAGATGGTGAACAAATTAGAATCTGAAGGCCATGTGAAGAGTAGGGTAAAGCCAGGTACTGAAGGCTTCCCACACAATTCGACTTTTCCAAGGCTCACGAACATCTGTCAGCTTCTCAGTCCTAAATCGGACTGGGAAATGTTCACGACCCATCCATCCCTGAGGATCAACTCAATGGGCAGGGAGTGAGTTTGGGGAATGAGGAGGGGCTCTACGGGAAAGACAGAACAGTGGAAGTGCTGCTTCTGAGCTCAGGGAGCCCACAGTCACATGGGAGAAGCCCCAACAACCCCCATGGACCAACACAAAATAAAGTTCATTAAGCACCTACTAACGGCCAGGCCCTGCGATGGGCACCGTGCGGTACAAAGATTGGAATGATGCAGTCCCTGCTCTCAGGACCTTGAATTATTAAAGGCAGGTGGATGGAGAGGAGAGAGGCTGGTCAGGGCAATCAGCTAGGTGGCTGTTACGTGGTCCAGGTGAGGAATGAGCAGGGTGTGGACCAGAGTGGTGGCCATGTGGGTTGGAGGATGCATGGATGACTGAGATGGTGTGGAAGGAGGATAGAAATGACTTGGTGATGGGTTGGATATGGGGGAAGGTGTGATGGAAGGAGAAGAGTAAATAAGGCTACAATGATTTGGAGCCTGGTTGCTCAGAAGGACGGGGTTTGTCAAGAAAGCTACTGAGCTTGGGTTGGGGCATGATGAGTTTGGGGTCCTAGTGGTATGTCAGGGTCAAGTAACTAGAGGTGTTGGATGGGACTTTGGAGAAGCTAGGGTAGGGAAATCTGGGGACATCTCATGGGGCTGATGGACCCAGTTACCCCTTTGCAGATAAAGAAAAGTGCTATGGATAGAATCCATCTAGACTTTGGCAGACCATTTGACAAACTGTCTCATGCCAACCTACATAAATCATCAGCATTTCTATATATTACCAACAAAGCCCAGCAGCAAGAGATAGAAAGAGAAATTCCATTTAAAATAACTGCAGACAATAGAGAGACAATACATAATACTTGGGAAGACAATATGTAATACTACCTGACAAGAAAGATCCAAGAACTACATGAATACAATTATGAAACACTTCTCACACAAAGTCAGATGGAAACAATTGGAAAAATATCAATTGCTTATGGGTAGGCCAAGCCAATGTAATAAAAATCACAGTCCTACCTAAATGAATTTACTTATTCAATACTATGCCAATCAAACTATCAAAAATTATTTTATAGAGCTAGAAAAAATAACAAAATTCATCTCGAAGAACAAAATGTCAAGAATATCAAGGGAATTAATGAAAAAAAATGCAAAGGAAGGTGGCCAAGCTGTACCTGATCTTAAATTGTGTTATAAAGCAGCAATCATAAAAATAATCTGGTACTGGCTAAGAAGAAGAGTGGTGGACCAGTGGAATAGATTAGGTACACAAGACGTAGTGGTAAATGACCATAGTAATCTACTGTTTGATAAACCCAAAGACACCAGCTTCTGGGATAAGAATTCACCACTTGACAAAAAACTACTGGGAAAACTGGAAAACAGCATGGCAGAAACTAGGTATAGACAAACATCTTACACTGTATACCAAGATAAGGTCCAAATGGGTACATGATTTAGACATAAAAGGTGATACCATAAGAAAATTGGAAGAGCAAGGAATAGTTTATCTGTCAGATATATAAAGAAGGGGAGGATTGTTGACCAAACAAGAGACAGAGAGGATTAGAAGATGTGAAACGGATAACTTTGATTGTATTAAATTAAAAGGGTTTTGCACAAACAAAACCAATGCAACCGAGATTAGAAAGAAAGCAAAAAGCTGGGAAACATTTTTTCTTTTTTTTTTTCCTTTTTTAAATTAATTTATTTTGATTTATCAACCATCACTTCCGCAATCTTTTGAGTTTTAAATTTTTTCCCACTCCTTCCCTACCTACATTCCCAAGACGGTGCACAATGTGATACACAGGGGAAACAATTTTTTACAGCAAGTGTCTCTGATAGAGGCCTCATTTCTCAAATATTTAGAAAACTGTGTCAAATGTATAAGAATACAAACTATTCCCCAATTGATAAATGGTCAAAGGATATGAACAGGCAGTTCCCAGATGAAAAAAATCAAACTATGTGTAGTCATATGAAAAAAAAAATGCTCTAAATCACTATTGATCAGAGAAATGCAAATTAAAACAACTCTGAGCTGCTACTTCACACTCATCGGTTTGGCTATTATGACATAAAAGGAAAATGAAAAATGTTGGAGAAGATGTGGGAAAATCAACACATCTATGCACTGTTGGTGGAGTTGTGAACTGATCCAACCATTCTGGAGAGCAATTTGGAGCTATCCCCGAAGGGCAACCAAACTACAGTACCGCTACTAGGTCTGTATCCCAAAGGGAACATAAAAAAAGGGAAAAGGACCCACATGTACCAAAATATTTATAGCAGCTCTTTTCTGGTGACAAAGAATTGGAAAATGAGAGGATGCCCATCAATTGGGGAATAGCTAAACAAGTTGTGGTATATGAATGCAATGGAATACTATTGTTCCATAAGAAATGAGGGGCAGGTAGATTTCAGAAAGGCTTGTATGGACTGATGCTGAGTGAAGTAAGTAGAACCAGGAGAACACTGTGCATGGTAACACCAACATTGCGCAACGACCAACTTTGATAGATTTAGCTCCTCTCAGCAATGCAAGGATCTGAAACAATTCCAAAGAACTCATGATGGAAAATTCTGTCCAACTCCAGGAAAAGAACTGATGTGGTCTAATGAGGATCAAAGCAGACTATTTTTATATTGTTTTTTGTGGTTTTTTTTCCCTTTTGGTTTATTTCTTCTTTCACAACGTGACTAATGGAAATATATTTTCCATGATAGTACCTGTATGACCTATATCAAATTGCTTACTGTTTTAGTGAGGAGGAGGAGGGGCAAAAGTGAGGGAGCAAAATTTGGAACTCAAACATTGTTTTAAATGAATGTTAAAATTGCCTTTACATGTATGTAACTGGGAAGGAGACTCAGAGACGCCATTTGCTAAGATCGTGATTGCCAGAGGCGGGTGAGACCACTTCTCCGAGGCCTGCTTCCCTCATCTGTAGGCACAAGAAGGGACTTTACAAGCCAGCGGCCCACCACCTTCTCTTACGGATGAGCAAGCTGAGGCCCAGAAAAGGGAGGCTGCTGCCCCACGCAGACAGGTACGAGTGGCAGGGCAAGGGTGTGAACCTGGCTCCTCAGACGCCAATCCCAGACGCTTTCCACCAGAGCTTCGCTGTGTCTCCTGCTGCTACCATGGCTCAGTGCTCAGTGAGCTCTTGGGGTACTGAGGCGTGCCCAGGATCTAAAAGTAGGTCAAAAGCTCCTCCAGATAGCCAATCCCTTTGGACAGTAAGTCCTTCTGGGAGAGAGGGAAGGCACTGGCCGAGGTTACCACGTTCTTTCAGAGGCCAAGAAATGGAGGCACAAGGCATGAGCGTCCTCGCGGCTACATGGTGCTCGGGTGTCCACCACCAAGCAGCAGCTGCATCCTGGAGGTCCTGTCAGGATCCAGCATCTTCTGCAGTCTTGGCATTTGTATGCGCTTTGTCAGAAAGTCCATGGAACAAGCCCCAATCCTGCAGAATTCTGGCATTTCTCTGTTGACGGCCCCAAACCCAAGAGCTTGGGAAATCTGATCCACCCAGGAAAGACTTACTGTGAATCAGATGCTTGGAACTCCAGGCTCTGCACAGGGATAGGAGTGTGGGTGGGGGCGGAGTGTTCCTGGTAATTTCAGCCCCACCAATTCCACCTTGTCAGAAGCTGGGTACAGACCTGTTGTCCTTATTAGGACAAAGGGTTCCCTGACAAGCCCCAGGCATCTGACTGTGATTCTGACTTATGTAACCCTTTAAAATATTCACAAATCATAGTGGTCAACCTCCTTCTTCTTCAGTGCATCTCCCCAGAACTACCTGTGATGCCAAGGAGCAGATCTAGCTGTGTCCCTCCTCTGCTCATACACCCTTGGGGGCTCCCTGGTGCCTCCAAGATCAAATAGGACCACAGAGACCTCAGAAGTCGTCTGCTCCACCCCACCCACTTCACTGATGAGTTCACTGAGGCCCAGGGAGCCTCAGTGACTTACCCACCATCACGCGGCTAGGAAGCGTCAGAGACAAGATTGGAACCAGAGTTCTAGAGCCTCTTCACTATCTAACACTGCCTCCTACACACTGGTTGGATCTGGCTCCATCCCGCCACTCATTCTGTGATCTGGACACACCAGCTTTCTTGCTGTTCCACCATCTCCTGCCTCAGTGCCTTCACACCAACTGTGCCATCATCCCTGGAATGCGTGGCTGCCTCACTCCTGCCTCTGAAAAGCCCTGGCTTCCAGTATTTCAGGTTCCCCTTTCCTGATCTTTGTTCCCCTTTCTAACACCCTTCCTGTAGAATGGAAGTTCCCCAAGGACATTTTTGCCTTTGGGGGCTCCCCAGACCCCAGCATTGTAGGCTCGAGAAAGGCTGGTTAGGCTGAACGGAATTCAGCTGACCCTCTGGCCAGAGGCCGTTCCCTGGGGGTCTTGGTCAGTAGGCTAAGGCTCCTTCTAGGAGTCTCTGGGACAATAAGATGTTTTCACCTGATTTGGGGGGGCGGCCCTGGCACAGTGGCCCTGGTGCTCCCGCGAGCTCTTGGCGATGCAGAATTCCCTGAGTCCTGCTCTGTCCCAGCCCCTGCTTGCCTGCCCTTTTCCAGGGTCCTAGGGTTACTGATGAAAAAACGCAAGGCTGAAAGTGACTCACCCCAAGTGCTGAAAGAAGCCTGAGCCAACTTCCGGCGCTGCAGGGGCTCCCCAGCCTTTCCCAGGACTGCCTCCCTCTTCCTGCCTCTTCCTAAGGGTCGCCATCTCTGCTCCGTAGTTCAGGAAAGCCAAGGTTTATTATTTTAGGCACGGCATGCAGGTCAGCCCAAGCTGGAGTTTGTTTATTGAAGGAGAAACGACTAAAATATTTGTTTTGTTAAGAAAGGCCTCACAATGGCCCCTTACCCAAGCTGAGCGCCTGAGGAAGAAGAAGGACCGCGTGGGCGTGCCCATGACCTTGCCCAGCTCCTAACTGAGGAGGGACGGTGAGGATCTGACACTGCCCAGGCGCAGGTGTGTCTGTACAAAGCTGGCACACACTTTTATGTTTTAGTAAGCTGTGGGCTGAGCAGGACGTGCCCTCCAGGAACCCTGCCTGTGGTGGGGGAGAACCTGGCTTCAAGCCCACCCTCATGGGAGCCCCTGGGTGACCTTGGGCTGTGGTTTCCTTCCTTGTAAAATGAGGGTCTTGGACTCAAGAGCCTGTGAGATTCCTTCTGGCTCAGGGTTCTAGATCCTGGTGCAGCTGAGAGCCGGTCCACACCTCTCCTCTGTGATTGTTGTGCTTTTCATCCTATTAGCCCTTGATGGTGCGACTGGCTGCCTGTGCTCCAGGGGCCTTTGGAAGGCTTCTGGAATATTTTAGGATTCTGTGGTCACCCACCAATAGCCCACCTGGGCCTTTGACCCCATCCCCTCAGCACACAATTGTCTACCTCCCTGGCTATGGGTCAGTGGCCCTTGAGGTTATGACCAGAGGTCACAGGCTACAGTCTGTCTTCCCCTGGCCCTTTGCATCACCCACCAGTGAGATGTGTTAGGGAATGTGCTGTCCTCCACAACAGATCATCACGGAGAGTCTTGGTGTTGAAAAGAGAGACTTTGGCTTGTATCCAGGCTCTCCCCCCCTTTACCAGCTGTGGAGCATTGGGCCAGGTTCAGCACTTCTCAGCCTCGGTTTCCTCCTCTGTAAAGTGAGAGGGTTACCTTGGGCGATCTCTAATATCTCTTCCATCTCTGAAGCTACGGTCCTAGGTTCTTACCATCTGGTCTGACCCTCCAGTGTGGAAGATTCCACCCCCTCTGTTCTAAGGCAGCCTGTTCCACCTGGGGCAGTCTTTCCTAACTTCCAGCCCAGCTGGGACTCTTTAGGACATCCCCCAGATGGATCAAGCCATTTGGGGCTGGGTGGAATCGGCCTAATGGCGTCTTCAGACCAGAGCATGGGAAGGACCTCGTGGCCACTCCATGGGGGCTCTGCCCCAGACGTCCCCTGTGATGTGGCAGGCAAGTTACTTCCTGTTGCCTTCTGTATCGATCCATCTGCTTTGTGGTAATAATCACAAGCTCATTATGCCAAGCATGTCCACTTGTCTTTGGGTTGCATCCACCAAGAGATCTGGTAGTGTAGCAATGGCGCAAGAGATACATTGATCTTGGCGCAGGGACTTTTGAGGCTGTGGCTCCCTCCAAACCAATGCCTGCTGTGGGCTACCCAGAAGGCCCCGGTTTTCTCTGTGCCTCTCAAAGTGGTGAGGACGGGGTCAGAGGGAGACAGACGCCACTCATCCCCTTCTCATACATTTACCCAGGCCACTGTGTGCCTTTGGAGCATTCTCATGGAGCTTCTATAGTGCTCAGCAAGGAGGAGGAAAAGAGACGTGGGGCCCCAGGGCCCAGGGTGTGCTGGGAGACACGTTGGGTGAACCCCCTGGGGAGGACCCAGGGAGGGCAGGACAAGAAGTGGGCTGGCCACGTCCCACAGCTGTGGCAGAAATGTCAACCCTGATCTCGCATGGAAGGGATACTGAGGCAGTGACACAACAGTCACTGCCCTGGAGGACTCACACTTTCCTGGGGAGAAAGCGAGCCGTAGATCATTAGACAAACAGAGTAAATACGAAGCCATTTGGGAAGGGTCATTGGGGAAGACCAGGCGAGGCTGCCTGGACCAGGTAGCCATGGTGCTGAGCTTGGAAGGCAGTGAGGGACTACATGGGGAGGAGATGAAGGAGGAATGGGCTTCAGGTTGGCCTGGGCCAAGGCAACGAGGGGAGGTGGGATGTGGAGAAGCCCATAACCATACACACAAGCTCAGGTGTACCCTTCATATCCCTGAGGGCCAGCTTTCACGCGTCTGGCTTCATCTCTCACCTCCACGCCTTTGCACTGGCCATCCTCTAGGCCTGGCATGGCCTCGTCCTCACTCCCTTCACCACAGCTTCAGGACCGGCTCTACCACTGACTCTCCCCCTCCAAGATCCTAATTAACTCGCTGGCATTTCTTTGTGTTGATTCTCTGAGACCCCAAAGGTGCAATGACTAACCCAAAGTCACACGGGAGGGAAGGGAAAGGAGGAGAACGTGACTCGTCTGGTGCTGGTCTGCCCTCCAACCTGTCTCTGGTGGGCAGCCTTTCTCTGCACAGTGCCTGGCCTGGCCTCGCTTCCTCAGCATCGCCAGCTGACCTTCACACAGTATTTTAGGTTTGCAAAGCACCTTAGACATATTATCTCTTTGATGCGGAGATAGGCGAGAGCCTCATTTTAAAGGTGAGAGATTGAGCGACTTGCCCAGGGACACACAGCTGGTAGATGTCCAAGGCTTCTGGACACCTCGTTGCCTCCCAGTTGTTGTGGTCAAAACATTGACCTGCCCATGGCCAAGTTGGTGCCCCCCTTGGAACTGAGCCAGACGGGCCCTCGGATGCCCGTGCTGGGGCCCATCCCCAGCTGCCCTTGTAGGCTTCCTACAAGGCAGGGGACGAGCCCAGGGAGACAGGCGTCAGCAGAGCTTCCAGATGGGCACCAGCTCCTTAGCTCAGCTGCCCAGCCTCTGAGCTTATGACTGGGGCTGCTCTTTTCTCTTCACCCTCATCCATAATCTCCATCCCCAGGGAACCAGGCTGGGAGCAGGCTAGGGGTCCTCCTGGACCTGTGAGGTTTCTATTGTCTGTCAGAGCTGAGATTCCTTTAGACAGCACAGACCAGGAAGGGAGCTTCCCCCAAGCAGCCCCTCCCCCCAGGATGGCTGGCCGAGGCATGCCTCCCCACCCCCATCCCCAGGGCTGGGGGTTACCCTACCCCCTCCTTCTCAGGGCAGGGCCTGGGGCAGCCCAGCTCCCCTCCCCACCTGGCCCCCTCAATAGGCCCTTTTTTCCATGACAATAAGGCCACTGGTCTGTGACCCCAGGCCAATCCCCTGGAAAAGACCTCCTGTCTTGGCTAAGCCCTCTGGAATCTCTTCCTCCGCCCCTGCCTACCCACATCAGGGCTGCTAACCCTCTTGCCTACGAGGTGGCCCAGGCTGCGTGCAGGCCCTCAGATGCTAGCAAGGGCCCACAGGCCTGGCCCAGCCAGGGCAAGACAGGGCTGAGCACCGCCTGAACACCTGGGGTCTGGGAGTCAGGGAGGGCCACTGGGCAGACCGAGGAAGGCAGGGCAGTCCTGACAAGCCGCGCTGGCCAGCAGAAGCTGGACACGGTTATCTGAGCTGACTCAGAGGGGCAAGGGTCCAGGGGTGGCTGAAAGCCAGGAATGAGCATCTGCCAATCAGGCTGACAGAGAGGAGCCTTGGTTAGCCCTTGGGGGCCAGGCCACCCGATGGGCAGAGCAAAGAAGCAGCTTTTCCTGACCCTGCCTTCATTCCCTGAGGGACCCTGGGCACCTCCCACTGCCTTTCCAGACTGCCTCAGTTTCCTCTGAAAAATGAGACTGTTGACCTGAATGACCTACTCCCTTCCAGGCTGAACTCTAAGACCCAGTCATGGCTCAGTGGAAACATTACTGGCTCTGACCAGACTAGCTGTGTGGCTGTGGGCCAGTCACACTACTTCCAAGGGCCTCATCTCTGAAATGGGAGAGTTGGTTTCCGTGGCATCTCAGGTCCCCTTTAACATGAGCTGGATCCTATGATCTACAATGCCACCCATAGGCAGCTGGCCCGGTGTCTCCATATCCCACCGTTCAGGACCACCTAGCCTAGCTCAGTCCTGTTTGTCGGAGAGGTTTTCCAGCTGCTGCCTGCTAGGAAGGATGCAGAGACATACACACAGCTCTGGCAGGAAACAAAGCGAGAAAACAAACCTGTTTAGCAGATCTGCTTTGAGACAACTTTCATTCAGTCAGCACTTTGCTCAAAAAGAAAAAAAGATAGCAGCTCCCTGTGGAGGCTAATTTTTTCTTTACTTTCTCTTAAGTGAAAAAGCAAAGCTCGGTTTGCTGCTCACCTTTCCTGTCCCACCCGCGGAGGCAGAGAGCGGGTCTGCGCTGGAGCTGCTGTCAGCGGCTGGCCAGCCGGCTGCAGGAGCAGCAAAGGCGCCTCGGATCCTCAGAGCCACTCAGGGATGAAGTGGCCTCCAACGAGAATCCCCGGATCTCCCATAAGGGTCAGCAGCGAGCCCCAGAAGCTCACATCCCACCCTCTCCTTGGGGACGCTTTCTCTCCACAGAAGACGGGCTTCCTGCCATTTGCCTCGCCCCCCTTTCAGACCAGTTCATTCGTTCCTCCATTTTTCACCCACTAATTTGGTTCCTTTCGGTTCAGTTAACTCACGGGACAGGCTTGCTTGGGTCAGTAATCAAGCAGAAGTCTCTTGGTCTTGACTTTGTCAGCTCACAAGGATAATTCCCTTTCCCCTCCATGGTTCTTCCAATGCAATTCATTGATGGTGCCCAACTTTGATGCATCAAGGGCCTTCTTGGTGTGGACCCACCTGTCCAGTTCTGCATTAGTGGGTAAGGCATAGAGATCTACCCAAGGCCCGGAGAGGCCAGCTGACTTGCTTTTCCTGACTCCACATCCAGCCCTGGACTGCTCTCTCCACCGCCCCAAGAGTGAGGCTGAGATGAAGAGGGAGTGGAGGGAAATGATGTGAAGTCAGCCTGGAAAGGTGAGTGGGGCTGGTTGGAAAAGGGTCTTGAATGTTAGGCCATTTTATTCTCTGACATTCCGATACAGGCTTTCGACACAGACCTAAAGGAAAACTCTTGGCATCATCAAGGAAATGTCTCTTACAGATGCCCAGGAATGAGATGAAGCTCTTAGAACATCACTCCGTCAGTCAGCTAACGTTCATTAAGCACTTACTATGTTCCAGGCACTGTGCTAAATGCTAAGGATACAAAGAAAAGTCAGCCCCTACTCTCAAGGGAGGGCAGCTAGGTGGCGCCATAGTGCACAGAGCGCTGGGCCTGGAGTCAGAAGACACCTCCTTCTGAGTTCAGATCTGGCCCCAGACACTAGCTGTGTGACCCTGGGCAAGTCACTTCACTCTGCTTGCCTCAGTTTCCTCATCTGTAAAATGAGCTGGAGAAGGAGAGAGCAAACCACTCTGGTACCTGCCAAGAAAACCCCAAATGGGGTCACTGAAGAGTCTTAGATGACTAAAAAATAACCAAACCATAAAACCCCTCAAGAAGCTTACAATCTAACCCATGCAAACAACTGTGCACAGACAAACTGCAGGCAATCAACAGAGGAAAGGCGTCAGTGCCTCGGAGGCGCTCTCTGAAGTTGCAGGGCAGGTGATGGGAAAGGGTGTCCCCTCACCAGGAGCTCTCTGCAGACCAGTAAACACAAATCCAGCCTGGTGCTCCATCGTGCCACGGCTTTTGGTGGGTCCCCCCTCCACAACACAAGCCTGGTTTGATACTCCCCTAGTCAATACTTCCAGTGGCTTCCTAGCTCCCCCGAATATGAGACTCTGGGTTTGGTGTTCAAAGCCCTCTGTGATCCAGTGACCCCAACCTCCTGAGTGGTCCTCACCCAAGACATTCCCTGCATGGGGAGGGGTTCCCAAGGTGACCCTCCTGAAGGTCCTGGACACAAGACTGGATGAAGTGTGATCAGCACTACAGGAGGGAACTCCAAGTTGATAAGTTGATCACCCCATTCGAGTCTGGGGGCATCTGGGCAACCCTGGAGCCTGGGGACCCTTCAAAGGCCACAAGAGGACACTGAAGCCGAGAGAAACTGAGTTCCAATTTGGCCTCAGACGCTTTCCGGCTGTGTGACCTTAGGCTTTCTGCCTCAGTTTCCTTATTTGTAAAACAGAGATAATAAGAACACCTTCTTTTCCAGGGTTGTTGTGAGGATCAAAGGAGATAACATGTACACACCTTAGAGCATTACACAAATGCTAGTTGTTAATCATTATTATTTAAGTAGAACTGGTGTTTGGTCATTCCAAATGCTTGTAGAATTAAATCAAATTGCCCTGCCTAGCGCGTGGCACGTGGTAGGTGCTGAACAAATGTTGATAGGTTGATGGAACTGTATGCTCACAAGACTCCTGACTGAAGGTGAAGAGGGACAGCTATCCTATCATTATCCCCATTTTCCAGATTGGGAAACTGAGGCTCCAAGAGGAGAAGACATTTGGCTCGCGTCTCCCAAATCTCTGCGGAGTCGTTGGTGGTAGACAGCACTCTGTGCCTGGGTCTGATTGGGACTGAACTGGATAAAGCCTTGGTTGACTCCTTTCTTCCTTTCAGGAAAATGCTTGAGGTTGCAAGGGAGAGAAGAAGCAGGATTCCTCAGGTGCCTCGGGGAGGGGCAGCCCCTGGGAGGGGGAGTGGAGGGGGGCCTGTGTCACTGTCACTCAAGGAGCCAGGTCAGTGCTTGTCTGCCCCGGGAAGGCTGCCCTTCTCCAACCTTGGGAAGAACACAGACAGAGGACACCCCCTCAAGCTATCTGTCCACATTTCAGCCAGTCGATAGTCAGTCAGCAAAAGTATTAAGAAGTCAGTATGTGCCAGGTACTGGCTAAGATAAAAGAAAGACGAGCCTCTTCTCCCCTTTGTGTCCGGCTCCCAAAAGAGTCCTCTCCCCCTCTCCCTCCCTGTCTCCTCCTCCTCCTCACTTCTGGGGGATTATAATCTGGCTTCCCACCCACCCCAAGGGAAGCTTCAAGCCAGGCTCCCTTGATTCCCGCCCACCCCCTTGGTCTCTAGGGGAGGAAGAGCTGGGTGTGTCCTGCTCTGACACTCAGTTCCAGTCCCGCAGCCAGTGAAGAGGGGCTTTTTCCCCACCAGGGGAGTGGCAGCAACTGGCACAGTGCAGTGCCAGGCAGGGCTCAGAGGACCGGGCTCCCCGACAGTGTCTTCATTCCGTCTCTGTCTCCTTGTCCTTGTATAAGCTGGAGGGCACTCCCTCCTCCTCCTCCTCCTCCTCCTCCTCCTCCTTCTCAATTCCACTTTGTTTAGCCAGGAATGCCTGAGGGCTCTCCCCAGCAAAAAAAAAGAAAAACAAAGTGAGCTCCTGGAGGCCGGAGACTGTCAACCAGTGCCTGGCACAGAAGAGGTTCTTGGGTCAGGCCCAGGGACTGAGCCGTGCTGGCATCCACGGGCCGGGCTCATGCCAGGCTGCCCGCACAGGATGACATTTCAGGGACCGGCAAGGACTGAGGGTTGAGGAGAGGTCCGGGCCTCGGCGGGGACCACACCCCTGAAATGACAGACCCTGCAAGTGTCCAAAGTCCTCCTCCACACCTGTGTGTGTTCTGAAGCTGTGGACAGTCCTCTCAGCAAAGCCAATGAGACAGAGAATCAAGGGGCACCGGGGCCCCTGCCCATGACAGTCAGAAGACTGCCATCCCGGAACCTGCTTCCCCTTGGCCCCCAGGCCCCAGGGAGGGGTGGAGCCTTCCCAAACCCTTGGTGAAGCAGGTGCCAAAAGCAACGTGATCTATGGAGCCAAAATGAAGAGGGCGGAAGTTCTGAATGATTGAGAAGCCAGGATGAAGTTGAAAGCGGGCCAATGAATCACAGTGAGGGGAGAAGCGTGCCCCTCCTCAGGCCTGGGCTCAGGAACGCTGCCGGGTGAGCCATCGAAGATGCAGATAGGACCACAGCAGGCCCCCAATCCCCAGGGGCAGGACAACATCTGTCCTGTTAGCTGGGATGGCGTTCCTCTGCGGTCCTCACCTCCCTCCCTCCCTCCCGTGGGAAGATTCTTGGGTTTCTCATGCCAAGTCTAGTAGCCTCTAAAAAAAACCTCACATTTTCCTAGCTCAGCAAGAAGGAAACTCCTTGGTAAGAAGGAGGGGACCCCATGTGCCTTTTTGCTTCTCACTCCCTTCTGTTGAAGGCTGGGGAATTCAGAGCCCACACTGCCACACCTGCTGGGTGATGCCCAAGCTGAGAGCCGAGCAGGGAAAGTGGAGTCTGATCTAGGCTTACATGCTCATCCCAGACACCACGTCTGTCACAGATGGAAGATACCAAGAGGCACATTAGCTAGAGGCCAAGAGATGCTCCTCACCACCAACACTGCCCAGTAGCCTCAGGAGGTGGTGACTCCCCGTCGTTGGAGACCTTCAAGCAGAAGCCAGATGCCCATTGGTTGGGGATGTAAAGGAGAGTGGCACTAACCAAGGTCCTTCCCCACTCTGGCTCCTGGAATTCAGTGCTTCTACTTACCTTTATTTGAGAATGGGCTTCTCCACTGGTACATGCTTGGCAAGACTCACCCGTGCTCTGTGTCTCCATGGAGGTCGCATAGTTTCTTTGGGAATCTTCCATATCTAATCAAAAGCTCAACCCCACTATTACCCGTCCAGGCCATGGGGTGGGGGTGGGGGTGAGCAGGACTCCACATTTCTGGTTTCCAGAGACATGAAGCTTACTTATTTATCCCTTCAAGTGCCCATATTTCTTCTCCAAAGTGCTAATCTTTTGGTTTTGATTTTAGAAATGGAAATCTTTCTAAAACATGCTGCACATTTCTCCATCCTCTTTGTTGGTGGCTCAAGGTTCACCATGAACATCAATGCATCCCTAGAAGCCAACACAGTGCCTGGCTGCTTAATACATGCTTATTGATTGACTCACTGATCAATGAGTTTATTGGGTGGTCATACAAAGATTTCCCAGGAATCCTGCGGTGTTCTTGGCTGTTTGTTCCCACCCCAAATGACCCCAGCCTGCTATCCTTTTTGGGTTTTTGGGTCTGCTTTTGGTAATTGTTATGTTAGTGTCCCCAAAGAGCCCCCTTCCATTTATAATGAGTGCTTCTAGTTGGGAAGACGCCAGTTCCATTTAACTGTGTCGCCACCCTCTCCGCAACAGAGGACTTCGACAAAGCTCTGCTGAAATCCAGACACACCGGTGCAAGCATCCCCTGACCTACCGGGCTGGTCACTGAGGCCTTTGTCAGGTGTGCTTGAGGAAGATGGGCTTCCTCCTCTGAATGTTCACAAACCATTTCTCTAATATTGTGTCCCGGGGTTTCCCCAGCAATCAAAGGCAAGCTCCCCGGCTCCGACTTTGCAGACTATTTGCTCTCCTTGGATAATTGGCCATCACCGAGCCTCCTCCAGATCTGCACCAAAGCCACAATTCTCCCCAAGGTCATTCACGGTGGTTCTTCCATGTGTCTACCAGCCTTTCAGAGCCATGGGATGGGGCTCAGCCAGCTCCAGTGACTCAGACTCATGGAGGGACCCTGTGGTCTCTTACCATCGCCGCACTTGTCTTGGGTTTCACTTCCCTTCAGTACTTTGGACATAACCAGTCTGGACCCTTTCATCCTTTCTCATCCAGCTTTGTTCTAGCCTTCCCAGTCCAAAGAGCGTTCTCTTCAGAACACGAAATCGAGGCAAAGTCAGAGTTAGAGACTTCTGAAAGCCTTTTCATGGCCATCTGTTCTCATTGTCCCCTGAGCTCTGGTAGCAGTGGGATCCTCCTTGTGTCCCAATGGTTTGGGCCCCCTACAGAGCCTAGGGTCATTCTGGTTTTTAGCTTTCTCAGCACTTCTCATGGGATCACCAAGGAAATAAAGGGAGGGTAAAGGAATGCACACTAGTGCAGAAAGGAGGAGAAGGGTGTGGAACGTTCTGTTTCTCGTCACTGGATGTGTAGAAAAAAGTCTAAAGTCTGGAGAAAGGAGTGGAGAAGTGGGGGGCACCAGATAAACCTCACTCTTATCTGAAATGGGCACATACACAGTGCAGTGCAGAACTACATCCAACAGAGAGAATAGGGAGGATGAGTTGGGATGTGAGGTCTGGGTTAAGAGGGAGAGAAGACTGAAGAGGGAAGAGTCACAAGAAACACGAACTGGAGGGGAATTAAGAAGAGGGAACAGGCTCTAAGAGGAAGCCTTGCATGGCTTCTTATCGGCTTGGGGAACGGCAGAAAGAACTCGTGCCTGAGTGCGCTGCTAGGAACGGCCGAGGAGGGGACCTCAGGGAGCCCTGGAGAGCGTGACCCGATCCGGAGAGGTGAGCTGAACCAGAACAATTAATGCAGGGTCAGACGTGGTAAAGACCAACTTCTCGGAGAGGCCGAAGGGCTCTTACCACTGCTGGGACCGAGCCCTTGCGCAGAGGCTCTGGAGGAGACCCGCTGCCTGAGGCGGGGCGGGCTCAGTTTGCGGGCTGGGATGTGGATGTGTCCAAGGAAGCGATCAAACAGAACTCATATTTGCTCTGGCTCGAAAATCCTCCGATTCATGTCTTTCCAAATAAATCTTTTCTACCTTTTTGTCTTTTCTGATGGTTCCAAAGCAGAATTTTTATTTTCAACAAAACTGGGCAAAATGTAGGCGATGTAGATGGGGACCAAGGTCAGCTCACCCCCACACACACCTGGGTGCCTAATTTTCCGACTTTTGCTTGTGAATTGTGTTCTCAGAATGACGGATGCGTTCCCCAGGGGTCCCCTCCCCCACTCCGGTGCCCTCTCCCTGCTCCTTTCCTCCTGTTGGGGGTGGGGTAGGTGGGCGGGGATCTTGAAATATGTGAGGAATCTGAGAGCCCCAAACGGTGGTCAGCGTTGGGGGTGAGGTGGTCAGTGTGATCCCCAGGGCATGGCAAAGGCGGCTTCCTAGAATTCCAGGGGCGGAAGACGCCCTGGAGGCCAGCCTCCGTCCACATGGAAGACTTGACCACCCGGGCTTGTGATTCCACCTCAGCGCTGCGGCTGTCCACCAGAGCTACGCCTCGTGCTCCCATCCAGGCTCGAATCACAGAAGCCTCCCCCGGCCCGGCCACCGGCCCAGACGCCCGGCTTTCCTGCCTCCGGCCTCACCAAAGAAGGTGCTGGAGAATGGGGCTTGCTCGGCCTTTGCTGGGCCCTGGGGCCAAAGCAGCCGTGTGTCCAGCCCAGGCTCACGTGCGCTCAGAGAAGACGCCTTTCTAACCCTGCCATCTGCAGATCTTGACGTAAAACATTTGTAGGGGGAAGAGACATTCATTTCACTGAAATTTTATTATCTGAGAGAAGAAGAACGGTGACCTTTTGCCTCCCCCGGTCCCCAAGGCCATGACCAGCGTGCAGCCCCGGGGCCAACTTGCTTTCTTCCATCTCATCCCCAAGGCTGTGTCCTCCATGGCGAGCACACAGTGACGAAGAAGCCACCGTTCCTCCCTTTCCCAGAGCACTCCCACAGGCACAGGGCAGTTCCGTGAAATGACCCTGACCTCCCTTTTGCAGATAAGCAGAGACTCAGAGACAGGGAGTAATTTGCTCAGGGTCACACAGCATCCGCCTCCAAGAGGACTGAGGAATGAAATACTAATAGTTTAAAATGGGACACGTCTCCAATTCAGAAACATTCAGAAGGTAGTAATTAAGGCAGGAAGCATGGTTTGGTGGCACAGGTGTAGAAGGCCCTGGGTTCAAATCCTGTCTCCAAAGGGTGACTGTTCTAGAGCCACTCTCTCCCTCACACACAAAATAAGGAGACTGGTCCTCGAGACTGTGCGGCCCCTCAGATCTTCACTCCCTCCCTCTCTCTAGGCCTCAGTTTCTCCATTTGCAGAATGAGAGGGTTGCACTAGGCTAGAGGTTCTTAATCTTTTTGTGTGTCTCCTCCTGGTTGGGATTAGCGCTGGAGCACAGTGGGTCCCTTTTCAGAGTCAGGCTTTTAAATGTACAAAACAAAACACATGGGGTTACGGACGAAGCCATTCGTGTTCAAATACCGATGAAATTGTTTTCCCATCCAGGCTCACAGACGCTCTGAAATCTAATCACGGACAGGTCCAAGGACTCCTGGGTGAGAGCCCCTGGCCTTCCCCCTCCGGCTTAGCTCCTATCCTAGGGGACAAAGTCCTCAGGCTGTGGGGCAGCCTCAGTCCTGCTGCCCTGACCCTCTTCCTAGGAGAGCTACGGGGTGGAAAGGGGGCAGGGACTGTGGCTACTGAGTGACGGGTCTGCTGTCCCCTCCTGACCGGTCCTATGTGACCTCCCTCAGTTACCTCATCTGTAAATTGGGAATAATAACAGCATCTGCGTCTTAGGGTTGTTGTGAGGATCAGGCACACACAGGAGCCATGCAGCACACACACAGGGCTCCATACAAAGCACACACAGGCTCCATATTATGGACACACATGGCCCATACAAAGTACATGCAGGGCTCCATATGATGGACACACATGCCCCACATAGCGCACACACAGGGCTCCATACAAAGCACACACAGGCACCTGTGATTAACACACATGACACATACAAGGTGACACACACGACACACATCACATACATGACCCACACAAGGTGCGTGTGGGCCTCTGTGTGTGAGCACGTTTGACCCACATGAAGCACACACATGTTCCACATGATGAGCGATCATGCCCCATACAGCGCCCACAGAGGGCTCCATGCAAAGCACATGCAGGGCCCCGTGATAAGCACTCATGACTCATACGAAGCACACACATGCTCCATATGATGAACACACATGCCCCATACAGCGCACACACAGGGCTTCATATGCAGCGTGCACAGGGCAGGGCCCAGAGGGCCATCCCCTCGAGGAGCAGGTGCAGCGGGTCCCACAAGTGCCCCTCCCCCACCCATCTCCCCTCTGCTTCCCCCCACCCCCCCCACACACATTCTGAGCAGGAAATAGGCAGTAATGGCTCGCCCCTGGGGCTGCCATGCCCCAAGCAGCAGGAATGTATTGGAAGAGTTGGGGAAAGCCCGGTTTGCAGAGAGGAAGGAGGAAGGGCTCCTGGGTCCCAGCCTCTCTGCCCACTCTCCCCTGGCCTCTGGGGCCCCACTGGAGAGAGAAGCCACTCCTTAGCAGGGCTGCCCCTCTATCTCCCACCCTTGGGGATGGGCCTCAGTTTCCCTTCCTGAGACTCTGAAGGCCGGGGCTCCACTGGGGAGAAGCTGCTCCCAACCGGGCATTTGTTTTGAAATAGCTGATTTTGTACGCCCCCCCGCCCCATCTTTGTACTCGGGGCCTGAATTTTTCTCCTTTTGGACGGTTCGCAGCCATTGGTGTCCAGTACTAAGGCCCCTGGAGCTCCCTCTCCTTCTCCCTAGGGACTCCTGGTTAGAATGTAAGCTTCCTGAGGGCAGGGTTTTGTCTATTTGTCTTTGTATCCCCAGTGACACATAGTAGGTGCTTAATCAATGTTGATTGAATGAATGAATGAGAGTGACCAGAATGGAAAAGTTAGGCTTCAGTATCCCCCAAGGAGGAAGACAGGGGGACGTAGTGCCCGACCAGGAGAGGCTAGGCTAAGCCTGCCCAGTGGTTCAAGCTGGAAAGACATCCCTGATGTTGGTCAGAGGCTGTTGATAGGGCTGGGCTTAGTCATAGGTGGGTTATGGGTTCAAATCCTGGTCTTGTTACTTCTCACTCCCTCTCTGTTGCCCTCCCTTCCTCTGGGTACAAGGGAGGGGATGGAGTCCCTGACTCCAAACACCGGGGAAGGAATAGGATGGGGAGGGGGACCCCGAGAAACTTTTTCTGTCAAAGCATCTCTTCCCTGGGCCAGGCAGCAAGGATTCCCCGCCCCCTCTCTAGAGACAAGGGGCAGGGCCTCTTGGGCCACCAGCATGAGCCCCAGGACCCGGTCATCGGCAGAGCCGCTCCCCTGGACGTGTCTGCTCAGGGCAGGGCTCAGGGGCCTCCTTCCACGGGCTGGTGAACGTCCTGCAGAAATTCCAGCTGGCCCGCCCTTCCAGGTGGTCCCGCTCCCCACTCGGCCTCTGCAGGCTCTCTCCCTTTTCCCCTTTCTGCAGGCACTGAAATCCTGCCATTCACTCGGGTTACATAAAGAAAGAAGCCAGTGAGGGGCTTGGCCCTGAACAGGTTGGACAGCTCTCCTCCCCTCCCCCCTCCCCAGCGGGTTAGCCCCCTCCCCTCAGCAGCAGGTCACCACAGGCCCCGCTTTCCAAGGGGGAGACTGCTTGGAAAAACAAAAGAAGGCACACTCGCACTCACACACACATTCTCTCCTTCTCTAGGAATTTCCTCAGCTTTCAGGACCTGGCCACAAAGCCCTGGGGCTTCTGTGAACCTTCCAGAACCGAATTCCAGTCCTGAAAGACTCAGAAGACACAGGAGAGACTGGGGAGGCTGAGACTCAGCCTTGAGGGAGCAGCACCCCCAGAAGCCCTGCCAGGAGTCCAGGGCAGGCCCAGGGACACTGGGCAAGCCCCAACTGTTGCCCTTCAAGGTTGACCAAGCCTACAAATGATGGGTCTACTTAGACAGGGTCATTTCAATTCAATTCAGTTAAGCAATTATGGAGCACCTACTGTGTGCTTGGCACTGTGTAAGGGGCTGGGAACTCCAATGCCAAGATGGCATCTTTGTCCTTTAAGAGCTTGGGGAGATAGTACAGTCACAGTTAAAAACACAATTTATATGTAATACCCTGTTATAATCATCAGCTTATTTTGAGCTTTGCAGGAAATGGAATGGCCCCCAATCTCCCCGCCCAGTGCCTCTGGCGAGGGCTTTGTGTGACTTCATTCTCCATCTCTCTGAGCTGCGAGTTGGAAAGATTAACACCGAGGCAGAGACTGAACCCTGGGCCATCAGCCGCAGCCCTCTGCGGGGGAGGCAAGCCTCAGTTTCCTGGAAACGTTTGGAAAATGAAACAGCAGCTCCCACTGTGGTGTCTGGGTCAGACTGGTGGCAGGAGAGGCTGGACCCTTTCTTAGGACCTCCTCAGGGCTTGTGCTCGGGATGGGGTGACGAGCCCCTGCAGGACCCTCAGGCCTCCTCTGTCTCTCTCCTCAGCTATACCTCATCCCCTCCCTCCTTTCACCAGCCGCCCTGGGGTTGCCAGTTCTCTCCAGCTTAGCTCTGTATGACCCCACATCTACCTTCCTACCTCCAGACCCTCATAGTCCTGATCTGGCTCTGACGCAGTCCCTCCATTTTATACCCATTCCTCGAGGTATGGCCAATCCCTCATGCCGTGGCCTCGATGGAGAGATTGTAAAGACACTGCTGACCCTTAGTTCGGGTGGATTCCACCATAAATACTCTCACTTACAAAGGCAATTCTGCTTAAGTGGGGTGAGATAATCAGTGCAGTCCTGTTTTCCCATATAGACGGTAAGGACAGAGTAATTTGGGGGAAGGGGCTTTGGACATGGAGTCCTGTGGTTGACATTGTCCGAATGGATCCTTGAAAGACCTCAGATTCTAGAAGGGAGAGGGGAGGAGGGAGCGCTTCTCGGGTGTCCAGAGAGGGTCTGCTCAAAGGAAGGGGGGGGCATAAGATGTTGTGTGAGGACCAGCAACCTGTCTGCTGGGGGGGATGCCGCGCCTGAGGCAGCCGTGGCAGGGATACTTCGGGGTCTGCAGCTGTCCTTCCTTGGAGTCTCTGGGCCCCCCTGGGGTGGCCTACTCTGCAGAGGAGAGTGGCAGGAGGCCCAAAGGGTGGCCTGTGTCCTCACCTGCTGTGGGTGACTTGGGCTGGGCCCACTGATGAGCTGCCCTGGGAGGTGTCTCGTCGGCCTCCCCAGCTCGGCCTTGGAGTCAGCCCGCCTGGACTGAGGCCTTGTGGACATCCAGCCGCTGCTCACTTCCCTGGTCCCCAGACCAAGGCCAGGGTCACTGAAGCCTTCTTCCCTTTGGGCCTCCCCTCCCGAGGGTCTCCAGTGGGCCTGGGCCCATCGGCCTGCTGCTTTCTTGGAGTCTCCTGCCTCAACACTTACCTGCGCTGGGAGCTGCCCCCTCCACGCCGGCACCACTCAGTGACCTCAGTGACCAGCTGTGGGACCTGGGGGGGCCTCAGTTTCCCCCCTCTCAGATGATGGGGTTGGGCCAGATGGCTCAAGGACTTTCTGATTCAATCACAATGCATTGTGCAGTGAGAGGAGCACTGGCCCTGGAGTCCAAGGACCTGGGTTCAAATCCAATCTCTGACATTACTCTCCTGAATGTGCTTGGGCAAGACACTTACCCTCCATGGGCCTCAGTTTCCCCACATGTAAAACCATGGGGTTGAGTCCTGTGAATTCGGTTATGCTTCCAAATGAACGCGTCTCTTCTCATTACTCACCACTGTCTGGGAACATTTGAAAACCATGACGTTTTCTTGGGAAGAGATGCAAGATGGGGGCAGGACAACCTGTCTGGGGGACCCAGGGCAGGTTCCTTCCTCTCTGGTCCCCAGGCCACACCCTAAGGCCAGAAAGAGTGCCCACCTGCTTTGGTGGAGGGAATCCTCTCCCTGGGAGTCCCCTGAACAGATGAAGTCATGGATCTGCTCCCCTCAAAAGCGTCCATCTCTGTGGGTATGGCTTGGGTTTCTTCAGTGTGCAGAAGGCATCTGGGCTTATTTATGTAGGAATCTGAGGACCCCTGGGAGCAATCCCATGACTGTCCAGAGGACCACATCCCCTAGGCTGGGAAGCACTGGACCGCACTGCTGGGCAGCTGAAGCTATACAAGTGAAGGCTCTTTTCTAGCAGTGGGAAACCCAGAAAAGGGAAGAATGAGAGGGGCTGGAATTTTCCTAAGAAAATTTGAAAAAAAAAAATGTCCTTTACTGATGAGCCAAGAGGGACCTGAGTCTGAATTTTCCACTATTTCAGCAAAATGCAAAGCCTAGAGCTGACCCCAGCCCCAGAGGCAGCCTGTAAATCTGTCCTGCTGGGAGCTGCTGGTCCTTCATCCCTTCTGGCCAGCGGCCCCTGGGGGAGCACCAGCAGAGCCTTCTGGAGAGTCCCCATTTGGAGACGGGAATAGACTCTTGAGTCAGTCCCGGGGCCAGGATGAGCCCACAGTCTCCCTGGGTCAAGCCACAGGTCACCATTGCTGACCAGATCCTGAACCCGCTCCTTGGCAGTGAGATCCCGAGATTGTCTGGAAAGCTCTCTTCCCTCATTAAGCTGTGAGCGATGGACACAGATGAGGTGTTGGTGTGAAGAGATAAGGGAGCTCTCTTCTCCAGGAGATAAGTCATTTCCAGGTCTCTCTGAATCTATTTCTCAGTTACTGTCCTAGGGGAAGGCCAACAGCTTCTGAATCGTCTCTCCCCAGGAAAAGGTTGGGGTGTCTTGCAGCTGAGTGGTGATGGGCCAGGGAGAACCTTTGGGGCCAGCTCAAAGCCAGCTGCTCCTGGAAGATCTCGAAGTGCCGGGAAAGAACGCCAGATGCCGAGGAGCCAGGAACCAGCCGTCCACCTGAGGATGATCTTGGGCTGGCTGGCGTGGCAGAGATGGCTGCGTGCTGTGGCCAGGCACTGTCTCCTTGGTGGGTCTGGCATTTGAGGCTTGGGCCATGGATCCTGAGAGCTGGGGCAAATGGGAAGGGGCAAGCTCTTGGAGACAGCTTCATTTTGAAAATGAAGAAACTGAGGCAGAGACAAGGCCAAACTGTGAAACCTGGCTTCTGGGTGGGGTTGGACCACTTGCTGATTAAGAGACTTTGAGAAAGGAGGCCCCTTCACCTTCATGTCTCTGGCTGTGCCTCTGTCAGGTATGGGGAGGCCATTCATCACAGGCCCTCATCACCAGCTGCCTGCCACTCTGGGGGGTCTCCTGGGCGTTTCTCATTCAGCCCTTCACTCTCTCTCCCTCCAAACTTCACCCTGAATTCTCTGGAGGAGGCCACCCTGCTCCCAGGCTTCCCAGTTCAGACTTTTGGAGGCTTCCTCACTCCCCCTTCTCACTCATCTCCCAAATGCCCAGCTGGGGCCAAGTCACATGACTTCTACTTTGATGACATCTATCCCAGCCGTCCCCTGCCCCCAGTCACAAGATCACCCCCTAGTTCTGCCTCTCCTCACCAATTGCTGGGATGACTGGAAGAGTCATGGGCCTTCACTAATGGGCCTCCTCGCCTCCCCATCCTCTGTCCAGCATCCAAAAACACTTTCCTAAGGTGTAGCTCTGGCCACGCCCGTGGCCTCCCCGAGGGATCCCCGTCCTACCACTAGGATCAGACACAGACTTCTCCACCTGGCATTTCGGGCCCTTCACAGAGAGTTCTTCTCGACCTCTCCAGACTTGTATCACGCTATTCCCCTTTGCGCACACACTCCAGCCAAAGTGGCCCATTTGCCCACACACAGTAACTCCATTTCCCTTCTGTGCACCTTTGCCCAGGCTGTTTTCCATGCCTAGAAGGCACCTACTCCTTCCTTCCAGCCTCTTAGGATGCCTAGCTACCTTCAGGCTTAACCCCAGGGGTCTCCTGGGGTGACCAGAAGCTGCTGGTCCTCTCCCCCTACCCTACTCAAGCTGTCTTCTCATTTTGGGGTGTGTCCCCTGAAGGCCATGCTTTTTGAAGGCAGGGCCTTGCCTTGGTATCCCCAGTGCCCAGCCCAGGGCAGGCACTACACCAGTGGGTGCTCAGCTGAGCAGCATTGGCACAATCAGCCTTCATTGTAAACACAGTTACCAGGTGGCATGACCTGTCGCTTTGAGTGTCCGGCTGAGCAGCCCTCTGCCCTCGTTACAGAAATGATTGCACAGACCTGTAAAGACTTCCAAGATGACTCCATTTGTCTCCTTGGTCCAGCCGGGCAAAGCTCCCCAAAGAGACTCTCACAGCCCCAAAGGTCAGTGAGGCGGAATCTGTATCTGAGGGGGGAGGGCACTTCCAAACTGGGCTTTCTCTCTGGGAAGGAAGGGAGGTTCTGGTTCCCTTCGATGCCTGCACTTGGAGAAGGCCCCTTTAAGTCCTCCAGTGGACCCTGTCACCCACTCAGCCCCACACGCTGGGGTCCAAGCAATCTGTCTCCTAGACCTTCATCCATCTGCTCCAAGGGGCAGTACGCGGACCACACATGGGAGCACGAGGCACAGCCGGACATTCTAACAGCAGCTCACATCTCCCCGATAAGAAGACCAAGGGCCCTGCGCCCCAGCATGCACTAAGTAGCTGGAGTGATGGAACAGCAGAGGAGGGAGGGAGGGAGGGTGGCAAGAGATGCCAGGAAGCCTCCAGAGATGACACAGCTCTTGGGGAGGGGAATGGCTAGGGTTCCAGAGGCAGAGGGAAAAGGTGTCTGGACTTGTGACAGCTCCAGGACCCAAAAAGTGGACCTTCTAGGCTCAGTCAGGACTACGCCAATGAACAACCCAGTAGTAGGGTAGGAGGGTGATGAGGCTCCAGTGCAGCCAGACCCACATGAGCAGGACACACGTACGTGTGCCCAGCTATGCCCTGTGCGATGGAGGACGAGCCCCTTCTTCTCTTAGAGCTTCAGTTTCCCAGCCAGCAAACTGGCGCACTAATTAATGAGTCCCTATTACACAGCAGAGCAAAAGGAAAAGGAAAGCTCTTTGTGAAACCCAGGGTACTCTGAAGAAGGTGTTCATCCTTGTGATTCGTGGGCTGGAGGGGGACATTCGCGGCATCGCCGTCTCGAGGCGCCCCTTTAAGAAGCCCCTGCCCTCCCTCACCCCCAGAGCTAGGGCAGAGACTGTGGTCAAGTTCGTGGACTCTGACCCGGGAGGAGCCTTGGTGGGCACCCTGCAGGTCTGGTCCTTAGACCTATGATTTCTTCTACGGAAGAAGCACTCTCTACCAGTGCAGGCTGGCATCTCCTCCACGATGCAGAGCCTTAGAGATGCCTGGGGCCGTATGTCCAGATAGGACTTGAATTCAGCTCCTCCTGATGTCAAGGCAGGCTCTCTGCTCGCTCTACCACTCTGTCTCCCTCAACTCCTTCATTTTGCATATGAAGAAATGGAAGCCAAGAGGAACGAGGGTGTGGCTTCCCCTATCACTGGCCCCACGGTGTCCAGGTCCAGATGTTCCCATCCTAGACCAGCTGGACCAAAGGCCCTCGTGATTCCGAAGGCCACCTGCTGGGTGTGAGGGCCTCGGTCCAGCCTCTCTGGTCTCGGGATCCCTGAGGAGCCACAGGACAGCCATGCCAGACAGGACCTTGGAAGCCCCCAGAAGTGGCCAGTGTCCAGCACGTGGGGCAACCCCTCTTCCAAGGCTGATGTCACAACAAGACAGGGTGACGTCATTCAAGGAAACTTACTGACAGCCTAGATCCTTGGGAAACTCCAGAGGAGCTGGACACTCCTCATCTTCGTCAGTAGCTCCTTGTCTCCCCCATTAGACTGTAAGCCCCTTGAGGGCAGGCACCGTTGTTACCTTTCTTTGTATCCCTTCTTTCTACCTACTTAGCACAGTACCTAGCATTCAGTAGGCACTTAACAAATGTTTGTTGAACATGACTAATGTGAAAATGGGTTTAATATGAATACAAGTCGAGCCTATATCAAGTTACATGCCATCTTGGGGTGGGGCAAGGGGAGAAATGGGGAGAAAATTTGGAATTCAAAATCTTGTGGAAGTGAATGTTGAAAACTAAAACTAACTAAATAAATTTATTATTAAAAAAATAAATGTTTGTTGCTAGACCCTGACTGATTGAAGGACCTTGGGGGCAGGAGCATGGCTTCTCACACTTGCTGCCCCTGACCAATGCCAGTGTCCTTCCCTTACAGTCAAACCCCAGTGGACACCCCAGGCCCCTTTGTCCAGCTCTTTACCCTGTAGGGCCCTTCTCCTTTGGGATTCTCTTCCCCCTAGAGTCTTAGCTCGCCCAACGGAGCATTCTTGTGCACTGTATTACCACCACACAGGGGACTTTGCCTCGCGCCCTCCCTGGTGCACATTCTCCTGCCAAGAGCATCTTTTACCCAGTGGGTGTTTGGCTTTGGGGTCCAGGAAGTATTCCAGGACCAAGGACTTCAGTCCAGCCACTGCAGTGGCCAGAGAAGAATTGCTGGGTTTTCTTTTTCTTTCCTTGGGCTGGGGTAGGCGGGAGAGTATTGAAAAATCCAAGATTATTTTTCCATGAGACACGAGCCTGGTGAAGTAGGTTTGCTTATAGTCCTTCCTGGTGGCTGCTGTTGGAATAGAGACCACAGCCTCTGCAGCCCTGGGTGCCGAGTGCTGCAGGAACTGGGCTGTGCCGACTTTTAGCAGAGCCCAGAGGCTGAGGGCTTCCCACCCACCTCAGGGCAGTGACTATGAACCAGGAGATGGGTCCCACTCACTGCCCATCCTCATCCTCTGTATCTGGCCCCTCCAGTCTTTGACATTCCCCATAGCACTGACAGTCAGCCTGGACCATGACTGGAACATGGTTGCCGCCCTCGCAGAAGCAGGGTCCGCAGTGTGACGCAGAAGGGGAGGCCCGATCTACCCGTCCTCCATGGGGGAATTTGGCGTGCCTTGTCAGGGGTCAGGGTCTTCATCTATGTTTCCCAGAGGGCAGGGTCCTTCTGTGAGGCCCCCCAGGCCCAGGGGTCCACGGTCCTTGGAAAGGAGCCTTGTGGTAGTAGCGATGTGGGCAAGCCTGTGCTCCGGGATGAGGCTTGGCTCCCAGACTCCTGCCCGAGAAGGGCGCTTGGAGAATCCCCCCTACTCAGGAATGACAGAAGTGTGCTGAGGTTGGTGGCTGGTCTGGGAGCCCTGGAGCCCTGAGGCATGGCACTGGTGTCCCAGGCTCACTCAGCCACTGAACAGTGTGGGGCCACCTTGCCATCGGCTCCCGGAGCCCAGATGTCCTGGGTACTGCTGGGCCTGTTGGCTGGAGCTCCTCGCTTGTGTGTTATGGGCGCTATTGAGAGCTACTGGGGTTGCTTTAATTTGTGGGGAAGGACACAGCCTGCCTGTCTAGAGCCCAATCTTGGGTCAGGAGAAGGGTCACATTAAGAAGAGAGATGGTGGGTGATGGGAAGGATTCCTTGGAGTGAATCTCTTCGGAGCATAAAAGAGACTTTCTCAAGGTCATGGGTAGATTGGGATCTATGACTATATCATATAAGAATCCACTGTAGGAATTGGGGGTGTTTATCCTGCAGGACAGAAGACCCTAGTAGGGAGATTATAGCCATGCTCAGGTTGATGGGCATTTCTAAAGCACCTACTATGTGCCAGGCACTGAGCTAAGTGCTTGGATACACAGAAAGGCAAAAATACGACCTGCCTTCAAGGAGTGCACACTCTAAAAGGGTGTGGGTGAGTGTGTGGAGACCAGACACTGAAGGAGAGGATTGGTTCTGTTCTGCTGACTGATCCTGAGGACAGCCCTGGGGGTAGTGGGGGGCTGAGGGGCATGCCAAGAGGCTGGCTCAGGCCCAACTTCAGCAGAATGTTCTTAATGCTGAGAGCTGTCCCAGCGTGGAGGAGGTGGCCTCGCCTGGACGGACAGATAGCCCCCACAACAGTGTGGGCTCCTCCCCCTCCCATCTAGGCTTCAGACTGGCTCCAGACCCTGCGGTCCTGCCTTGGCTGTCCTCTCCCCCTGGACCGTCCCTCCACCACGCTGCCCGCCTTTGCCCACTGGTGAATTCTTGTTGGGGGACCCCCTGGTGGGGATGAGCTCAGGCCAGTCCGGCTTCTGTTCCCATCTCTGCTTGTTCATGCCTTGCACCCGCTCAAGGCTCACCCCTACCCCCACAGCCCCTTTGGTGGGCTCTCCTCCCCCACGAGAATGCAAACTCCACGAGGTGCTTTCCGCTGCCATTTGTCTCCCCAGAACTTAGTCCGGTGCCTGGCGCACAGTGTCTGCTTCCTAGACGCTGGTGGCCAGCCTGCCATCGTGAGAGCAGAGGTTCCTTCCCGACCTGGGGTGGACAGGAGGGGCACCGAGGCCCTTCCCACTCAGGCTTTGTGGTGCTTTGGGTTCTGTGGTCTCTACAGCCAGAAGAGGCCTCAGAAGCCAAGTGGTCCACCTCCTCTGGCATCAGAAGAAACAGGCCCAGAGACAGCGAGTCACTTCCTCAAGGCTGCACAAGCAGAAAGTGCTCGCCAGCCCTCAGAGCTCCCTTAGAGCAGAGGCGGGATTCAACCCACCTCCTCGGAGTCTGTCTACAGACTTCTTCCCACTACTTGCCCTAGGCCCTTGTCAGGAAAGCCAGCTGCCGGGAGGGCCTGCTCTATCTGCCTTCCTCATCTCCTTGGAAGACTCCCAAACAAGATGAAGACAGCAATGCCGAGGAGTCCAGCAGGCTGAGTAGGGAGGACCTCTCGGACAGCCTCTGCAGCTCCCATCATTTCCTGTTCTCCTGCGCCCTTGAGGGTCTGCCCCCCCCCCCC
>NW_020951925.1:791248-800039 GCF_900497805.2 Vombatus ursinus
CCCCTTCCTCCACTCTCCCTCCTCTTCTCCTCCTCCTCCTCCTCCACTCCTCCTCCTCCCCTCTTCCCACGCTCTCCTCCTCTCCCTCCTCTCTCTCCTCCTCCCCCTCCTCTCTCTCCTCCTCCTCCTCCTCCCCCCACTCCCTCCTCCCCTTCCTCCACTCTCCCTCCTCTCTCTCCTCCTCCCCCTCCTCTCTCTCCTCCTCCTCCCCCACTCCCTCCTCCCCTTCCTCCACTCTCCCTCCTCTTCTCCTCCTCCTCCTCCTCCACTCCTCCTACTCCCCTCTTCCCACGCTCTCCTCCTCTCCCTCCTCTCCCTCCCCTCCTCCTCCCCACTGGGGCTCCCCCGCAGCTCCTGGAGAAGAGAGGCCTGCCTTCCCCAGCTGGCTTTGCCACTTGGTCTTTCACTAGTAAGGAGCTTTCATGATTCTCTAGTTGTCTCTGGCCAAGAACTGAGAGCTACCAAGCCCCTGCTTCAGCCTCAAGCTACACATAGCGGAGTAAGGACAACGATAACTCCTGTTTCCAAGCTGCCCAAGCAGCTTCTTGTAGCCCAGAGAGACGGAGGTCAGGATCATGGTTCCGTTTTGCAGAAGAGGACTTGGGAGGTCAGAGTGGTCTCATGACGTGCCTGGAGTTGCGCAGATAAATAAAGGATCTGAGGCTGGATCCCAATGCAGTTCTCCAGCCCTCTACACCGGCTTAGAAGAAGCATGGTTCCTACAGACACCAAGTCTAAAGGGGCTTGGGGGGGGGTGTGGAGCAGTCAGAGATGGAAGGATGAGTAGAGACTGCTGTTTGGGGGGCTGGGAAAGAAGGAAAGAGGCTGAGGACAGACGCTGTTTGACCCTAGAGGTGACAGGAGCTGTCCAAGTGCCATGATCAGACCCACACCTTAGAAGGGGAACTTGGCAACTGTTCTAAGGGCTGATCAGATAGGGGAGAAGATGTAGGCAGGGAGGCCAAGGAAGATGTTACTGGCCTGCCCTTTTCTTGTGTTAGAGCCAGTGAAGAGAGATGGGAAGGGAGAAAAAGTTGGGGTGAGAGAGGAGAAGTTGAAAAATACTCGTGGTTAGGGAGCCAAGAAGAGGGAACCCCAGGACAAAGAGGGTCATGGAGGCCAGGGAGCCCTGAAGGTTGAAGAGGAGCTGAGGAGTGAGATGTGACTAGCCAGTACCACTTTGTACTAGGGACTCTGAGGAGACCTGAAGACAGATGGGCTGCCCAGATGTTGTTTCTAACTACAGGAATGGGGGGCTTCTGGGGTCCCAGCTGGCTCTCATGACTGCCCTTGCCATCTCCCTGCCTGACGTGGACTGCAGGGTCCTCATTGTTCATCTCTGACCTCCGCGCTAGCCCTGCCCAGCCCCCTTCCTGCTTCCCCCTCCACATGCCCTTTTCCTGCTTTACAATCTAGCCCTTCTCCCCCTCCTATCTCCCCCAAGGGGTTCCCACCAATATGAAAGCGGAAACACACACAACTAGACTTCTGGCCTCATTCCATGACCTGCCTCCTCCTTCCTGATCTTCAGCCAGTAAGAATGACCAACCCCATACCCCAACACACACATACCACACACACACACACACACCCCACACACACACACACACACACACACACACACACACACACACCATCCTTTTTTCTCTGTCCCCAGCCTGCCAGTCAGATCCAGATAAACCCACCTTTGCTGTCTATCCTCTTCTGACCCCAGGGGAAGAGGGAAGAGGGCAGGGGGCAGGGGGTCCAGCTTTCCAATGTTTGCAATCAACCAAGAAGAATTTGTTAAGGATTTATTTGCCTCCTTAATTAAATCCAACTCACATACAAGTCAAGACCTCACCCTATGATGTCATTGATCTTTCAAAAAAGGAGGAAAGACAATTAAGGGCTTAGATGTTCCAGGCATGGGGGATCCAAAGACAGAAACGGAAGGGTTCCTGTCCTTGGGAAGCTCACATTCTATGGGGAAGATACTATGTATATATATATATATATATATATATATATATATGTGTGTGTGTGTGTGTGTGTGTATATCTCAGTAGAGACAAAGTCTAGACCAGATTAATACCAGGTCATTTGGGGGAAGAAGCCCTAGCAGCTGCAGCAGATTGGACGGGCTTAGTGTAGACGCTGGTGTCTGAGTCTCAGCTCTACGCTCAGACTCCTTGGAACCTCATTAGGCAGAGGAAGGAGGGCTCTGCTGCTGCCCCTGCAGCTGGCGTCTCTCTTCCCTGTCGCTCCTGCTCACTTTGCTCTGCCTCAGTTCATAACAAGCTTCCAGGCTTCTCTGAATCCCTCAGGTTCATTGCTGGCCTTCACATGCCACATTTCATTCCACCGCTCCCAATCATGGGGCTTCCACTTTGCTCCCTGTTCTTGAGGGCCACTAGGAACATCTGGTCAACATGGGGCCTTTCCCTCTGTCTCTGGTTCTCAGGATCCAGGGGTCAAAGGGAAGGATTTTGGTCATTTTTCTCAGGCAGCTTCAAGGTGGAGGGGGAATGGGACTGTGAGAAGCCAGCAGAGACGCTGCTCTGCGTCATGACTGCAGCACAGAGACAGTGTCAAGAGAGTGAAAGTGATTATCTTTAAAATATGGGTGAAAACATGGGGGTGCGTTCACCTGGCAGAGTTCCTTATGTGCAGTGGTATTGAATGCAGGGATGGTTAGACCCTGACTACAGACAGGCCTGACCAAAGATGGAATTTCTCTTGCCTCCTAGGAGCTCACATATCTTTCTTTCTTTTTCTGCGGCCGCAGGGTTTTCCCCATTTCACTGAAGGTAGCTTATCAGCTTGTTTACATCAGCTTACATCAACACGGCTGAGTCTTTGAGCTTCCTGAAGGCTCTAACACTACTTCTGCCCTCCCTCTCTTGCTCCCCAGGGAGCCCCTTTCTGGATGACCGAAGGCCTGCCAGGTGTGAGCACTGCTGCTCCCAGCCAAGGGCCTGGGAACTTACTCTACGGCTGAGGGAGACAAACATCTGTGCATCATAGAAGTAACGTGAGACCTGAGTGAAATTGGTAGCTAGAGGCAGTGGGGAGGTCTGGCTGGGGCAGGGTGGTAACAACTGGGAAGCCCAGGAATTTGGAGGAGACTTAGATCTAAGCCTTGCTGGGAGCTCTCAGTCCAAGGGGCTGAAGTGAGGGAGAAGGACATCCAGGTGTGGGGGACCTCAGGGCTGCTCCAGATAATCTGCCATTTTCCCAGATTACAACAGCTAGGCATGGACTTTTGAGGTTCTTGGCAGCCTCAGGGCACACAAGACCCTGTCCAAGTCCTGATCTTGCCTTCCTGGGTGCCAGCCAGGCTTACCAGACATCTGTCTCTGGCTGGCCCAGGTCCAATTGAGCCGTGGGGACATGCTGCTCCCAGAGAAATGTCAGCTTCTTGAAGGCAGGGCCAGTTACATTTTTGTTTCTGCATCTCTGGTGGTACAGCATGGTGCCAGGCATACAGTAGGTGCTTAATCAGTGTTTGCTGGGTTAAATCCAATGGACTTGAATCTTGGGGGGAGGGAGGAGGAGGAAGGGGAGGAGGAGAGGGAGGCTGATTACCCTGCTTACCTTGGCAGAGATTGACCTCCCTCTTTGTCTGCCCCAGATTCTGACCAAGCATCTCACCATGCCAACAGCCTGCCATGAGGCAGATCCTGGGTCCACACTCTAGAATATTCCTCACACTTTTATTTCTGGGTGTCAGACTCTTTGAAAACCAACAAAGAGATTCCCACTAGGTCAGGGAGGTAGGAATGTGTCAGGTCAAAAATATTAAATATTAGCTGTCTTCCATATGACCCAACAAGCTCTGGGGTTTTCTATGGAAAACTTTCTAGTTTCTAATCTTGGGGTCAGTGGTTCCCTACCTGGGGTCCACAGATCCCCCAAAGAGTCCATGGACAGATTTCAGAGGATTCATGAATTGGGATTGGAAAAAAAATGCATCTCCATATTCACTAACCTATAGCTAAAATATAGCATTTCTCTCAATTCCTTAAAAGTATGATTCTGAGCAGGGGTCCATAGGCTTCACCAGATGGCCAGGATGGGAGAAGCCTCTCCAAGGTGGGCTGGGCTCCCTCTGGGCACCGGGGTTGATGCTGGCAGACTGCCAGGCTGCCAGGAAATGAGTGGGGCTGGAGGAGCCACCTGGCTCCTCCTGACATCACCCTGAGAGCAGTACACAGGAGGGAGTGTGGCCCCTGGCACAACTTGAAATGCAGGGTGGGGGGAGCACTGAGGGAGGGCGAGGAGTCTGGAGATCATTCCTGTGGGCTGCAAACACAATGACTCCCTCCCCTCTCTTCCTTTCTGTCTTCACAATCAAAAGCGAGTCCTCATAACATTAGGAAATGGTAGAATCTGGCTCTTCCAGTCTGGAGGGCTGCGTGGGGAAGGAAGGGAATGAGCAATAGCTCAGTGCCAAGGCCGGGCACCCCCATGGGAGCTGACTGCTGGCTTTAAAAAGCACATTATGTGAGTTTTGAACAAAACAAGACAGAGCTCAGAAGCCGTTAGTTCTAATTCAATGGTAGCTGAAAAGAGGGTGGTTCAGTCCAGTTGGAGTCAACCTCCTCAGCTTCCAAAGACCCTTGGTGACCTCCCTGGTGGGGTCTCCCTGATGCCCGAGCATCCTTCCCTTTGAGCCTGGTGACTCTTGCCCCCAAATTCTCCAGCTTGAGCTGTCCATCTGTGACCCCTAGCTCACATCTTGGGATCCGGGCTTGAGATCAGTGATCTAGGGATCAAAGGGGCCTCTCATTCAATGCCCTCATTTGGTCTTACAGATGAGGGAACTGAGGGCTTGCTCAGGGTCACACAGGTGCTCAGGTCCCAGAGCCAGCACTCCTTCCATGGTGCCAGGCTGCCTCCCTTGATCACTTGCCCTGGACAAGTCATCACTGGTAACATCCGATGGCTGTCTCTTGTTATTGTGGGTCTTTGCAGAGAGGGAAGCACCACTGTCCCCAACCACCCAGAATCCCTAGAAGAGGGCAGATGTCAAAGAGAGGGAGACCCGTGGCTGGAAGGGCTTTCCTGATTTGCCCTGAGCCATCCTTCCTCCTCCATCCTTCTGTCCAGTTTCAGGCCATTCATGGGTGATGAGCTGTGTCAGACGCTCTTGGCATGATGACGAGCAGCACGTTGATGTTATCCCCCCTCCTCTCCCTTTGTGGAAGCCGGGGCTTCTCTTGATGGCAAGGTTTTGGGGTGTTCCAGAGCTCAGCACCCAGAGCGCGACATCACATGCAAACAGGAGCCTCCATGGACCCCCTGCCACTCAGGACCCCCTCTTCTCTTTGGCCTCTGCTGGGAATCTTCCTCTCTACCAGAGTCCTAATGAATGGGCTCATGACTCAAGGGGGTCTCCATGCTTCCAGAGGGCAGCCTGAGTCTGGGCAAAGCTTTCACTTCCTTAGCTCCCTGCACTTTGGCAGGTTCAGATTTGAACCCCGGCTGGCAAAGGAGGCCTGTGCCTCCTCTGAGCCTCTTGACTGCCCAAGGCTACAGCTTCCCTAGTAACAGATGCCTGGCAACAGGTGACTGCTCTTCTTGCCGGACGAGATCAAGCTAGAAACGCCTGCAGACCCGACTCGTTGTCTTCCACCCAGGGTCTCATACAGGTAGTCCCTATGGATGGTGAGCACGTGTGGCTTAGCCAGGCTCTCCGCACAGCTGACTTCACCCCTTCGCCTTCTGCTGGTCCATCCAGAGAAGGGCTGCCCGATGGTGATGGTGCAGGGGCTCCGGGTCGTGGCCCTCCCAGACTGGTGGAAAGGCCTGAGGATGCACAGCCAGAGAAGAGAAGGTTTAATCTCGTCATGGAGAAGAGAAGAGATTAGGCTGGTTCTGCTTGAGCACCACCCTCCCCCACCATGGCAAGTAACTAGGGATTACTACAAAGAGGCAAATTTAGGCAGGAAAGACTGACCCAAAGTGAGGGGCCGCCTTGAGACGTAGTGAGACAAATCTCCATCACAGGAGGTCTACCAGCAGAGAGGCTGAACAACTCCGGTTTGGGTTCATTAAAGGAGGGGATTCTGGCCTAGGTGATCTCTGAGATTGTCAGCTTCTCTCCTATTGTCTCCCAAAACCTGCCTTGCCTTAGGCCAGGATGCCTTTTGCCTGACCCAAAAGACCTCCTTTTGGGTGTGCAGGTAGAGGGAATTTCCAGGTTCTTTTGGCCTCATCATATGGGCCACTGTTCTGCTCTTGCTTAACTTTCTCTCAGAGATGGGGAAAATCAGGTTCAAAGTTTTTACCTTGTTAATTTCCAGATTTCAGGAGCCAACAGTGCGGATTGTGACTGCTGAAACAAACTCAGTGTCCTCTTCTCCTTTTGATTTGGTCTTGACTTTGACCTTTGCTCTCAGGGATGGTGATTAATGTTCACCAGGGTCAGTGCCTTTTGACCTTCTTTTTGAGATATTGTTCATGATATGAGAGGCTGTGTGGCCTAGTGGATAGAGGGCAGGTCTTGGCATGGTACTGAATATGTAAATTAATTTAGGTAGTATTGTCATTTTATTATATTGGCTCAGCTTATCGGTGAACAACGAACAATTCTTTAAGTATTTATTCTCTTTATTTCCACAGCATATTGTATTGTATTCGTATAGTTTCTCTGTATCTTTGTAATTAGACTCCCAAATGTTTTACATATTCTATAGTTATTTTAAATGTAATTTCTCTATCCATGTATACCTGCTAGGGGTTGTTGGAACAGAAATATAGATGATTTTTATGGATTTGCTTTTTTATCCTACAACTTTATTGAAGTTGCTAATTGTTTCAATTAATTTTTAGTTGGTTCTCTAATGTTTTCTAAGTAAGTCATCATAAGATCTGCAAAAAAGAATAATTGTGTTGCCCCTTCACCTATACGTATTGGAATTCTTTTTCTTGTCTTATTGCTATAATTAGTATTTCAAGCACTCTATCAAATAGTAGTGTTGATGGTGGACACCCTTGCTTTACCTCTGATTTTACTGGAAAGGCCTCTAGTTACATATACCTCTATATCTTGCTTTTAGATAGATACTATTTACCAAATTAAGAATTTTTTTCTTATGTTTTTAGCAAAAATATGCATTGTATTTTGTCAAAAGCTTTCTTCACATCTTTTGATATAATCACATGAATTTCATTATTCTTGTTCAAATGGTCCCTTCTATTAATAGCTTTCCTGAGATGGACCCAACGCTGCATTTTGTCACTTTCATTTCTTGACTCTAAATCATATTTTCGTACATTTTCCATCATCTTTTCTTGTAATTACATTCCCATTTAAGGCACTGAGCACCAAAACAAATCCTGATGTCATTTAAAGGGTCTTGTCCCTTCCTTTCCGGAATTTGTCCTCCCTTTAGCAGGTAATGGCCCGTTGGTTGTGTTTACCTTCCTAGTGGTCCTTCTGCTCATGCTTTTCATGAGCACGGTAAAAAGAGATGGCCAAAGGTCCAAGGAATGATGTTTTGTATTGCTTTAGGATAAACAACCAATCAACAACCAATTAGCAGATAATTGCCTTCTGTGCACTAGGCACTGTGCTGAGCACCAAGCCAAAGGGTGAAATTATTTCTGACACCTTTCCAAGGAGAACCTAGCGGCTATCCAGCCACTGACCTCCAGCTTCTTTTTCCATCTGGTCTCCTTTCTCTTGAGAGTGTCATTTTGAGAGATGAGGGTGTCTTTCCTGCCATAATATTCAGAATATCTGTCTTTCATGTCCAGTTTAGCCTAAAGTAGCTCCAAGAGTCTCCCCACAATCCCACAAGGTGGGCACTGCAACAGTTCTCTTACCCATTTTATAGACAAATCGGTTAAGATGGTGGCTAACTCATGGCTGATTCATAAAACAGAGCTCTCTTTTCAAGGTCATTCAAAGTATGTTTCTTTTCACCCGCATTATTGTTTTTTAAAGCCCTGATGTGAGTGTTTCTGGGTTTTCGCTAAGTGTGGCAGTGTTTGCTAATGAGGTACCCTGGGATCCTATGTCTCCCTAGCCCCTTCCCCTAATACCCCCAGGTGCAGAACGGCAAACTTCAGGTGTGCTACATCCCTCCCAGTGAGTCCCTGCCTCAGTCTTCTGTCCCAGTCAGACCACCCATGGCGCATTATATTGGGTCCTGGCATATTTCAAGAGGCCATCGATGAACCACTTAGAGGAGGTCCACAAGGAGGTGCAGGACTTTGAGACCATGTACCATGAAGAGGACCCACTGAAGGAAATGGAGGAGAAGACTCAGCTGCAGCTAGCTGTGCTCTGGCTTTGGAAGGATGCCAAATTTTGTTCTGCTTGGCCTCAGGGGCAGACTCAGCAGCAGATGGGAGAAGTGGCGAAGAAGCAGGAACATTTCCTAACAATTGACCCATCCCAAAGTGGGAAGGGGCTGCCTTTGGGGGAGGTTCCCCTTCCCTCAAGAGAAGCCTCCTCAGAAAGCCTGGGAGGAGCACACTAGATGCAACTGCTGCTGAGGGCATTGCCATACCTGTGCGTGTTGGGCGGCCGACCTCCAGGGATCCATGAAGCTGCCATGGCTGGCTGCCCTGACTAGGTAGCAGGGCCAGCTCCCAATTAGGTCAAGTCTGGTCTTTTCATCTTCAGCAGAGCCAGCCTCATGGTCCTAGGAGTTCTAAATGGCTGGGGGTGCAAAGGCCGACTTTGGGGCTAAAGATATCGAGTCAATAGGCATTGGTGAAGTTCCCACTCTGTGCCCAGCTCTATGCTGAGCATTGGGAATGTAAAGACAAAACTAAACTAGCCCCTGCCCTCAGGGAG
>NW_020951925.1:800049-822557 GCF_900497805.2 Vombatus ursinus
TACAATCTATTACACAGCTGAGGAGACACTTACTTTGTATTGTTTAAGCTCATTTTAGGGGATAGTTTTTTTAAAATACTGTTGCATGCCTGTCTTTTATTTTTTCCTTTCTCCAAAAAAAGCAATCCATGCATGTCACGTGGCATAATTTAGGTTGTGTTTGTAGTTTCCATAGAATGTGTGACTCACCTCTAATTGTTCCTCTGGGGGGATGTGGGGTGGGCTCAGGGGCAGGGAGAGAGGAAGGTTAGACTTGTGTGTGGGGGAGGTTTTCCAGAAGGGAATAGAGTAGTGGATGAGTGTACAAAAAGCCCCCACCCTGATTGAATTTCCACACTTTCCCCCCCTCTCTCCACCCTGACTCGGGCAGTGAGTCACTTTTAAAATGAAAAATATTTGTCAGCTGCATAGCCCCAGTCTGAAATTCACTCCCTCTGGGCAGCTAGACAGGGCAGGTGAGGAAACCTGGCTCTCATTACCTGCCAATGAGTCAAGGAGATGGAGGGAGTCCACACACGTCCAAGGCTGCCTCCTTGAGTCTGGGCCAACCTGGGTTAAGGTCAATTCAGTGGCCCCTGCAAGGCTGACACTGCTCCAGGTGTCCACTGAGGGGCTTGGGTCCCTTTCCAGGAAACCCCTGATGGCTTCAGGCTGAGCCACTCAGAGTTGTTTCTGTCACTGAATAAACTCCCAAGGAACTGTGATGACTCAGCCTTGGGAAGGTCTTCAGGCCCATGGGTGACCTGCTTAGACCAAAGTCTGACAACTGAGAACATCTGCCCTCCTCCTCCTCCTCTTGTCCACCCTGGCAGGACTCCCCTCCCCCTCCCATTTTGGGACTAGCTCGGCCCTGGAAGAACCCAGCAGCAGCCTTAGGAGGAGAGCTGGTCCTGTCCTTGACTTCTATCACACAGCCTGGGGGGGGGGGGTGGGGCTGGAGGATGATGGCGTTGGTGAGTTCTCCAGGAAGACTAGAATCAGATCAGGTGTGGGCTCCAAACTCCCCTCACACATCTCAAGAGCCCTGGCACAAACTCAGTCCCCAGTCACCAGACCAAAGGCATTTCCTCGTCAAACTTCAGCACATCAGGCGTAAGAACATCTTTGACTTCTCGAGCAACAGCAGCTTGGTTTTTCCATAGCCGATGAATCGAATTCCATAGTTAATGACCCATGGTCTGACCCATGGTCAGGTCCAGGCCTGCTGGTGGGACCCTGAGCAGGAGCAGCCAGTGATGCCAGGAAGGTAGTGAGGCAGGGTCAGAGCAACCTGGCTCCAGAGCTGGGGAATCTTATCCAAACCCCCCATTTTCCCGATGAGGAAACTGAGGCCCAGAGAAGCTCCATGCCTTGCTAAAAGTCACAGAGGTAGTAAGTAGGTGGCACAACCAGGATTCAAACTAAGGTCCATCGATGCCAAGCCCAACACTGGCACTCAGCACTTTTCCCTGGCACCTCATGGTTGCCTCTCAAAAGTCACGCATGTAGGCTAGGAAAAAATGAGCTCATTAGATTAAGTTGTTTTTGATAAACATGTTAGACGGGCCACACCCGCAGATGGGGCAGGCAGCCCCATCTGGCTTGCAGATTGATTACACGTCAGATGCCCAAGCTTTGGTATGACCCAGAGGATCAGAAGAGGATAAATGGACACATTCCCACCACCCTGTGACTGTGCCCTGCAGAGACACAGACCTTGCCTGCTGACCAGCTGCAGCGCCTGTGGGACTGACATTCTCTCTCAATTCATGACTCCCCCGTGAGATGGGAGCTCTCGGGGGACAGACTGCCACCCTCACTTTTGTGGCCTCGATTAACGCCTAAAGGCACTTTCTTTCAGTCTTTGACTTATTCATTCACTCTACAAGCACCTTTTGAGGACCCCATACCCTCTGCTCGGTGTCACAGAGACTGACCTGAGCCTGACCATTTCCTAAATTCCAGGCCACACACGAAGGGTTAAAAGGGTTATGACGAAGAAACAACGGAGGTCTGAAGAACAGTGTCTTCCAATACACCTTGGTGGGTTGGAAGGGGTCTCGGCAGCCATCTCCTCTAAGCCTTCACTTGATAGATGGAGTTTGCCCAGAGACTGTGAGGTGGGGAGGGGGAGAGGCAGATGGCTGGGGCGCAGAGAAAAGAGAAAGCGGGTAGCAGGAAGGGAGGTGCTCTGGCGGCAGGGGTCCAGGCGTCAAGGTGGAGCCCATCTTCTCCCTGCCAGGGATTACTGTCGGTTTGGCTGCCTTGCCCACCAGTGACGAGTGAACTGCAGCTGGGAGACCCCAGTCTCACCTGCTTCCAGGCCCCAGACTCGATCCTGGAGGCCCCCACACTCTACAGTCCAATGGCCGGTGTCACGGGCTGCACCAGCGAGCTGACTGTAGATTGGTGCATTGTGCCAGCCACACTCGAGTCAGAGATCCTGGGAGAGGCTGCTGAGGTCTTCCCAGCTCAGATTCTATGATTCTGTTTGCCTGGCACAATCTGCCATCTCCAGATGCCACACACTTGCTCAAACTGTACTTCTGTGTCCTCAATGTATCTCCCAGTCATTGCCACGTCTTGGAATCCCTGGCTTCTCCCCAGGCTCAGCCCAGGTGCCACGTCCTATAGGAAGCCTTTGCGGATCCTCCATTGGTTAACTTTTCTTCCCTGAGAGCCAGTCAGTCAGTAAACATTCATTGAGTCCTTACTATGTGCCACCACTATGCTAAGCACTGGGGATACAAAGTGAGCTGGTCTTTGGGTCAGGAAGAGTCGAGTTCAAATCCAGCTTTGGATACTTTCTAGCCCTGTGATCCTGGGCAAGTCATTTAACCTCAGTTTCCTCATCTGTACAATGGGGGTAATAAGAGTTCCCACCTCCCAGAGTTGTTGGTGAGGATCAGATGAGATGATATTTGTAAAGTGTTTTGCAAACCATTAAGAGCTGTATAAAGTCAGCAATTATGATGATGACAATACCCTCTGTATTTACTTACTACTCTGCATTAATCTTCCAATCCACATAGGCTCTTTGAGGGCAGGGATGAATTAATTTTTGTCTTTGGCCCAGGGCTGAGGCTTGTGCCTAGCATCCGGGTGGATGCTCCTGAAAGCCCGGGTCTGACCATGCCACTCCCTTGCTGTCTGACTCTTCATGACCCCATTTGGGGTTTTCTTGGCAGATACTAGAGTGGTTTGCCATTTCCTTCTTAAGCTCATTTTACAGATGAAGAAACTGAGGCAAGCAGGGTGAAGTGACTTGCCCAGGGTCACACAGCTAGTAAGTGTCTGAGGCCAGGTTTGAACACAGGAAGATAACTCTTCCTGACTCTGGCCTGGGGCTCTGTGCACTACGGCGCCACCTAGCTGCCTCACCTCAGGAAACTGCGACTTTCAAAACTGTTCACAATCTGGCTCCTTCCCACCTTTGCGGTCTTACATTTTGCTCTGATTCACACACTCTGATAAAAAGGTCCTCAATGCTGCTCCTCCTGGGGTGCCTGGCTGCTGTCACGCCTCAGTGCAAACCACATCTTCTGCACGAGGCCTCTGCCGTCCCTCTCAAGGCTGGCTCTTTCTCTCTGCAGTTAGCTCACCCTTACCCTGCCCTGACCTGTACAGATGTTTGCTACTGTCTCCTCCATTGAACTCGGAGATCCTTAAGGGAGGGGTCCCCTACTCTTAGCACATAGCAGGAATTAGCTTAATGAATGCTTGCATCTGGCTAGTCCAATGGGACAGTTTTGATTCTGTCTCTGCCTTTCAGGGCCCCTACCTGGTTCAGAGATTGAAAGGGGGGCCTCCCTGAGGAGAGGTGGTCCTTGGCAGATCTCTGGCTCGACCTGGAGTCCCACGTATTCTTCCTTTGCCAGCTGGCCCCACTCATGTGGAGGCTTAGTCCAGAGGCTTCCCCTCTGGGGTGGAGGCTGGCAGCAGCCTCTGGTGCATTGAAAGCCCAAGTAGGAGCTCAGAGATGGAAAGGTGTGTGCTGGGTAAGGAGTGGGGAATGGAGGTGCCAGGTCAAGGGGGCCTCCGGTGCCTGGCCAACAGGTTTGCATGTGACGGTGTGGGCCAGAGGGGTCACTGGAGAGCTCCCAGCCAGAGGGATAGGATTGCACCTCTGGGTAAAAGTGTTCTCTGAAGGCCTTGGACAAGATGGCCTCTGCAGGGTCTTTTACATTTCCCCCCCAGCCTCCCTTTCCCTCCTTCTCTCTGTCTCTGTCTCTCCCTCCCTCTGTCTGTCTGTCACCTAGGTCCAAAGGCTGGCTCTATCACTCACACTGTCTGAGTGATCCTGGTCCCAAGGCTGGCTCCATCCCTCACACTGAACGATCTTGGGAGGATCTCAAGTTGCCTCCCCTACATTAGTTTCCTTCTCTGTAAAATGCCAGATCCAGGCTAGATGGCCTCTGAGGTGATGGAGAAGAGATTGTGGGAAAAGCCCCAGTTACTGGTTGGGGTGAGGTGGTTTGTGGGGGGAGGGGTGGAAGAGGCCCTGTTACCAACGGGATGGTCCTGGGAGCAGAGGGGAGGGGGCCCACTGGGGCTCTGTGGCTTGGGTGGCATGCTAGGCCCTGATCACTGGCTGGGAGAGGAGAAGAGAGGGGAGGGTCACAGGGCAGAGCCAGGTTTCGGATCCCAGAGAACATCTGGACAGTGGCATGTCGCCATCACTCTCCAATCAACCCCCCCCCCCAAAAAACCCCTTTGCTTGCCGCCAGCTTCTCTTCTCCCCCCACTAAGCTCCCAGTTCCTCCTGTTAAAAACGAAAACCAAGACAAAGAAGAACCCCTCACCCGCCGAATTTCAGTGTCTGGATGCCAACAGCTGCAGCGGTACCAGGGCAGCTGCCTTCGGTCCCCCCTTGTCCTGCGCTGTCCCAGAAGGAGGGCGGCGCGCATCTTACAAGATTGGGCGGCTCTTGGCGATCCCTCCGCTCTCTGTGGTCCCGAGGATGTCTGGTCTGTGGGGGCCCCTAGGCCAGGTGAGGAGGGGCGGGATCTGAGGCTCAGAACGGTGGAACCCGGGGTCTCAGGGTAGAGCACGGACCTCCTCCATCCCACCTACGCCTCAGTTTCCCTTAAAGGGCCCACGTGGGCCGCTCGGGAGAGAGACGTCGGCCGAGGAGGTGGACCCTTCCCGGAGCACAGGTAGATGAGGGGCGGGTCAGGGAGAGCCCCGACTGCCTCTTTCCCTCTCTTTCCCCTTCCCACCCTCCATTCCCTGCTCGGACCCCTGACCTCAGGTGCAAAGTGGAGCGCTAGGACCCGGGGGAACGGCCGCCTCGGCCCCTGAACCCCATCCCCCGTCCCCTCTGCCCTGGGCTGGAGGGGCCGAGGAGGTGGGACGGAAGGCCTGGGGGAGGAGCCCGGGCCGGTAGGCCCCGCCCGCCCCGCCCCCTCGGCCCCTCCCTCCCTCCCTCCCTCCCTCGCGGGCTCTGGCTCCGACTCTCTCTCCGCCGGCTCTCTGTGCCCCGGCTGCTGGTGGCTCCGCGCGTCCCTTCCTCGCGCGTCCAGGCTCGGCCACCTCCGCGCAGCCCCGCAGGTAGGGAGCCCACGAGCCTGTCGGGGCTGCACCAGGCTGGGGGAAGGGAGGCTGGGGTCCCTCTGCCTGCTGGGTCGCCGCTCACCTTCGCTTCTGTCCCAGCAGGTGCCCTCAGAGCCCGAGCGGGAGCCGGAGCTGGCCCCGCCGCCGCCGATGATGCCCCTTCTGCCCGTCCTGGCGCTGCTCACCGCCGCCTTGGCCGCAGCCGAGCCAGGTAAGGACGCGCGCGACGCGGGGGAGTTGTCTGAATGTCCTCGCTCGGAGCCCACAGGCACTCTCCGCACCCCTGCTGGTAGCACCCAGATCCCGCTTCTAGTCCCTGCTTGTAACCCCCAGCGCTCCTGCGCCCCGGCCGGCCAGGTCGGCCTTGCTCTCAGCCCCCAGCTCCTCCAGCTCGTCCTCGGCGCCAACTTGCGCCCAACTTGACTGCGAGGAGGCGGCGCTGCGGGGCCCCGACTGGCCCCAGCGGTGGCGGAGGCGGGCGTTGGGAAGGGCGAAGCAAAAGCGCTGGGGGCGCCTGGCCGGAGCGAGGCGTGGGAGTGGGGCAGTGCCCGGCGTGGCTGGGGAGAGTAGAAGGGGACGGTTGGACAACGGGACAGTCTGGGAGGAAAGGCGAGGCGGCTGCGGCAGCTCCCTGAGAGCTCCAGCTTGCGGGGGGGCCCCCTTTCTTTCCTCCCTCTTCAAAAGAGGGGGCAATCCTCATCCCTACAGTGGAGGAAAGACGGCTGGAGGGCAGCTCCCCCTCGCTCAGCCAGCCAGATCGATGTCTGGCCTCGCCTTCCCCTCCCCTCCTTTCTCTGCTCTATTCTCGCCTTCCCTCTCGGGAAAGTTTGTCCCTGTTTTCCCGGCTGCTACTGGAACGAGGGGGCCTTCCTGGGAGCCAGGCCCAGCTCTCAACTTCAGAAGGCGCTCGTACTTTTCTTCTACCTCTGGGTGTGTGTGTGTAGGGGTGTCGCTGTCTCTAGCGGGGAGGAGTCGGCATTTCTCTGCTCTGGACGCACAGTGGCTGCCCTCCGCACTCTCCTGGCCCCCGGGGTAGACCTTCCCGCCCCCATTGACTAATGACTGGGGAAGGCAGGAATGTACCAGACTATATTAAGGACAAGAACGGGAACATGGATGGGAGGGGGCAGCCCTGAAAGCCTTTGTGGCCATCACCTCATTGGCCCCTCTTGGGGGGGGTGGCATGAACAGATAAGGCTGGACAGAGGACTTGGGGACCAGAAACAGGAATTTCTCAGGACAATGGCCACTTGACAAACATGTTCCCTCCCTGGTGGACGGCAGCTGGGGGGAGGGTCTGGGGCTTTGGGAATGGACAAGACTTCACCATCCATCCTCACTTGTCTCACCCGTCCCTGCTCTCCATTTGCTCACTCTGAGTGAGTGCTGGGTGGCTTCCTTGCTCTGGAAACCAGCTGTTTGGGCCAGCAGCTGGGGCTGGGGCTGAGGCAGCTGCTGCTGGGAAGGAGGAGAGGAAGGGTGCCCATCACCACCTTCTGCTTCCTAGCGTTTGCAGTCATCTGTTTTGTGGGAATCTGAGGCCATTTGCACCTCCCCAGGCTGCAGCCAGCCAGAGCATGGGGAGGTGTCCGCAGGCTGCACTGGCTCAGGGGTTTTCCCTCTCACTCAACGAGGTTCACTGTCTGGCAGTACCTGTCTGGGGAAGGTGCCCCAGGCTCGGCCTCTGCCCCCGGGCCCAGGTTACCACATGGCTCGGCAGCTGCTCTCAGACCAATTTGCATCTGAAATTGCTCCCCCTGGATTCTTCCTCACAGGGCAGTCAAGTTGTTTCCTGTACAGGCCTGCGGTGCTGGGGGTTTGGGTTCTTCTCTGCCTCACTCCACATAAAAAGCTTGCCGGGCAGGGCAATGACTCGGAAGTTCACTTGTTCAGACAAAGAGAGGAAGGCTGTGGCAGCCTCAGGCCCAGCGCCTCTCCCTCATGGACCCAGGCACAACCAGAGCAGCCAGGCTTTACCCCTCTTGTCAGAGTACAACGGAGCCCCAGAACCTGGCAGACACTGGTCTCTGTGCCAGGTCAGGAGAATGGGTGAAGAGCGTTCTTCACTGTGTCCATTACCGAGTGGCCTTTGGCGCCCACAGTGACGGGGCAGGCGTGGTGGGGGGGAGGCACAGCCAGATTCCAGGAAAGTAGCCCATCTGTCTTCAGGTGTCCAGGGGCTTGTATATGTGCACGTGCATGTTCGTGTGTGTGGGTAGAAGTGTGTGTGTGTTAGGATGGGGATGGAGATGGTATGAATTAGTTAACTCTTGCAGCAGGAAGAAAGGCTGATTTGCCCGACCCTGGCTGGCCCAGGCTCAGCTGCCAAGTTCAAGAACATCCCAGGCCTCTTAAAAACCTCAGCAGCATAAACAGGATGGTCTGCAGAGCAGTTTGTCTAAGGACCTCTCCGGGAGCTGTGATGGCCCAGCTGTTGTGAGCAGAGGCTCCGCTGGCCCTGGTCACTCATGCATTGGATAGTTTGGTGGCCAAGTGCCAAGGGCAGAGTTGATGCAGGTCAAGGACTGGTCTCATTGACTCGGATCCATGTCACGGGGAGACTTGTGGAAGCCTTTCTCCCCTCTTCCCCTCCAGGCTGTGGCTGTGAGTGGCAGAGATGCCCCGCTGAGCTGTCCAGGACTGCTTTGGCATAGAGAACACAGTATAATGAAGGGGCTGCCAGGGGGAGCAAAGCTGGGCCATTCAGATGAGCGTTCTCCCTGACAGCGTAGGGCTGCGTGTGGAGCCGTGCCTAGTGCCTGGAACGAGGGGCCAAAGATGAGCAAATGCCCTCCAAGCCTCTTCCCGGGATCTGTTAACATAAGGGTTTCTGCTTGGAGGCACCTGGGGCTGGACAAGGGCAATAGCAACGTGCCAATTCTGTGTTTTACCCTCAGAAACTGACCGGGCAGAGATACTGGGAGCCTTCGCTGACTGCCTAACCTAGGCAGAAGTCCTTAGTTCAACAATCCCCTGGGGAACGGAAGGTTAAAGAGGCACACCCCTGGTCAGTTTCTCTTCCTTCCTAAGCATTCCCTGAGACACCATTAACTCATAGTGAGGCGAACAGAGAGTCAATAATGTAACAACCCAAACTCTGGCAAAGTCCCTAGGCCGGCCGAGGCTAGACTCGATCAGGAAGGGGGCCCTTGAGCCCCAGGCACCAGTACCTGCTCTGGAGAGGAGCTGGGTCACCCCAATGTGAGGCCTGCCTTTCCTCTTGCTGAGTCGTAGGGGCGACTCCTCCTCTCCACAACTCCCTTTTTCCACAGAGATCCATCCACCTGTTTCCCAGCCAACCTTTCCCTCTGGAGGCCCCTCTGAGTTGGATGATCCGTGTGTCGGTGAAGCCGGAGGGTGTCACTCAGGGGCCTCCTTGGCATTCCTGGGGCCCCACGACTAGGGAGGGGCAGAGCCAGGACTAGACCTCAGGGTCTTTATGCCCAGGCCAGTGCCTCATCCTGCCACTTCCCCTACACTGCCCTTGCCCAGCACAAGGACTTCCAATAGTGATTTTGAGAAGCTTTGGCTAGATCCATGGCTCCTATGCTCAAGGCTCAAGATGGGGCTCTGGAAGGATGGCAAACAAGAGACAGTTTGTCCTTATCCTGAACGAGCTTACAGGAGGACACCTTAGCAATGTACAGGGCTGAGAGGGGAGGACTCTATGTAAGAGATAGGGATAGATAGTAAGAGATAGGACCGTGAGGATCCTCCCTGAGCGGATGATGAGGGAAGGCTCCAGGTAGGAAGCTGGGCCTTGAAGGCAGGCAGAAATGTGTAGGGGTGGGGGAGGGGATAGAACCTGTGTGAATGCGTAGAGACAAGAGAGGCAACAGGGGGCAGCCACAGGAGCCTAACTGTAGTGCTCTGAGGGACCTCAGAGTTTATGTAGTCAAACTGATTGTACGGCTGGGGAAGCTGAGACTCAGAGAAATGGTTTGCCCAGGTCACATGGATGGCAAATGTAAAGCACATAAACGGAGTAGAGTTGGAGGTGGGGAGGGCAGTCTGCTGCTGGGCATTGGCCGCTTCACTCCAGGGTAAACTGGGGAGGGGCTGGGCTCCAGCTGGGGGCTGCCCTTTCCGCTTAAAGCAAATGGAAGAGGGAGCACTTGGCCTCTGCAAGGACTGTGTAGGACCTTGGGATCAGGCATCGAGCAGGGCAGGCTCCAGATAGCTCACTGGGCTACCCAGTGGTAAATGGGGGACAAATGCGGGACGAGTGCTCAGCCAGAGCTGTGCAGCCTGGCCCAAAGCATTCCCTGTTCTTCAGATTTCACACATCCTTGAACCTGGCCTGCGAAACAGTTTTGAATTTCAGCAAAACGTGTTTTTCTGGGTCAGACTTCTCTTCTGTGTGTTTTAAAATACTCTATTTCTTTTTCAGTGCTATATTTAAAGAAACCTAGAAGTCGTGTTTCACTGAAAGTGTCGCCCTTAGATTGGGATGTGGCCATAGCCCCAAGGAAGTGTGCATGCTAACCTGAATATGTAACTTGGGGGGCCAGTTCCTGCCGAGCTTTCTCCCTGGTGCCTCAGTGACATGACTAAGGCCAGGATGTCACTGGCCTGGGTGACCCCAGTTCCTGTTTTGCCATTAGAATTTGGGAGGCTTTCTTGGGGCCCAGAGCAGTCAGGGACCTGCTCAGGGTCATGAGGGATCTAAATGACCCTCTCTCAATTATTCTGGAGTTTAAGTGTGTGGGGGTTGGGGTGCCTAAACCCAGGACCCAGAGCCCTGGCTTTGCCTGTCTCGTCAGCTAGTGGGAGAGAAGGCCTGGGATTCGGAGGCCCAGACATGTACAGACTGATTATACCAAGAGTGTCTCAAGGTGGGCAGCCAATGGGGGATCGTCCAAGGACCTGGGGAGGGCCATGGGACAGAAGAGCTGTATTCAGGTATGTGAAGGTGGGATTAGCCGTGTTCTGCTGGGCCCCAGGAGGCAGCCCCCTCGGAGGTAGGTGGAAGCCACAGAGAAGAGGTTTAGGTTTGAGATGGGGGAGCTCAGCCCAGGAGGAATGGGTCGACCTGAGGCCCGCTGGCAGAGGCAGGTGACTAATCCTTGGGTGTGTTGCAGATAGAGGGATTCTTGTTCAGGTGGAGGTCAGACTAGATAATGCATGAGGGTCCCTGTGCTGAGCTGGGACTGTTTTCCATCTGTTCTCTTAAGATGAATGACTGCTGCAGCCGGCCCAGGAAAGGTACAGACCAGCTCCCCTTGCCGGAGCTGCTGGCTTCCGGCGATCCCTGGCCCAGGCTCTCAGCCTCCCGCTCCTGCCCCCAGAAACTCCCCCCAGACCAGTGCAGGGGCCTCTGCCAGAGGTCTCCTCCCTGCTCACAGAATTGGCTCTGGTGGCTGTGAGGCCCTTCCCGACACTCCAAGGCTAGAATTCCAAGGCCTTGGATAACAACTTGGGCCCCCTGGAATGTTCCAGGCCCAACTTAAATCCCACCTTCTCCAGGAAGCCCTCCCCCGCCTCCGTCTTCCCTCTGGGCTCAGCTTGTCCAGGGCTTCTTTGGCCACAGCCATTTGCAGGCTGTTTCCCCACTACAGCAGGAGCTCCTTGAGGGCAGGGATTGGTTTTGTCTGTCTTTGTATCTATCCCCAGTGCTTAGCACAGTACCTGGCACAAGTAGGTGCTTCATAAATGTTTACCGACTGACTCTCTACCCTGATTACAACACAGAGCAGTGGGGATCCATTTCGTGATCCTAAGGACTTTGATATAACATGCATACTTATACCTTGAGGAAATTCCTCAATCTGGTGCTGAGAAGTGTTCAGCCTGGGGGATGGGCTTTCCAGATGGCCATCCCCCGTTTATGTTGAATAGCCCAGAAAATCCTTAGGGAAGTCGGCCCGTCCTCTTCTTCACCTGTGCCCTCATTTCCTTCCATCTTCACTCCTCCATGGACTCCTTGGGCTCCCCAGAAAGGGTGCACGCCCCTCCTTGGTCCCTGGGCTGACGTTAGGTGATGTCCTTTGGCCTTGATGAGGCCCCTCGACATCTCTGAGCGCTTTTGACCCTCATTGATGGAAGCCTGGTTAACAATCAGACCGTTTTGGGTGAAGGATCCACATTCCTTCCCATGCCCCTGGGAAGCCAGGACTGCCGAGGCCTCCGAGCACATCCTCTTGCTGTCAGCACCTGGAAAGACCCAGAGTGAGGAGGAGCCCCTGGGGTACTGAAGGCAGGGCCTCCCCTGAGAGCCTTCACGCTGGCTCCTGGATGGGCTGGATGGAGAAGCCCCTTCCCCCTTTCTCCCCTTTGATTCACCCCTCCCCTCTTTCTTGAAAGGCAGCAGGGAAGGTCAGGAGGCCTCATGGGAGGTCCTTGGGAAAGTGGAACCCTGGTGACCTTGACAAGGACCAGAGCTAAGCACTTCTGGGGTTTGGACTTTGTTTCCTTAGGAAAGAGACAGGACAATGTAGGAGCTGATGGCCGAGCCAGTAAGAAAGTACCTGAGAGTGGCTTGTCTTGGACTCCTTGGAAGTGACAGTGACGCTGTCCAGGATAGTCAGTCAGCTTGTGGGGGGCTGATTTCTAATCATTCTCTGCCAATCAGGCAGTTAGTAAACATTCTTTAAGTGCCTACTGTGTGCCAGGGACAGGACAGAACTCTTCTTCCCCTGGGAATGAACGGATCCCCAAGTCATGGGAGCCATGTAGAAGCCCTCTCTTTGGCTCCTCATTAGCATCAGCTCCCTGAGCAGTCCTGGCTCCTCTGGCAGCCCTGGGGATGGGATCCTGGGGAGGGGACCCCCCCCCAGAGGGAAGACCCCCCCCCAGAGGAAACTCTTGGATTGGTCCCTGGGAGACAGAACGTTGCCTGGGGAAGTCTCTCTAGCAGACGTGGTGATTCTTGGCGGGAGTTTTTCAGTTTTTCTGTTGGCGCCTGAGTTGTTGCAGCCCTCCCCCGCGCCAGTTTGATATTCTCTCTAGATAACACTGGGAAAGCGGCCCCTGAGCTCTGCAGCCGAGCTGGGCCGGGCAGAAGCCAATCTTCGCCTGCAGGTGCAGACTTGAGATCTAGGGAGAAAGGAAGAGCTTCCTGTGCACCGGGTCCCCTTCTCCCTCTCCTTCCCTTCCCCCAACCTGAGCCAGACGCCAGGGCCTGGTTCATTCATTGACGTCATCAAGGGGTGAGCAATGATGAAGCTCCTACTGTGTGCTCGGCACTGTCTTGGGGATGCAAAGGCAAAGCTAAATAATCCCTTCCATCGAAGAGCTTCTGCTCCATCTAGGGTAGTTCCCCCGCCCTCCCCTCCCCCCCTTCAGATGACTGCCAGCCTAAGGACCAGAGCACGGGGGGCCAGTCTGTGTAGGGGAGAAGGAGCCAGGGGAACCTGAGCAAGTACCATAGCTGAAAGGGTACTCTGAGGGCCCCCCAGGCCTGAACAATTCTGAAGCCCCCCAGGAGAAAGCCTGGAGATGCCGGGAGCAGGGCCCTGAGGAGATTCCTGGAGCCTTGCCATGAAGGCCTGCCACCATGGGGGCAGCGTGAGGGCACACGGGAAGAGCCCAGGGCTTGGTCACAAGTGGGCATGCTCCAGCTGGGGCCAAGGGCGCCTAAGCTGGCTTCTGCTGCCTCCCCTTTCCACAGGAGACAGGCAGGAAGGCATGGAAGGTGGGCGGGCACAGGGAGATAGACCTCAGACCCCAGTCATTCTTTGAGGGCCTCACCGGGGACATCTGGGGGAGATGCTCTCCTGCCTTCTTCCCCTGCAGGGCCTTGCTGTTCCTCTTTGCAGAGTTGGGCACAGGCCCCACCAGTGATAAGCTGTTCAGGGCTTGGCCCCAGGTTGCCACGTCTGACTTCTCTGTTCTGTCTGCCTTTTCTGCCTGTTCTGGCCAGAGGGAACTGGCCAGGGGCAATTGCAGTGGTGCAGAGGTGGGGATAGTCTCAGGCAGTGAAAAGGAGATGATGATGATGACGATGGTTTGGAGTCCTTTGGGGAGAGACCTCTCATTGGATGCTCACAAGTCATCCACATCGGTGGCTCCCAGATGCGTCAAAGGTGGGTGGGCACCAGGCCAGCTGCTGTGAGCATTCTCCTTAAGCGCCAGCCCCCAGCCCTGATAACCCCTGGCTCTCTGGACTTCCCTGGATTCTGTTTCATGCTCCCATAAAGTGGTTGGACACAAGCTCATTCTCGGTTTTTTCTTGGCCAGCTTACCAAGGAGGAAATTTGAAGGAATGTAATAGAAGCAAAGAGGGGAGGCCAATAGTTTTTAATATCTGGTAGCTCAGATCAGCACTCCAGGACTGTTAAATGAATTTTAATTACTTGCCTCACACATTTGGGGCATTTAGAAATTGACTTTTCCATTGAAGGGGAACACAGCTGGGGGAGCAGAGGGGGCCCAGATCCCTCAGTGAGAAGACCCCCCCAACGAAGGCCAAAAGTTGGCATCCATTAGGACCAATGGGAGGTGCTACTCCCTTGTAACTTCCTAACGTCTTGAAGAATGCAGTTTTCTATTCATTCCCCAAGCCCTTAGGGTAGAACCTTTAAAAACCTCATGCCAATGTTTTAAGAAATGTTCATCTGTCTGAATATTTCAGGAACTCTCTCTGTGATTATGTGCATGAGTATATATGCATATATTATGTGTGTACAGATGTATATATGTGGGTATGCATGTGTGCAAATGTGTGTGCATGCATGTGTGCACATGTGTGGTATGTATTGTATATGCATGCATGTGTGTGGTGCATTATGTTAGTGTTGTGAGCATGTGTATATATGGGCATGCATATGTGTGTGAGGGACTCCTGGCTCCCCAATGTCTCATACATGGAATTAAAGCCACTTCTCCAGGAAGACATTCCTTGTTCCTAACATGGTCAGGATGCCTCGGCCCCAGCAGAGCATGTTGCAGTCAGATGTTCTTGCCAAAGGCACCTTGACCCCCAGCCTCCATGGGTGGCTCACCTGGGGTGCTCTCCAGCCCCTTAGCGGTGGCTCAGCTGACATGTCCAGCACATACAAGTGTGAGACAAGTCGCCAAAGCCACGCCATCTCCAGGACCACAGAACCCGCCTCCCGTAGTCAGGTAGAGCACCAGGCAGGCTGGACGCTGAGGAGCTGTCCACATTACTTTGATGGAAACATTTGCTATTGACTTTGATGGCCTGAGATTAGGTTGTGATGGGGCCCAATGGCCAGCGTGGCTTGAGCTCTGTTCCCCTTGGCTCTCTCTGCTGCTGCCTTGTCCACTGCCACATAGACCACACTGGAGCGGGGTCTGGCTCCAGCACCCCCTGTTTGAAGGGGTCCAGTCCCAGTGGAGAGCAGCGAGTTGGGGATGGGCCTAGAGTCTATGCCACCTCAGTCATTCGACCAGCATTTATTAAGTGCCTGTTGTGAGCTGGGCTCTGTGCTTGGGGTTGGGGCTGCGAGGACAAAAATGAGAAGATCCTTACCTTGAGAGAGCTTACTTTCTAATGGGGTGGGTCTAGAGGTGGGGAAAGCATGTAAAGACAAGTGGAGAAATGGTACAAAGTAATTTGGGGGGGGAGACCCCTGGGGAGATCCAGACGATCCTCTCACCCCAGCCCCATCCTGCCTCTGCGGCTCTGTCCTCCTTGCTTTCTGGGCTGCCTTTGAAGTGTGCTTCCCAAATTTGGGAAGTCATTTCCAGCTCCGAGTGTGTCCCAGAGCACTGCCTACCTTGCTCACTGTGGCAGGCCTGCCTCGGTGCCCCACGCCAGGCTGCCTCTCTCATAGCCCGCATGTCAGTGGGCACAGAGGGCTCCCCATGCAGCTCAGGAGGCCTTGCTGACGCAGTGCCCCGACCCTGGAAGCTTCCCCTGACTGCTCCCACTTATGGCCTCCATTCTGCAGCTCCTGCTCCTCCTCCCTCCCCATGACCCTCCAGCTCAGTTCCAGGACCCTTCCCCCGATCTTCCCCAGCCTTTCCACAGATGAGCTTCTGTGAACTCAGAGCCGTCCCTTTCCTGCTTTGCTGTTCAGTCAGCACTCCTCTTCTGTCCCTTCTGTGTTCCCTCCCACCAACGAGGTCGGTTAGCATGCCAACACGTCCTAGCATTCTGTGCCCCTAGACCCCCTAGGTTGGCTTCAGCTGTTGAGAATCACTTTCCTTTAAACCTTTCTTGTTGAAATACCTTTGGGAGCGGCCCCTCTCTAAATTACTGTGATTATATGTGAAATCTAAAAAGTAGCGTACAGCAACAACAATGAACGGAGCTGAGAGATGAACCAGCGTCTCTGGCCATCTTGGTGGGTAGGTCCTTGGGTTTGAATCAGTAGTAACCATTTTCCTAAGGAAGGAGAGCTTGATATGAAGCAATTAGCAGCCGTTTCCTTCCAACGTCTAGGGATGCCGGGGGAAGACAGGACTGGGAAGCTTTGCCTTCTTAAGCAATACGATGGCAGCCTCCATTTTCTTGGCTTGAATCTTGGAAATAGCAATCAGGAAGTCGTGTGTCCTAGTTAGCGCAGGAACGTGTCTTGGTTTTTTGGGGTTTTTTGGTCAGGGGATGGGGAGAAGGGAGCAAGCTTCTGGATGAGGGGGGTCTTGGGAGCCATGGAATATCTCCTGTGGTGATTCTAGAGCTTCTCTCCCACCACCAGACTATTTTCAACCGTGCGCTTAGAACCAAACATGATTGTTGAGCTCCAACTCTGGCCTCGGCCTTACTTTTAAGGTTTCATTTCATGAAAGTCTGGTGTTTTATTCATCTTGAGCCACCTCCTTTGCCCAAATACACTCTGCTTTAAAGAGAATCCCAGCCTTGGCAGGGGCTTCAATGAGGGTGAAATAGAGGCTGGCACCAGTCCCCCAGAGGGGATCGCCCTGGAGCCATGCTTGGCCGGTCTCGAGGTAGTTGGTCTATGCTTCCTTGGCTTCCCAAAGTCATGAAGTTATCAGAGTGTGTTTGTTCTTGGAAATCGCTCCAGGAAGTCCATCCCTCTCCTCCAGGGTCCCTCGGCTCTGCTGTTGGTATTTCACGGTTCTGGGAATCTGGGGCCATGGCTCTGCCAGGGAACAACCAGCTCCTTGGGGCTCCTAGCAGCCGCTTTTTGAGATGAGCTACGTTAGCCCCATGTGAATTGTTTGCTTGCAATGATGGCTTAATGTAGACTGTTCTTATAGCCCCCAAAATTCTGAGGGTCCATAGAAAGTCCTCCTTAAAATGCTCCAGATCTTTTCTGTGAAAAGTACTGAATGGGGTGGGACCAGTCCACTTCCCAGTAAGAGAATAAGATGGTGCTGGGTTTGGGCAGGGGCTGGGCATCTGGTTCAGTGAGCTGGGGAATTCCGGGGGATGTGGGGGCTGCCATTGTTAGCACTAATGGGCATGAGCCTTCCAGGCCTCTGGGGTCTTGCTGAGAGGGCTGGCCCTCCAAAGACGCAGATTGTAGCCCATTCACACCTGCCTGGCCATCTTGGTTGATTCTTATCCATGTCCTTCCTTCACTTCTCCCCAGAGGCCTGGGGGCCTTCCTCCGCTTCCTGCGATGGAGCACATGGGAGCCTCTCCCCTGAGGGTTGGTCCTGTGTCTTTAGCCCCTGCCAGACAGATACCTCATCACCTCGCCATGTCCCCAGCTGAGCTTCTCTCTCCTGCCTTTCCTCCTGACTTCCCTAGCTCAGCTCGGGAGCCAGCCATCTTCCCAGTTACTTGGACTCCAAACCCTGGAGGCCTCTGAGCCTCCCCCCTTCCCTTCTCCTCCCCTCCCTATGTGGATGCCAGTCTTCTGGGCATCCCTTCCATCAGGTCCCTTCTTTGTGGCTTTGTTTAGACCCGCATCACCTCTCATCTGGCCCATCACAATGGCCTCCTCATTCACCCCCTGTGACCAACCCATCCTTCATAAAGCTGCCAAGAGAGTCTTCTTAGCATACGGATCCGATGCCATCCCTCCTCTGCTCATAGACCTCTGATGGATTCCCATTGCTAGAGGACTTGCCTTTGAATTAAGCCTTAGATGCTCACTAGCTGTCTGACCTGAGCAAACGGAGCCTCAGTTTTCTCATCTGTAAAGTGGATAAAACATAATAACACCTACCTCCTAGAGCTGTTGTGAGACTCCAATGAGAGTATTACTAAAAACCTTAGGTGGTGTTATGATGATTTCACCCCGTGCCCTGTTAGTGACACCATGGCCTTCCCAGCCCTGTTTGCCAAGCGCAGTCCCACTGGACCTGCTGTCGTTGGGACTGTTTGGTCCAGTGGCTGTACTTGAGATCTTGGTGGAGGGGCCCAGAAGGCTCTGGGATGGGTGGTCCAGGAGGTGAGATCCTGGACTTTTGGGTCTGAGGAATTTTTGTGTACACAAAAGCCATAATTAGCATTGTTCCCAAGGCAGCCATGACAGTGGATTTATCTGACATTTGTCGGGGCCTTTGGACCAGAGCGCAGGAGAGTTCTCTGCACATGCCTATGATTAATAAAGGTTGATTGATTAATTGATTGATTGAGGCATTTAAAATAAGAATTCCAATGTGTAGAGAATTTCAAGGGCCTTTCCCTGGTCAGTTTCCACATGTGTGGCCAGAAGGGCCACGAGGTCGGTTTCCGTAATTGTCACCAGAAGCCCCTCATCTGCTCAGGAGACTGTAACCTCCTTGAGGGCAGAGACTAGCTCATTTTTGGCTTTGTCTACACAGAACCTGGGGCAGACCCAGGCACCCACTGGGGCCTTGATGGTAGCTGGATGAGTTGATCTGAAATGGGACTTCCCTTCTGTCCTTTCACCCCTACAAGTCCCCTGACCTCCTTTCCCCTCCTCAGCCATTTCATTCTTTGGGATGACGGACACCCGCCTGATGTCCCTGATTCAGATGGCAGGTCTTTCTCTGGCCTGGGGAGATCAATGTGATTGAAAGTGAGGTTCTGCAGGGGATTGAGGTACAGGGGCAGGCACATCCTCTTGGAGCCAACACCCTTCTGGTTATGCTGTGCTAGGCCATCCCCCGTTGGAATGGGAGCGGGGAGGGGGAAGAGAAGTGCATTGGATTAGGACCAGCTTTCCTCTTCAAGGCTGCTTATGGAGGTGGGATATTGACTGACTCAGAGCCACTCCCAGGAGCCCTGACACATTGGGCCTTACTGTTCAATGGGTCAGTCTGGATGTCATCTCTCAAAGCTGTGGGACCGAGGTGGTCAGGCCTCCATTTCGACAGATGCACGGCCATTTTGGTGATTGTCCCCACTTCCATAGCTAGGTAACATAGATATGAGGGGGCTTGGTTTCTTTATCAGTTAATGGGTTGATTGGATGGCTTCTAAGGTCCCTCCCCCGACCTAGTGATTCTGTCATACTTTAAGTCTAGCAGGCTAACAGATTTGGTGGGTAGAGAGTTCACCGTTTTCAAGATAAGACAGTTGGGGGGCAGCTAGGTGGCTCAGTGGATAGAGCAGCAGCCCTGAAGTTAGGAGGACCTGAGTTCAAATCCAGCCTCAGACCAAACACTTGACACTTAACTAGCTCTGTGACCCTGGGCAAGTCACTTAACCCCAATTGCTTAAAAAAAAAAAAAGGCAGTTGGAAAACTAAGTATGGACAGAGGTGCTATGGACTCGCTGTGGGATTTTGGATGAAGTTATCACTTCCCCAGGCCTCAGTTTCCTCTGCTGTGAAATCAGGGGGTTGGGCTAGATGGATTTCTGCTGAGGATCTTGGGTTCCTGGCGTGCGGGAGGTGCTCATTTCTCCTTCTCATTTTGTCATGGTCAACCCCACTTCTCCCATCTTCTCTCACTGATTGCAGCCTCCTTCATCATCTCCCCTCCCCAGTTGCCAGCCTCTATCTGTCTACTGGCTGCTTCCCTGCAGCCTTCTGACATGTCCACGTCTCTCTCCTTCACACTCGACCCCTCCCTCTACTCACTGCCTGCCCTTGTCAGCTAGAAGTCCAGAGAGAGCTGCCCCCACTTCCTCTCCTCTCCTCCTGTCCTCTGTGCTTTGTAATATTGGCCTTTGGTCCTCATTGCTCGATTGAAACAGCTCCTCTCTCTCTCTCTCTCTCTCTCTCTCTCTCTCTCTCACACACACACACATACACATACTGTTTCCTCTCTGTCTCTTTCTCTCCCTCTTTCTCTCTTTTCCTTTCTTCCTTCTCTTTCTCTTCCTTTCCCTCCTTCCTCCTCCCTCCTTCCCTCCTCTCTCTCTGTCTGTTTCTCTCTCTGTCTCTGTCTGTCTGTCTGTCTCTCACACACACACATACACTGTTTCCTATCTCTGTCTCTCTCTGTCTCTCTGTCTGTCCCTCTCTCTCTCCCTCTCTCCCTCTCTCTCTCTCTCTCTGTCACACACACACACACTCTCACACTGTTTCCTATCTCTCTCTGTCTCTCTTTCCCTCTCTCTCTTTTCCTTTCTTCCTTCTCTTTCACTTCCTTTCCCTCCTTCCTCCGCACTCCTTCCCGCCCTCTCTCTCTCTCTCCTCATCAGTTCCTATGGGATTAATGATCATCTCTGTGTGAATGACTGCCAGATCCCACGTCCACTCCCATTCTGTCTCCCATGTCACCAGCTGCCTGTTGGACGCTCAGTTGTGCATCCTCCAATATCTCAACCTCAATGTGTCCAAGATGAGACTCATCACCTTCTCCACCCCCAGCCCTTCCCTCTTTCAGCCTCTCCTGTTTTTGCTTCCAACTGCCCGAGTCTCTGACCCTGGCATCATCCAGGCCCCTTGCTCTCACCCACTCCATTGACTGAGCCCTCTCCACTCCCACATCTGCCATCTCAGCTCAAGCCCTCCTCACCTTTCACCCAGATTATCCCAAGGTCTCCTCATTGATCTCTTTGTCTTGGGTCTCCCTATCTCTGAGGCAGGGATTTTCCTGCTTCTCAGGAAAAGCTGAAATCAGGCTAGTTATCAGAAGGACCTTTGTGCTTTCTTGCCCTCCTCCTCTTTCCCGGGGGGGTAGGAAGGCATAACGATTGCAGCGACACTTCTACTTGCTGACCAGAGACTGACCTCTGGCAGGGACCTCACGGGCCATCCATGCCAACTCCCTCCTTGGACAGGGAAGGACATTGAGGACCAGGGAGGGGAAGGGACTTGTCACACAGGGAGTAAGAGTGAACACCAGATTTGAATCCCGGCCCTTTGACTCTGGAACCAGTGTTCTTGCCACTGAACTAGGCTGCCTTCATCAACATTGTTATCCTCAGTTTATGTATAAGGAAACTGAGGCTCAGGAAGTAAGCTTTTCCATGGTATGCTAAGTGATAGAGGGAGGGCTTTTGGACTTGTAGGGGTGTAGCCTTTCTTGGTCTGAAGCAGGGGCAGCTGCTGAGCACCATGACATGGCTGAAATGGCGGGAGGAGCTTGGAGGACAGGTATGGGACAAAGATGGGGATGGAGAAAAGAACAGGGATGGGGGTGGGGATGGGGACAGGGATGGGGGCAGGGATAGGGGCAGGGATGGCTTGGTTTTCTTAGTTCCCAGGAGGCTGAGGTGAGAGGGTGAGGGCGGGCTATTTGTCATGGCCGGGGACACCAAGGTTCAGCCCACCCTGCCAGGACGAGGCTCTTCAATGCCAGGGCTGGACGTGGGAGGGAGGCCGCCATCCCTCATTACTGTGACTGGTGGTGAAAAGAGAAAGGCGGGCTAGGGGTCTCTGAGGTTTTAGGTTTCCCCAGGTATTTGCAGGAATAAAAGTGGCCGTGTTTGGAGAATGAAGCCTGGGAGAGGCGGCCAGGAGCTGGCATCCCCAGCTGGGCTCTGGAATGCTTGGGTCTGAAATCCCCTCCTCGGATCCTCCTCAGATTCCCCGGGAGCCCCCGGGAGTACCCCCACCCCGAGAAACTGCTGGCAGGAGGTGGCGCTGTCTCCTCCAAGCAGTACTGCAAGTGGGGAGTGGGTCAATGTGATAATAGCAATTGTGAGAGTGATAGGCAGGGGAGGAAGTAAGCATTTGGTAAGTGCCTACTATGTGCCAGGCACTGTGCTGAGTGCTCTACAAGTATTATCTCATTTGATCCTCACAATAACCCTGGGAGACAGATGCTGTTATGATCCCCATTTTACAGTTGAAGAAACTGAGGCAGAGGCCAAGTGGCTTACTCAGGGTCACACAGCTAGGAAGTGTCTGAGGCCGGATTTGAACTTGCATCTTCCTAACTTGAAGTCCCCCAGATGCTGAGAGGATTTCTGTCTTTGAATTGAGCTTGCTGTCCTGGGAAATGTGGGTATGGTGCCAGAGCAACCCAGAGGCTTTCAAAACAAAGTGCTTTAAAAAAATTTTTAAAGCTTTGTTTCAGTCCCAGGCAGGTGTCATGGCAGGAGGGAGAAAGAACTCAAAGCTTCATTTTCCTTAAGTGGTGAAAACTTAGGAGTTGAGGAACCACTGAACCCCTTGGAAAGGAGCCTTCCCTTCCCAGAATCTTGAACCCAGGGCCGACCAGCCCAGATTTCCTGGATCACAAGTGAGGATGAGCTGTCCCGTGAGCGATGGCCACACCTGGCCACCATCTAGATGGGGATGGGCTGGGAGCCCTCTGTCCCATGGGCTGTCCTTTCTATCCCAAATGACTCACAGATGAGTAATTATGTTAAAATTATCTTCTGGGAACTAATGGGTGATGGCACAACCTCTCACCTTCCAAGTCCGGGGTCCAGATGTGTGGTCCCCAGGATGAAGTTTCCATCTCTACTCACCTGGGATTCCCTGGGCGAGCACCTGGCTTAATGCTGCAGAAGCTCAGCACCTGCTCTGGCCTGGACCAGAGTCCCCCAGAAGACACTGGCAGGGATCACTCAGAGAGACAAGAGACCCAAGAGGGCCCTGAGGTTGTGATCATGTCTCTTCATGCCCATGGCAGCATGGTTGGAGGGACCCCAAGCTCTTGTAACCCAAGCCCCTCTCCAGGATCTGAGGAGAAGAACCAAGCTGAGGACCCCTGGCCCAGCATGGAGGGCCCTTCCTTCCCTCCCTCCCTCTTTTCCTCCCTCCCTCCTTTCATCCCTCCCTCCTTCCCTC
>NW_020951925.1:822567-824821 GCF_900497805.2 Vombatus ursinus
TCCCTCCTTCCTTCTCTCCCTCCCTCCTTCCCTCCCTCCTTCCCTCCCTTCCTCTTTTCCTCCCTCCCTCCTTTCATCCCTCTCTCCCTTCTTTCCTTCCTTCCCTCCCTCCTTCCTTTCCTCCCTCTATCCCTCCCCCCCTGCCCTGAGGCTTTGGGGAGGGCCCCCGAGTGCTTCCGAGTTTATGGACTGCTTGCTTCTGGAGAGAGGTGGGCAGCTGAGGGGCGTCCTCATGGCCAAGCTGAAGTTTGCCCTTGGACGGGTCTGACTCACACCTAGTGCAAGGTGTTGCCTGCCTCCAGCACTTGCCCCCTCTTCCTCTGGGTCCCCGCATGTGCTAACTCTTCCAAGAAGCCTCTCCTGATTTCACCTGGTATTCTTGGTGCTTCCTTTTCCCTCCCTGAAGAGTTGCTGTCTCTGTGTCTCTACAGCACTGGCCTTGGAGCCAAGAAGACCTAAGTTCAAATCCTGCCACTTAGTAGCTGTGTGACCCTGGGCAAGTCATATAACCTCTCTGTGCCTTAGTTTCTTCCTCTATAAAATGGGGGTGACGATGCCCTCCCTTCTAGAATCGTTGGGAGGATTGAATGAGGCAGTGTACTGAGGGGCTTCACGAGCCTTAGTAGGCCCTGTGGGCTCATGCTATGACCTAAGGACCTAACGATCGATGGTGCTGCCTTTCCAGAGAGTGGGTGCTCCTGCAGGTGGGGGGCTGCCTCATTTTGCCTTTGTGGCCTGGCACACAGGAGGCGCTTAATAAATGCTTCTTGAAGGAATGAATTGGTCCAGAGGGCAGATTGCCAAGGGATCAGGGACAGGGCCTGTGTAGCAGAGAAAGCCTTTCTCTGGATGAGCCCCGAGTGGAAGGGGAGCAGGAATGAGCTCCCCGTCACTATAGGTTTGCAAGCAGAGGCAAGACGACCGCCTGAAGGTAGGTCTTAGCTGAGAGGTTTTTTCAGGAGTGGGCCGGGGCTGCTGGTCCGATGGCCCTTCCCTCCCCTCCCAAGCTCTGCCCTGAGCCTGTCCTTGGAGTGCCGCCCAGGCTGGGGGACCCTCGACTTGGTTTGGCCTGGCTCGTGTCATGGCCTGTGGCCATTAGAGGGTTAATAAGAGTATCAGGAGAAGGAGGAGGAGGCAGCTGCCTCGGCCATCCTGCCTTGAGGTAATAATCTTCTTTTCCCTGTTTCATGGCTAATTGAAGAGTTGACGTTGTCCCTCACCAGTGAAAGACCCCTTTGTCTGGCCTTGGCACTGGTCCTTGGGGCCCCTCCCTCCCTCCTTCCCTCTCTCCTCTCTCTGTCTCCCTATACCTCTTTCTGTCTCTCTGTCTCTGTCTCTCCCTCCCTCCCTCCCAGTCTCTCTCTCTCCTCCTCCTCCTCCCCTCTGTCTCTCTGTGTCTCTCTTCCTCCATCTGTCCCTCCCTCTCTCTCCCACCTCTGCCCCTCTCTCTCTTTCTCTTTGTCCTCTTTCTCTTCTCTCCTCTCTGTCTCTCTCCCTCCCTCCTCCTCCTCCTCCTCCTCCTCCTTGGCTCTCTCACCTTTCCCCAGGTGCTCGCAGGGAGTGCTCTGGGGTCTTTTGCAGCAGAAATTCTCTGTTCTCTCCCTCCCCGCCTAGAATCCCACAAATAACTTCCATCATTGTGTACTTTTTTTTTAAAAAACAGTATCACCTCCTGAAGACCAGATTCTTCCATCCCCATTATATCTAGAAAACCAAGGGAAAGGTCAGGCGGTCTAGACACTAGACACTAATCCACCAGGATTGCATTTCTCCCTGAGTTTGTGTCCTAGCAACTGGATTAGAGTCTAAAGTGAGGGAGGCTGGCCTCCCTTGGGCCTCTGCCCAGCCTCCCCTGGGCCTCCCGGCTGAGCAAGGTGCCCACCAGCCGCCCACCTCTGCTGGAAGCCCCTGGGCCTCCCTCCAATGGACTGAGTTTTGGAGATTGCTGAGGCCCCCCTCTTCTCACATGTTGGAGGGGGGAGGGCTGAGGGAGTAGAGGCAACGACCAAGGCTTGCCAGCTGCTGGGGCCGTGGATGGAGCCTCAGGCACACGTGGGCAAGTCACAACCTTGTCTGCCTCAGTTTTCTCATCTGTAAAACAGGTATCATAATAGCACCTTCCTCTTAGGGTTAGTGTGAAGATTAAATGAGTTTATACTTGTAAAGTGCTTAGCCCAGTGCTGGGCACATGGTAGTCACTTAATAAATCCTCCCTTCCTCCCTCCCTCCCTTCCTTCCTTCCTCCCTCCCTCCC
>NW_020951925.1:825221-842041 GCF_900497805.2 Vombatus ursinus
ACCACATTGCCCAGATGGTCTCACTGGATCTTTACAACAACCTGGGGCGAGGGGACCACTGTGATCCCCATTTCATAGGTGAGGCAACTGAGGCCCAGGGCCACACGGCTATTAAGTATTTGAGGCCAGATTGGAGCCCAGGTCTTCCTGACCCTCCAAGCTCCTCCATTCTGGAAAGTGGCAGACACAAACTATCGGCGTTTATTAAGCCCCTACTGTGTGCCAGGCGCCATACTAAGCATGAGGGATCCCAATGCACTGACTGTCAGCGTGTTCAGAGCAAGGTATGCTCTTCTTTTTTGTCTTTGGCTTCCTCATGGTACCAGCATAGGGCCAGGCATATAGTAGGGGCTTACTAGATGCCTGTTCAATTGAGTTGGAAAAATGCAGGAGGGAGGAAAGAGCACCAGAGGGGACACAGGGTGAAGATTCTCCCCCAGGAGCCTGGCGGTCAGTTCTCCCGGTGCCAGTGTGGGAGGCCACGCCATGGACCCGACGATGGAGCCGGCCTCAATGTCTTAGGCTTATACCCGCGGCTTTGAGGATGTCCTAAGAGGCCAGGAGGAGCTGGGCTCTGGCCTGGGGGCTTCTGGGGGCCTGGGCTGAAAGGCTGAGGCTGGGGCCCCCTCTGCTGGCCAGAGACTGACCACGTGACGGGTCTCACCCTGCAGGATGGCCGTGAGGTTGGTAAGGCCTGGAATCTGGGCTCCTCTGATTCCCCGGCCGCCCTTCTTTGCCCCGGCCCAGCTTCGGCTCACGGTGAGCTGGGTTTGGGTCCCCTGCCACACGTGGCTGCTTCTTTTGTCCTGCCCCCCTCCAGAGCTGGGAAAAACTTGGCCTGGCTGAGTTTGCCAGAGTAGAGCTGGGACCCACAGCAGGCAGACCGCCTGCTCCCCAGAGCTGGGGCTTTCCTATATATGGCTGCCTCAAGTTAAATTTTAACAGAGGAGCAGAAAGTCAGGTTTCACACCAAAGGGGATTGTGCACGTGGGTGCATGTGCGCGTGCACATACACGCATCCACGTAGACACATGCCACACACATGTCCATGCATGTACAGTGCACACACAACACACACACATGTACACACGCATACAGACCCGTGCATGTACACATACATACACAGTATACCCCACACCCACACACAGCCACCCCTCCACACACACCCCCTGGGGAAAGGGATCAGCTAGGAGAAGGTGATTTCCTGGCGGCGGGCCTCTGGCCAGCAGGGCAGGTGCCTGAGGAGGGCGAAGCTGGGCAGCTGAACTGGGAGCTTGGCCCAACGGAGGCTTCTTTCCGCTCCTGCGACTGAGCAGCCGGGGGAGGGGCTGTCCCAGGGGCTGGCCCTCCCTGGGGCTGAGTCCTGGTGCCTAAACTCCAGCTCTGCTGGGTGACCTTGAGGGAGTCCCTTACACCCTGTGGCCCTGGGGGGGTGGCGACACCATGGAGCTTGCCCCAGGCAGGGTTGCCCTGCAGCCTGTGACCTGGGCTGTGAGCTCTGGCCCTACTTGTCCCTGGCTTGGGGGGTCACTTTCCCCCCAAGAAAGGACGCAACCAGGGAGGTGGGGGATGGAAGAGCCTCAAGTCAGGTGCAGAGTTGGTCATGATTAAAGCACCTAAGGCCAACTGCCATTGTCCACACTCAAACGCTTTGTGCCAGGCTCTTGAGCACCTATCTGGAGGAATGGCTGCATTCCAAGGGAATGCTCCTGCCCCAAAGTCCTTCTGGCTTCTGTCCTCCCCCAGCAGCATCCCTGCCAAGTGGGAGCTCCCTGGGTGCTGAGGCTGTGCCTGCAGAGGCCAGTGTGAGCCTCAGTGACCCCTCCCCTGGGAGCCCTTCCATCTTCTCATTCATGCCCGTCCTCACCTCCCCCAGGCAGGCTCTGAGTCCAAGGGGCCGTTTGGGATGCCTTCCTTCCACGTTCACAGAGATTGGCCGAGGCACAAGAGCGTCTGTTCTCTCCTGTGCACACAAGTATTCCTGCCTGAGAGCAGCATTGAAGCCCTCCCCCTTCCCCCCCTCTCCTCCACTTTGATGTTGGCGCACAGGCTGGCACCAGCTGTGGGCCCCTGGCCGGGCTCTCAGTTGGTCTACTTCTGGGTTACCTTTGGTCTCTCACACCTGAGCTTTCTCTGTGTGTCTGGGAGGCTGGAGTCTTAAATCTGGGACCCACTGCTCAAGGCTTTGGGACATTTGTTTTTGACTGGCATCAACAGGGACTCACTGCCTCCTACCGTGTGGTTAGGGTGCTTATGGCTGTCCAGGTTCCCTGTGCCAAGTTTCCTTGGAGTGTTCTGATGGGCACACCTCCCCCTTCCCCTTGGCTCGAATGGAGGGAAGAGAGCTGAGGTTTCCTAGGGGTGGGATGGGAGGCCCATTTGTCGGCCAAGCTCTCCCTAGTGCTGTGGTACTTAAGAGAACCTCCCTCCTCCTCCCCTCCCTCCTCCTCCCCTCTCTCCTCCTTCCCTTTCTCCTCCTTTCCTCTGTCCTCCTTCCTTTCCTCCCTCTCTTCCCTTCTCTTCCTCCCTTTCTTCTTTCCTCCTTCTCTCTTTCCTTCACTCCTATCCTCTCTCCCTCTCTCCCCTTTCCTTCCCTCTCTCCCTCCTTCCTTCTTTCTTGTCCCTCCTTTTTATTTCTCTTTCCTTATAGGATCATAACTCTAGAGATGGAAGACACCACAGACATCATCTCGACCAAGGATGGGGAACTTGGCCTTGGATAAATTTCAATGATTCTGTGAACTTGGATAGAAAAAATACACCTTTATTTTCACCCACCTTTTGACTAAAATTTAGCCTTTCTTTCCATTGGGAATTGGCTAAACCCAACCCAAGCCGTCCCCCGGAGTGAGGGCCCACAGTCTCCCCCCACCTCACGCTGCCTGAGGGGCTGTGACACAACACTTTCCAGAATCTGAGATGTAACAAGCTGGGCACCCAAGGTCATGCCAGGAGGAAATACCTGGAACCAGCGGGATTCAGCAGCGGTCTTCCATGTCAGGATCTGCACCCGCGCCTCCGGCCTCCCAGCCCCATCTCTTCCCAGTGGCCTCCTCTGCGCTGCTCTGGTGCCCTCATCTCTTTGGGCAGCTTCCCTTAGTGCACCCATCTTCTGCACATGAGTCAAAAGGACCCGTCCTTCCTGCCCACTCCCTGGTACGTCCGTTGCCCACCCATCGGATGGGCATTGAGCAGAGGTCGGTCTTCTGTGTATGAGGCCAGGGTGAGCGCTCGGGCAGAGGCTCCTGCCTGTCCTCTCTGGCACGGTCTGGCTGGGATGAGACCAGGGGAGTTAGGTGAGGTTGGGTCGTATCACCCCAGCCCTGGCTTTGCCCTCTCCAGCCCCCTGCTTCTCTCCTGTCCACAGGGTCTGTCTGCTCCAGCATCCTCGGATCTCACTGAGGGAGGTCCCCTCCTCAAACCTTCTCCTTTTGGGCATTCTCCAGGTGCTGGTACCGCCCCTTCCCCAGAACAACCTTGGACGTATTTCATCTGCATTAGGCATTTACTCATCTGCAGACACGTGGTGCCCCCCTCCCCAGGCCCTCCAGGGTGGGGGTGTTTTGGCTTTTCTCTGTAGCTCAGAGCCAGTGCCTCTCCAGGCTCTGTGCAGGCCAGGCCTTGGCAGATGCTTATTGATGGGTCAGTCTGTAAAACGAGGCCCTCGGAACATTATTAGATCCCTGTGGTCCCTTCCTTCGCACTTGGAGCTGTCCTCCCATCATCAGAAAAGCCAAGCATTCGGTCGCCACGCCCCGCCAGACTTGGCAGAGCCCAGGCCCTGTTCCTGAAGGGGACGGCCCATCTCGGCCCCACAGCCAGGCCCGGGGGCTGCTGGTGCCTCATCACCCCCGTGTTCCCTGCCTGGACTTTAGGGATGCTGTGTCGTCTCCCGGGAGCTGTCTGTCATCAGGCTAGAGCACTCGTCCACAGTCCAGAGTTTCCTGGGACGTTCTGGGGGAGGAGGAGGGGAGCTGTGTCGTCCCAGCTCTTCTGGTCTTTCCCAAACTGGGCAGCACCGAGCGGACTGCCGGATGATGGAGGCTCGCGTCAGGGGGAGCTGGCTCTCTTGGCCAGGCACTGCTGACTGCAGGCTTTGGATTCTGCCTCTCCCGCTGGAATGACTCTGACCTTGGAGAGCCTCAGTTTCCTCCTCTTTGAAATGGGATGATAGACTTGCCAAAACTACATGCCCTGGCACTGCCCGCCTCTAGACTGGTGACCCAGTTGGCATTGCTGGTTTTCTGGCCAAGTCCCCTTTGCTCCTCAGCTCCCTCGTTGTAAGGGAGGGGCTGCTTCAGACTTGGAGACCTGCGTTCCAGTCCTGCCCCAGACATTTACTGGCAAGTGACCTCATCTCTCTCAGCCTCAGTATCCCTAGTAGTAAGATGGGAACCATTGTAGCACCTTCCTCCCAGGGTCATTGTAAGGATCCCAGGGGAAGGGCCCGGCAGATCTGCCAGCACCGTGGAAGGAGAGCCATGACCCTGGGAGGATGATTCTCGGTCAGTCTTTACCTCCACCCTGGAGGAGGAGGAAATTCAGCCCTGAGACCCTGCCTCCCTGGTTGTCCCCGGGGAGCTTTTGACGTGCCCAAGGAGAGATCCCTCTGCGGCAGCGCCCCCGGGGAATTCCCCTTTGTCCAGCGCCTTTCAATCCACTAATGGGCCAAGTTGAGGGTTTAAAAATGCTTATTTGAGGGCACAGCTAGGTGGTGCAGCAGATGAGGCACCGCCCTGGATTCAGAAGAACCTGAGTTCAAATCCAGCCTCGGACACATAACACTTACTAGCTGTGTGACCCTGGGCCTCCTGGTTGGACCAAGGATTTCTCTGAATCTCCATGAGTCCCAGCACCTCAGCCCAGAAACCCAGGAGCTCCCCACTAAGCCGTCATTTTACCTTTGTCAAAAAAAAAACCCCAGGGGAAGCTCCCCCTTACTAGCTGTGTGACCCCTCGTTGTCTGGGGCCTCCTCTTCCTTAGGGTGTGGCCCTTCCTGCCTTTCCTGTCTGGCTTCTTACACATCCTTCCCCTTCAGGCCCTTGATATCCTCTGAGCTCCTATTTGTTGTCCTTTCACAAAACACTCCATTTCCTAGCACCACGTGCTTGCCCAGGCTGGGCCTTACGCCTGGGATGCTCTCCCTTTTCCCTGGTGTCCTCGCCTCAGCTCTGATCCTGCCTTCTGCAGGAGACCTTTCCTGGTCCTCTCTGCTTCCCTTGACGATCCCTATGGGTATCTTGGATGTACATCATGATTTTGAGCTGTCTCCCCCATTAGAACGTGAGCCCTTTCAGAGCAGCGATGATGTATTTGCCTTTCCCTGTCTGTCGAGCACTTAGCACACAGTTCCCGGCACATAGTAGGTGCTTACTAAATGCCTATTGATGATTTGTTTTTGTAACTCTCCGTTGATTAACAAATGCTTGTTGGATTAAACTGACCCGAGTGGGGTTGGCTTAGAAGGAAGGGGGATGGGGGGCAGGGGTTCTGGCTGGCCCGGGGAGCCCACTGAAGGCCGCAGGGCCCCTGGGCCCCTGGGCCACTTCCTCCCTGCAACTTGGGTCTGGTTCAGCGCAGACGGTGCCTTTCCATCTTTGCACCCTCTCTCTGCCTGTCTCATACCCTGAACCCAAGAATGTCAGCTTTTGGGGTCTTTGGGCTGCAGGGGATGGAATCTTTGACTGGGGTAACCCAGGAAATGGCCTGATCTCCCCAGATGTAAAGGAGACGTAGAGAGGGGTGTCCAGTACCTGGGGTTGATAGGCTACGGAGGCCTCCTGGAAGGACAGGGCTGAGGGGGAGGAGAGGGACCATGGTCAGCTGGAGCATGGGAAGAAGAACCCATGTCCAGAGTGTACTTCTTGGTGTTTGTCTGGTGGAGGAGATGGTCAGGCTTTGAGCCGTCCTTCTGGGGTGGGGTGGGGCTCTGCCCATTCAGGTTGCGTGGCCCCTCTTGCTGGTGGGTCTCATTTTCATTCAATCTTTTTTTTTTTGTGAGGCAATTGGGGTTAAGTGACTTGCCCAGGGTCACACAGCTAGTAAGTGTTATGTGTCCGAGGCTGGATTTGAACTCAGGTTCTTCTGAATCCAGGGCGGTGCCTCATCCTCTGCACCACCTAGCTGCGCCCTCAAATAAGCATTTTTAAACCCTCAACTTGGCCCATTAGTGGATTGAAAGTAATGACCCGAATTGTGAGAAGATGCAACATGAAGACTAGGTAGGGATTCAGTTTTTCCCCATTTTGTTAGGCTGGGGTCCACTGGGGCCGCATGCTCCTTTACCACCCCCTTTCCTCCTACTTATTTCTTCTTCTTTAAGTGGGTTGGCTTCCCCTGGGGTTTTTTTTTTGACAAAGGTAAAATGACGGCTTAGTGGGGAGCTCCTGGGTTTCTGGGCTGAGGTGCTGGGACTCATGGAGATTCAGAGAAATCCTTGGTCCAACCAGGGAGGAGGACTGTGCGCCAGGCTGGGCTGCCTGTTGTCCAGAGGACTGGAGCGATGAGGATGAGGAGGACCATGGGCATTTCTTTCAAGATCAGAGCGAACTTGATGTCAGTTGCCAATCAAGAATTTATTAAGCACCGTCCGCCTTTGTGCCAGGCGGTGTGCTGAGTGCTGGGGAGATGAGGATGGACACGAAAGAGCGCCTCCCCATAACAACCACGTGAGGAAGGTTTCCCTAGATGTGGTCAGTGACTTGGCCAAGGTCATGCAGGTCAGAGGGGAGACCTGAACCTAGGTCGTCCTCCACCAAGCCCAGTACCCTTTCTACTGTGCCATGTTTGAGGAGAAGCCAGGGCTCTGTGCTCACTCTCTGGACGGAGGTTTGCACGATCAGTCCTTTGCGTTGTGCAGAAGGCTCGTCAGGGCCAGCGTGGGGGGCTTCCCAGTCAGCGGGGCCAGCACCTTCCCCTTTCCCTGGCCCTCCCAAGCCACAACTGGGAGTGATTTGTGTGTTTCCCCATCACGGCTTTCGGAGAAGATGGAAATCCCTTGAAAATGGGGTGTGTGTGGATAGCCATTCCTGGGGAGTCCTACATTGGTACTTTTTAAGTGAATATTTTGAAAAATGCATTTTATTGATGCCCTTCGTCTCTATAGAAGCCATTTCTAATGGAAAAACCCCAAACAAAGCCAGCCCTTCCCTCCCCCAGCTTCCGGGCAGACAAAGACAAACGGTGACCTGCATTCCTTTGGGGCCGCCACTGCTGAGGATGCTGGCTGGCCCTGCCGTTGGGCCTCTCCGCCCCGGCCCCTTGGTGGATGTGGCCTTTCTCTTGGCTTGATCTTTCCACTTGGGTTGCTGTAGTCGCTGTGCAGACTGTCTTTTGGGGTCTGCTAATGTCACTGAGTCACATTGTGCAATGAGCCCCATGCGGAGGGTAGAGGGAGAGCTCATGGGGGGATGGGAAGCCTACAGCAGCCAGCCAGGAAGGAACCTTGCCAAGAAGGCCAGGAGCGAGGCCATCCTTGGGAAGGGATGTGTGAGGAAGAAAGGGGCAGACTCGCAGCCCATGGGCTGGCCTGGGGCCTGGTGGGGTCCGGGCAGAAAGTGGGCAAGGCCCACGAAACACTGGTGGATTCCTCATGGTGTGCTCCTGGGAGCATAGGTTGGGATCTTTGCTCCAGTAGTGATGAGATCGTGGCTTCGTCCCCTGGGGTTGGTTCCTACGAGTCCTCTTGTGTTTCTCCCCACTCCCCATGGTTGTCACACCTTCCTACCCCATCACATTCCATGAGACTCGCTCACGGTCCATGGTTTTTTCAGCTGTTCCTGCCTTGCCAGGATCCACTTTATTCCTGGTTCTTCAGGAGGGGCATGGCAAGACTGTTCTGCACTCTTGTTCCTGTCCAGAGTTTTCCTTTTCAAGCCCAAAAAGGGTGTGTTTTTTTTTTCTCAGCCCCCTGGTTTGCCCTCCACATGGCCTTCTTGTCTGAGCTCCTCCTCTATGGAAGAAACAGATGACAGTCAGTCAAAGACCTGGCTTGGGAGAGGTCGGAGTCAAGTTGGCAAGAACACAGGCTGACAGCCAAGACCCATCTGAGTGTTTGACTACCCCGAGGCGAGGCTTGCTTCTGAATAAATAGGAAGTTCACTGGCTTTGCAGTTCTCATGAGCTTAGGTGGAGGAGCTGGTGAGGCGGTGGCTGCCTCTCTGAGCTGCATTAGCATCTTCCTGCCTGGTGATATCCTGGGCCTTGGGGCCACCATGTTGAGCTGGTGACTTCCATTGGCCCATGGGTTGATTGGCAGGGAGGGACTGGTTATAAATCTGGAAAGGGGAAGAGGCCCCTTATTCTTGAGGTGAGCCTAGAGGTAGACCTAGAGACACAGCATCACGGCTAGGGGCCAGCTCTCCCAGAATCCTCCTCTTCTTTGCCCACGGTGCCTCAGGCAGATGTGGTCTTTGATGTGTGAGATCACTTGGGATTGACAGAGGCACAGTGTGGTTCGGAAGGCTGGCCCTTGGATCTTTTGTCTTCTCTCCAGGAGGAAGAAGGCTGGAATAGAAAACAGGCTGATTTATGGCACTGGGAATCTTTTTGTTTTTGAGTTGAGGGGCTAGGGGGTCATGAAATGACTTTTCTGTCAGGCAATTTCAGTGATCTCCTGAAAGGAATAAGGGTGAAGCTGGAAAAAATAAAAAAGCCACGGCAGCCCCCTGCCATCTTTCTCTTTTCCTCCACCCTTCAGGCTCTGACTTAACAGAGCGGGCTGGCCCCAGGATAGGCTGGCGGCTCCAAGGGCAGGGCCATGCTCTGGCAGGAATGTCTCCCTTCTCTGGAATAATGACAATGAGAAAGGGAAAGTGGTTGGACCTAAGAGGCCAAGGGGATCCTCGGGAGGATGAAAGATGGCGGCTGGCTTGCTGAAACTGAATTCCACCAATCACAACATTTCAGAGCTGGAAGAGATCTTGGTGGCCATTGACCATGAGCCATGCCCTAAGGGAACACTCCCTCACCACTCAGAGACCCCCAAGAAGGGGGACACCTCCCCCAAGTTCATCCTGACCTTCATCTGCCTCTGTCACTGTCATTGCTCCTGGGTCTATCCTTTGAGACCAATTTCTTCTCTCCATCGTCCACATCCATGTACTTGAAGCCCGCTGTTATCATGGTTTTGTCCCCACCCCCACCTCTTTTGTTTTCCAGGCTAAACATGCCCAGTTCCTTTAATTAGCCCAGGGGCAATGCTCTTGATGGCCGGTCACCCTCCTCTGGACTCCCTGTGGCTCATCAGTGTCCTTCGTCACCCGCAGCGACTCAGTGGCATGCAGCCTCTCCAGGGAGGTCTGACGAGGGCAGAGAACAGTGGAGCCAACAATCCCCTTCCTGAAGCCCACAATCTTATCGGCTTCTGAGGTGGCGGCGGCACATTCTCGACTCCTTGGAACTTGGAGGTCCATGAAACTCGCGGCCCCGTCCCCCATCTATTTCAGAGCAATTGTAGAATCTTGTCTATCTTGTTGAAACCCTCCTTTTATTGAGAACAAATGAAGCTGCATCTCACTGAAGACACCGGGAGCCTCCGGGAGCCGAAGGGCTTCGCGTTTGAACAGACATGTTTTCCGTTTCCCAGCAAAGATGGGGACTCCGTCAACACATCTAGGTGCTTGACACCTGCAGTTAGATTTGCCCCACATGCAGCTTACACCTGTAATTAATGAGATAAGGTCTGGAAGGTGGGATGAAAGCCAGCCTTTGTGGTTCCCCATCCGTCGTCCTGGACAATAGAAATGTAAATGGAATCCTTACTAATTGTCCTTCCTTGCTTCTGAGGACTGATTTTTGGTTTTTCCTTTGAACATTCGTCGAGGTTATTGCTATGAAATAGGGACACAATTGGAATGTCAAGATGTTTGCCTACATATCTGTATGGGAGGTAATGTATGTCACTGTGATGATGAACACAGCTAGTTGGCATATGGGTTGGCATGTAACCCACACATGGTTGCAGTCTGGCTAAAAAAACATTGAGGTTAAAAATGGAGGACTGTGGGTTTTCTTTGAAACCTTTTTAAAATCATGAACTTAATAATCCACAAACATTTCAATTTGCCCAGAGCACAAAAGGATGGCTAGGAGACCGCAAGCTTGGGGAATGTGCAGGTTTTTTCCTTTGAACACGGCCGTAACAGAATTGCCCTCAATGTGTGTCCCCTTTTGAGCCAATTTCTGCTTTCTTCTGTGTATTCTGAGGGTTTCATTAACGCACTTTTTGGGGGGAGGAACTCAGCTCCGACAAGGAGCACGCCTTTCAGAGGGCTGCCGGAAAGCAGGAAATCTTACTGGGGTCAACACACCTGCCCTTGCAGAGTGAATCACAGCCTGGGGTTGGAGGCGCAGCCTAACATCCCTGGAAGATTTCGGAGAAAAGGGAGGCCGCTTGGGGAGGGAGGACTGTGATTCTGAGCTGGGGCTGGACAGAGTAGGGCCCTTGTTTCAGCCGGTGGCTGGTGCTATCACATCTAGCCTGAAGCTGGCCTTTCTGGCCTCGTGCCTGCCTTCAGCTGGGCTACGTGTGCCATCTCTGCCTTCATCCAAGTTTTGGATAAAACTCTCAGTGGTAGAAGGTCCTTCACAATTCCCATCCTGGATGGTGTCTGTCCCTGGGTTGGGGGCATTTCCTCTGGGTTTCTCTGCCTTTCTCTTGGATACACTGCTACCCAGTAGACCGTTTCCCTTTCAGGGAAATCGCCCTTGGGCTCTGGGGGTACAGTGGAAAGGGCAGTGGAACAGAGTCAGAGGATTGAGAGCAAGTCACCACTTCTCTGTGCCTCAGTTTCCCCCTCTGTGAAAAGAGGAGGCTGGACTAGATGAGGGCCTCCTAGGCCCTTTTGGCTCCAGCTCTAAATTGGTGATCCCAAGCTTGTGTCTGGGCTGGCAGAAGGAAAACCTTTTCCCGAATTTTTAAACAGAAGGGTGGGCACCCTGAAAGCCTCTCTCTCCTGGCCTCTTGTGCTCACCCCTAAGGGCTGAAATGGAGTTACCATTCCTGAAGGGTCACAGCAGAGGTGGGTTTCCCAGGATAGAAGATCTCATTGCGCCTTTGGGAGAGCACAGGGGCTGAGACGGGCCCTGCCAGGGCCCCTAAGCAAGGGGAGCAGCCCGCTGGCTGCAGATCAAAGGCTCCCACAGAGGGAGTTAGGGCTCTAATTACCAATTAGCCACAGAAATCCTGCGCTCTGAGCTGGGATCGAATTCTCCTTTGGCTTTAGCGTGCTTCTCCATCCCTCTTGGCTTTCAAGGTTCCATCAGATATGGTTTGGAGGGAATCATTGGCATTTCCCAAGTTGTGAGCTTTTGTGTCTGAGAAATCTCTGTCTGTCTTTGTCTCCGTCGGTCTCTCTTTGTGTCTGTCTGTCTGTCTGTCTATCTCTGTATCTCTCTGTGACTTTTCACACACACATGTGCATCATCACGCACATGCTGAGGCTCGCCAATGCGAACCCTACTGGTCAAAAAATAAAAGGTCTATTCCAGAACACTTGATTTTAAAAAGTCTATTTGATGTAAACCAATCCATCCACAAGGGGCCTTTTTCTGGCTCTCCTCACTCACTCTGCCAACCGCCCTAGTCCAGACCCAAATCTCATCTCACCTAGGCCATGGCCTCCTAATGGGCCTCCCTGCCTCCAGGTTCATCCATTGTTCTCTCCTGTCCTTCCTGGGGCCCCCAGGAGGGCGGCTCTCCTCTGTCCCTGCTGTCCCTCTGTCTCACCATTCTCTTGTGTCTCTTTCAGTTCAGAGTCAGAAAGAGATCTGAATGGTTTGGGGTCCAGGGTCTCTAAGGCATTTGGTGTTCTTCCTGTCTGGGTGTAAACTCTGGGCCTGACTGGAGACAAATGGCCTTTCTTGTGTTCTTTTGTATGCCAAATCTTACTGAGGACAAGATTCTATCCTAGGCCGACTCCCAGTGATGGGAAGGGAAGGAAGAAGCATTGATTTGGCACCTACTGTGTTCCAGGCACCAGGCACTGAGCTGAGTGCTTTACAAATATGATTTCACTGGATGCTCACAACAACCCTGGGAGGGATGATCACCATTTTACAGATGAGGAAGCCAAGGCAGGAAGCAGTGAAGTGTCTTGCCCATGGTCCCAGATGGAAGGGACCTTCTGAGCCACTGAGACCCACCCATCTCTGAACACCCCTTTCCAATGTGGCGGCACTGCATGACTCTGGTTTGTGCCCAGGTGTGTTGTGGGGGGGAGGCAGGGGCACCAAGTCAGATCTGTGTGCTTGCCTCCCCTGGGCCAGTCAGTTGACTTGCACCGGTTTTCATGGGACGCGTTCCCCCTGCCCCTGGGCCCAGGGGGTAGGTGACCTTTTCCTCACTGGCTCTCTGTTATTCACAGACGGCGCCCTCTGGTGGTCAGCGGGGGTCAGTTCTTGGAGCTTCTGGTCACTAGCTTCGTCTCTTGCCATGTGGTCTGATCTGGGCGGTTTCCCCAACAGGTATCAGTCGCTGGCACCGCCAAGTTCTCCCATTAAACAAGGGGGGTGGGGGAGCCTGACCTCGTATCCTCTGCCCATTCTCTTCAATCCAGAGGTCAGCACAGTGCTGACTCCTGGGCACAGTCCATGAGCAGGGCTCTCTGGTCAGCAGTGGGGCCCCATGGCGTTCTTTGGGCTGCAGGCTCCGGTCCAGTTTGCCCGGCATCCATCTGAGTGGGGGGCTGGTAGGGAGGGGCCCAGCAGGACCCCCAACACCCCCACTCTCAGCTAAGAGCCTAAGGCCCCGGCCCCTGGGCACATCCCCTTTTCCAGAGGGCCCTCGACTCCATGCCTTCCTTTTACGGTTCTCTTTTTGCCTTTTTTCTTTTTTCTTGTAACCCACAAAGCTCATCTGACTCTCCAGGATTGTCTGGCTTGGCTCCTGGACCTGGAGCAAACATCGGAGGCTTCCTTTGCCCTGAGGCTCTCTCTTCTCTTCTGCCTCCCACAGCGGGTCAGCTTGTCATGCCGTGGTGTGGATGCCCACAGGCCCACTCTCTGTCTGTCCCTCTGTGCGGTATGAGCTGTTCTCAGTGGATGTTGGATTTCCTCTGCTCTGGATGGAGAGTGGTGGGCATGGGCCAGGAGGAGGAGAATGAGAACATTGTTCCCACCTTCCCCCAGTTCTCTCCTGACAGGTTACCTCTTACTGGCTTCCAGCATTACTAATTTCTCTAGTGTGTTGCTTTGCGTGTTGGGACATTGCACCGAGAGGCAGACAGACCTCTCTGCCTGGAAGCCTGCACCTTAGGGAGCTGATTTGACTAGATCCTTTGCAAATCAGTTGAGTTCTTTAGGGCTGCCAAGTATGGCACATCCTCCTTTCTGTCTCCTGATGGGCACTGGATGTTCACACATCAGACACTCCCTCTGGACACTTGTACAATATGATAAGAATCTGATGACCGATCAGAAGGCATCTCTTAATTACCTACTATATGCTGGGCACTGGGCTTGGTGCTGGGCTTACAGACACAAAAGCCCAGGTCCCTGCCTGCTTCTTTTCTGGGAGCAGTCCTCCGGCAGCAGCCTGTTACTAGCGGGGACCCACGCACTTACTCTGGGTGCCCCGATGATGGAGGTGATGGTGCTTAGGACTGAAGTGGGGGCAGGGAGGGCCAGCCCAAGCAGCGTGTTGAGGCAGCAAATGTGAGCCGAGGTCTGGCCTGGGGAACTGAGCATGATTCACTGGTCTGAGCTCACTCAGACCTAATGAAGGCAGGGGTGGAGCCGTCTTAACCAAGGCAGGGAGATCCAGGCACCTTGGCAGTATGTGTGTGTGTGTGTGTGTGTATACATATACACATGTGTTTGCATATGTATACACACACATATGTGCACATGTGTGTGTGTGTAGGGGGAGGCAGATCCATTCTGTAGCCTCCTTGTTAGGGAACCTCAGTTCTCCCTAGGACCAATGAGTCCTTCCTGATTAGTCGCTGCACCATGTGACAAATGTTGACATTTTGCTCGTTCTCTGGGGAGATTGATGGAGTGATGGCTATTGGGCAGTTTTGCTACTTAGATGAAATGGGGCTTTGCTGTCTTGAAGTCTGGCAGCCAGATAGATGGCTCAGAATCTGGGAGGGACCCAAGAATCAATCACCTAACCCATAGGCACCAATTGGGTGCCTATTCTATTCCAGTCACTGAGGCTCCAAGCACAAAACAGCAGCAGTCCTTTCCCTCAGGCAGCGTACATTCTGCCCAATGTGGCTGCTATCCGTCAGGCTGCGATGGACATTCTGTTTCCTGGAGGACGCGGAGGGCTGCTCCTTCAAAGCCAGTGACGTGCACCCCCAAGTGGCCTCTGATCCCTGAGTTAGGCGTTGGCCTGAGACAGGTGTCACTGAGTTGCCTTGAATGGGGCCATGCTTTCCATTCAGCTGTGCATATGAAGTCCCGTCAAGATGACCGTCTTTACCAACGTCCCAGAACGGTCTATGCAAGCCCCTTCGTGGTGAGAGGGCCCACAGCTGGGTTTGTTTTGTTTTGTCTTTGTTTTTCTTTTTTGTTTGTTGGTTAGGCAATGGGGTTAAGTGACTTGCCCAGGGTCACACAGCTAGTAAGCGTTATGTGTCTGAGGCCGGATTTGAGCTCAGGTCCTCCTGACTCCAGGGCTGGTGCTCTAGTCACTGCACCACCTCGCTGCCCCCAGCAGCTGGGGTTGAAGCCATTCAGTGAAACCTACCACCCACTCTATGCCACCAGTTAGGCTCCTGAGCTCGGTTTTCAACGATCAACCACTGAGCTACAAGAGCTTTGGTGGATCTGAGATGGAAGGGTGGAGCGTGTGGGACGCTTCCTCCCGCAGGAGTTCTCAAGCACATCTCCAGAAGTTTCTAGTCCTCCCCAAATCTCGAAGGCCTCGTTTTTTGTTTTGTTTTTTAGGCGGTTGGGGTTAAGTGACTTGCCCAGGGTCACACAGTTAGTAAGTGTTATGTGTCTGAGGCCGGATTTGAGCTCAGGTCTTCCTGACTTCAGGGCTGGTGCTCTATCCACTGCACCACCTAGCTGCCCCAAAGGCCTCGTTTCTTAAAAGCATCAATTATTTCACTGGTTGGTCATGCAGTGAAAAGAATGGAAAACAAATGAGACTTTGAAAGATTTTGAGTGCACGCATGACTTGCTAGTGTGCACCTCCAGCTGGCCCCGCTCTCACCCAAAGGCTGGCTGGTTCAGGACACTCCCCAGGTACAATGGTATCTGTCCTTCAGGTAATTTATTAATAAGACTTAGGGTTGGTGTTGCCAGGAGAAGGTCAAATTCCACTCATACCCTCTTGACGTGTTATCTCAGAGCTGTCCGTTAGCCCCCTGAGAAGCTGTGTGAAGGAGAACAGAGACGATTCCTTCTTCTCTGGAGCTGGGGCAGCAGACGCCTCCCCTCCCCTTCCACGCCTCTCCCCCCACCCCCTGCAGTGGCCAGCTCTCCAGGGTTTGCTTTTCGGTTTCAAATTCTCTTTGGTCGGCTCGCTCAGGAATTCGCTGCTAATCACAGAAAGGGTATTTTATGGAGGAGATGTCAACCAGATAGAACGCTCACTTCTTTTTGTGAATCTGGCCCCCACTGCGCCTGGGAACTGCACGTAGCAGAAGGTGTGGTGGGGGTGGGGGTGGTAGAAGTCTCCCCTCTCCCTGAAGATAATGGTCAATCATTCAACAAACATTCCGTAACGACCTTCGCTGTAGTGCGCAGGAAGGGGACCAGAAGACAAGAATGCCAGAATTGGTGAGGTCCAGGCCCTGCCCTCCAGAAGTGCCCAGGCAGGTGGCTGAGATCAGCACTAGAGAAACAGACTTGGGTGGGAAGTGCTCCAAGGAGCTGGACCGTGGGACAGACAAGATAACTGGCCATTGTGATCCTTGGTGGTGGCTCTCAGCGGCCTAGGTGAAGATTATGGGGCTGGGCACATTCTGCTCCTTCCAATAATGACCTCAGAGTCACAGAAGGAGGCCAGCATCGCCGATGACCCCTGGGAAGGTTTGGTGGCTGGGGATGCAGAGAATGGATTTCCTGCCGGCCAGAGTACTGGGGAGGAGCTTCTGGGTATCCAGGCGGGGCCTCAGAAAACAGCTTCTCTCTGTTCGAGGACCCTACAGGGAGTTTAAGAAGCTTATTGCTGCCTTTTGCTTTTACATCACCTGTATCCCCCAATATACCCTTTCCCCTCCCCCTCCAGAGATCCAGCCTTTATACTAAATCGCTGAGGCTGGGAGGAACAATTCAGTAGAAGCAACTGTGACATATGATATGCAGTGCTCCATATCATATGGAGGTTGCACCACCTCGCTGCCCCCAGCAGCTGGGGTTGAAGCCATTCAGTGAAACCTACCACCCACTCTATGCCACCAGTTAGGTTCCTGAGCTCGGTTTTCAACGATCAACCACTGAGCTTTGGTGGAGCTGAGATGGAAGGGTGGAGCGTGTGGGATGCTTCCTCCCGCAGGAGTTCTCAAGCACGTCTCCAGAAGTTTCTAGTCCTTGAAACTTCCTTCAGTTTCCTCCTCTCTAAAATGGGAAGACATATCTCCTCCTCATAGGGCGGTTGTGAAGTCCAACAAGAGAGTCTTGTAACCCTAAATGGTGCCACAGAAATGGAGCTGCCTTAATTACCCTAATGAGGATAATTAAAAGAGTTAATGTGATGCTGATGAGGATGGAAGCTAAGGGGCACCACAGTGCACAGAGTGCCTGGCCTGGAGCCAGAAAGACGGGAACTCAAACCCAGCCTCAGACACTTACTAGCTGTGCCACCCTGGGCAAGTCACTTAACCACTATTTGCCTCAGTTTCCTAATCTGTAAAATGGGGAT
>NW_020951925.1:842051-856623 GCF_900497805.2 Vombatus ursinus
ATCCCCATTTTACAGATTAGGAAACTGAGGCAAATAGTGGTTAAGTGACTTGCCCAGGGTGGCACAGCTAGTAAATGTCTGAGGCTGGGTTTGAGTTCCCGTCTTTCTGGCTCCAGGCCAGGCACTCTGTGCACTGTGGTGCCCCTTAGCTTCCATCCTCATCAGCATCACATTAACTCTTTTAATTATCCTCATTAGGGTAATTAAGGCAGCTCCATTTCTGTGGCACCATTTAGGGTTACAAGACTCTCTTGTTGGACTTCACAACCGCCCTATGAGGAGGAGATATATCCATTCCCATTTTAGAGAGGAGGAAACTGAGGCTGGGTGATGTAGGGACTTGCCAGGTGCTCCCACAGCTAGTAAGTGTCTGTGGCTGACTCCCAAGGAGCACTGTATGTGTGGCGCCACCTTCGGCAGCCCCAAACATAATAATAGGAGAGGGAGACAATGCCCTTACACCTTCTTTGTCATCTCAGAGGGTTTCTGGAGCACCTGGAGGTGAATTGACTTGCCCAAGGTCCTGCAGTCAGCATGGGAGGCAGGACTCAAACCCAGGTCTTTTTAACTCTGTCATCAGCGCACTAGCCCTTACTCTGCTCTGCCTCTCTAAAAGAATCCCTTGACCTTTCCAGGTCACCTCTTGTGGTCCTCACAACCCCCTGGGAAGTAGGGAGTCCTGTTCTCCCCACTTTACAGAGGAGGAAACAGTGTCAGAGAGGTGGTCCAGGTGGTTGGAGGGCACCACCAAGGAGAAGAGCCCGAGGGACAATGGCGGCTGCCACCCTGGAGCAGGGTCCCTTGGCCCTGTGTGGCCGGACCCGGGCTTGGGCGGTCAGCCGAGGGAAGCCGATGGACAGAGCCCTGCTCAGAATCCCTTTCTCCAGTGTGGATGAGGAGACCTTTAGGATGACACTGATGTGATGATTGACAGGTTTGGAACCAACCTCTGGGTCCTGGGTTCAGAAGCCCCTCAAATGTTAGCTGCCACAGACACTCATCGGGCCGGGGCGGAAGGGCTGATGGCGGAAGCCTTGGTGGGGAGCCTGCGATGTCACAGAGTCAGAGCAGAAGACGAAGCAAATGTCCAGGCACAGTCTCGCGCTTGGCAGGTGGAGGGACAGAATCCCTTGGCTTATGCCAAGGTGGGGCAGGCATAGGAAGGACAGAACCAGGAGCGGTGGACCAAGGGGTGGAGGCTGGAAGTCAGGAAAGCCTTCCCAACCACAGAACTGTCCCAGAATGGCCGGGGGCCTGGGCAGGTGTGAGCTCCCCTCCCTGGCTGGGTGTGGTGGAGCAGGATTCCTTTTTTCTGTAGATCGGGTGGTGCTTCCTGACATTACTTCCAGCTCTGAAATTCTGATCTTCTGGGAACCTTCTGTTCTCAGGCCTTCAAACGCCTGAAAACAGCTATCACACCCCTCAACACCCCAGATCTTTTCCCATCCTGGTCACCCTCCTCTGTGCACCCTCCTGACCACTCTCTATCCCATCAATGTCTTCCTAAAGTGAGCTGCTCAGAACTGACCCCAAGCCTCCCGACGGACTCTCCCAGACCTCAGCCTTCCTGGAGCACCCTGCCTTCTTGGGGTGCTCAGGGCACCCCAACATCCTCTCGGCTTTTTCCCCGAATGGGCCTGCAGGCCACCGGCCCTCGGGCCTTTGTAGAGGCTTCAGAGGATGGTTCGGGCATCGGCGTGCTTCCTGGAGAGGGGACGAGGATGAAGGGAAATGAGAAATGCTTCTGGAGCCAGGCACTCATGGGCACATGGCTCTCACCCTGCGGTGGAGTCAGGGAACTGCTGGGCACGCGCTGTCACGACCTTTGCGCCAAACAGGCTGCGTCACGTCGTCCTCTGGCATGTCAGTCTCAATGTGGCAAATGTGACGACTGCCAAGCATGTGGCCCCTCGGGGTCCCTCAGCCTTTGGAGCTGTCTGGCTCCTCTTTTCAGTGATTTGGCGCAATGTCAGCTTCTTGCTGGCGCACTCTGGTCCAGGTGGTCCTCTTCCACCCCTGGGTTCTTGGGAAGCCCCAGGAAGGACCTTTCTGGGGCCGTGGAGGTTGGCTAACCCCCGTGCCCAAGGCCCCATCGTTACAAAGGCCAGGTTCACATGCCCCTGCCCACCTCTTGACCCTCAGAGCGCCAGCTGCAGTGGAAGCCAGCTGGGCAAAGACCCCGGGGCCTCAAGGGAGCCAGAGACCGCAGAACTGAGGAAGGAAGGCACCCGGAAAACAGGGGAGGGGCGGAGGGAGGTGTTCAGGAGCAGCCCAGGATCCTCCTTTGCCACCATGTACACTCTCCTTCCAGCCCAAGTTTGAAAGGGCACACTTATAAACAAACTTCTGGATCAAGACCCATCGCCAAGTTGGGCACTGTCCTGAGAATTCAGGGCAATTGAAGAAAGACTTTCCCAGGAGGCCCAGAACTCAGGCTGGGGAGGGAGACAGAGACAAAGTGAGGCAGACTGCCTTCCAGAAGTTTATGTTTGTCCATTTATAAGTAAATATAAGGTCGTCTGAAGAGAGTGAGGGTGAGTGAGATCAGTAGAGAGCAGGGGGGCCTGAGGTAAGCCTCAAAGGATGCCCTGGGGCAGAATCCCAGACCCCTCCCCTCCTCTTTTGGGTGATGGGACATCGCAGACAAGGCATGGCAAACTCTGGCGGGTACAGGTGGAAACTGAGAAATTGGCTCTTAGCGTCTTCATCCGGCTTGGTGTCAGCAGCTTCGCGGAGCACCAGGGCCTGGCCAAGGTGGTTTCCTGAGAGTCCAAACTCTCAGCAGTCTGGCTTCCTGTGCTCCTGAACTGCCCAAGCGGGCGGAACCCCGGGTCTCCATCACTAAGCAGCAATTGGCCTCCTTTTAGGGAAGGATTGCTGAATATAGCATCCACTTTTAATCACTGACCATGCAAGAAAAGGTTTCGGAGGAAACTTCTAGAAACGAGGAATGTGTGGTAGGAGCCCCAGCCTTGGGACGCTGCGTTTTATTTACGCTGATTGCCTTGGAGTGCCGGGCAGTGCAGACGCCAAAGTATTCACACCATGCAGTTTCTCCGAGGGTACTGGGGTTGTGTATCTCGGGAGAACACCTGGGTTTTCGTGTTTTCAGAGGTTGAACCCTGTTAGCCAGTCCTTTGGCCCTCAAGCGTCCTCCATGAAGGGGACAAACAGTGGCTGTGGTGGTCTTTTGCAGATGGAGGGACAGAATCCCAAAGAGAAACGGCAGAGGTGAGGTGGCTGGGGAGTTGTCCGGGTTCATTACCTGGCTGAGGTCAATGCCTACATTATAATCAGCTTTTTCAGGAAGGAAAATAGAATGAAAAGCTGGGAAGAAAGATCGGGCCCCTCTTAGGAGACACCCAGTAGAATTCACATTCATGGGCATTTTGGTTCCCTCTACACAGACTTTGAGGGCACCTGGGTGGCTCAGTGGGTAGTGCACTGGACTTGGAATCAGGAAGTCTTGTCTTTCTGAGTTCAAGTGCAGGCTCAGACACTTACTAACTTTGTGACCTTGGGCAAGTCATTTAGCCATTTGCCTCAACTTCCTCATCTGTAAAATGAGGTGGAGAAGGAAATGGCAAACCACTCTAGTATCTTTGTCAACAAAACCCCAAATGGGGTCACAGAGAGTCAGACACGACTGAAAATGATGGAATCTAAAGTTGAGTGACTTGCCCTGGGTCACACAGCCAGCAATCACCTGAGGCTGGGTCTGAACTCCCAGGCCTAGCGCTCTATGCAGTATGGCGCCACCTAGCGGCCTCCCTGAAGACTTAGCTTCAATTGCAGGGCTTCCTTTTCAGAGAGATTTCAAGAAGAGCAGAGAACCCTGGCTCTTGGGTCTCTCACCTGGCAGTTTTTATGATAAAGGAGAAAGCGCACTGACTCTTGAGACAGAGGGCATGGGTTCGAATCCCACCTCTGATGATTCCAATCTCTATAGTACTACCATCCACAACGGATGTCTCCTTTTCCTCTTCTCTTGTGTTATTCTAACCCCTCCGCAATCTGGCTTCTGATCTTTCCAAAGCTACCAATGGTCTCTTCTTGATGCTCATTCTCCTTGGCCTCTCTGCAGTCTCGGACACTGTTGGTCACTCTCTCCTCCTTGATTCTCTTTTCTTTCTAGGTTTTTGGGACACCTCTCTCTTCTGGTTCTCCTCCTCTGTCTACTTTACTGGGTCCTCCTCCAAGTCATACCCTCTGACCTTAGGGCATCCCACAGGGCTCTGTCCTGGGCCCTCTTCTCCTGCCACACTGTCAGTTCTCATGCACTCAATGATCCTTTTTCTGCTGATGAGTTCCAGATCTCCATATCAAGCCCTAGAGGCTCTCCTAACTTCCAGTCTTTCATCTCTAGCCACCTATTGGCCATCTCAGACTGGGTGTCCAGTAGACATCTTAATCTCAACACATCCAAAACTGAACCTATTATCTTTTTCCCAAACCCTCTCCTCTTCTTAACTTCCCTAGCGCTGGCAAGGGCTCCCCTATCCTCCCAGTTTCCTAGGCTCACAACCAAGTTGTCATCCTGGACTCTTCTCTATCTCTCAACCCATATCCAGGCTATTGCCAAGGCCTGTCAATTTCACCTCTGCAACTTCTGTCCATTTCACCTTTGCAGCACCTCTGGTCCATTTCACCTCTGCAGCTTCTCTTGTTAATTTCACCTCTGCAGCATCTCTTGTTAATTTCACCTCTGCAGCATCTCTTGTCCATTTCATCTCTGCAGCATCTTTGATCCATTTCACCTCTGCAGCATCTTTCCAATGTACCCCCTTCTCCCCTCTGACACTGCCCCAACCCTGGTGCAGACCCCCATCACCTCATGCCTGGACTGTTGCAATAGCTGCTTGGGGAGGGGGTCTGCCTGTCTCAAGTTTCTCCACTCCAATTCATCCTCATTCAGCCACCGAAGTGATTTTCCTGAATCTCAGGTATCACCATGTCACTCCCCTACTTAATAAACTCCAGTGGCTCCCTATTCTCTCCAGGATTAAATAGAAAATGGTCCATTTCTTCTTTAAAGCCCTTCACAATCTGGTCCTTTTTTACCCTTCCAGGCTTCTTACACCTTACTCTTTTCCTTACTCTATGATCTAGGGACGCTGGCCTCCTGTTCTACAAACAAGACATTCCATCTCCAGGTGCTGGGCACTATCTCTGACTGCCCCCCATGCCTGAAGTGCTGGCCTCTGCCTTCTGGTTTTCCTGGCTTCCTTTGAGACTCAGCTCAAATCCTACCTTCCATAGGTGGCTTTCCCCTGGTTCCTCCCGGCTAGTGCTTTTCCTTCTCCTATTACCTCCCTATTTTCTCTTGTTTGTACCTAGTTACTTATATGCTGCTTCTGAGAATCAGACATCAGTCTCACTGGATAGAGATTTTGAGGGGACTCGCCAGAAATTCGTTCCTGCAGAGGCTAGTCAGTAGGGACCCTTGAATCCAGTGATTGCCTATAATCTCTTCAGGGAAGCCTCAGTAAAGGCCAGCGAGTGCGGAGAATGGGCCCTCTGAGGGATGGGACAGGTGCCAGCTCAGTGTGTGGGGAGGGGGGAGGATGGAGAAGGGATGACTGCAGCCAGAGGCGAAGGAGAATCCTGAGCCATACGGCCATTGTGCTCCCCTTTGTTGGAACTCCAACCTCAGAGGCTGTGTCCTCCAATCCCTGGCCCAGAGGGGAGGGCATGTAGGTTCATAGGCTCCAACCAGAAGGAACCCCAGAGGTCATCTCATCCAACCTCCTCACTTTAGAGTGAAGGAAACTGAGGCCTGGAGAGAGTAAGTGACTGATTTCCCCATTGTCTTATTGCTACTAAGTGGTATTTCAGGGGCTTGTGCTCAAGCCACTCTCCAGCCACTCAGTCTGGCAAGCAGCCCTAGATTTCAGGGTGAGTCAGGAGCTAGATCTGGCCTCTGCCACTGGACAAGCATCCCATAGTCCCTCATGCACAGTGGCTTGTCGAGGTCAGATGAAACAACTTGTTGCTTTGCCGACTTTCAAACGTCATCTGGATGTCGGTGGTTGTCAGGGGCCAGGGCCATGGGCTGCAGAAGGCTGTCTGGTTAGAGTCAGGGCCCCTGCAAACTGGTAATCATTTGTGGTCCCCTGCAATGAGCTCATGGAGCTTCCTGTTAGTGAGAAGGGGCCAGGGTTGGAGCTGGGGCGCCAGCCTTCCTCGGGCTGTCCTCCCAAGCTTGGAGGCGATCTCAGTTTGTCTCAGGCCTGGCTTTTGAAGGTGTTTGAGCATCTTGATGAAACATCAGAATGAAAGGGAAAGTATTTTAAGGTGTCTGGGTGGCAATGAAAGTGTTTAAAGATTCCTCCTTTGAGAAGCCCAAGAGCAGGTTTTTTGCTCCTCGGCTCCTAGGCCTGTGCAGAAGCTAGCTGGGTCAGCCAGGATTCAGTCTGGCGTGTCACTAGTACCTCGAGGAATCCGCCTCCTTGGGCCAGAGCCATGGACGGGAGCCTCCCTCTGTAGCGCTGGGCGTGGCTGCACAGAACCTGGCACGCTGAAGGTACCTAATTAGGTGACTTAATTAAGGACAATTGCTTTTATGTAAACAGTAGTGAGGATTCCAGGGTTCTGGGCATCTGAAAAGCTCCTTTTGGGTACTTGTTTCTGACATGATCTGGAAACAGATGTACTTTGAGATGATGCAGATGAGATATCTTCACCAGGCTTCTTCCTGGGCTTTGCTTTGCCCCTGGGGAAGGGGCTGGATTTGGGGTTGCTTAAGCAGCTAAGCCAGGTGGCTCAGTGGATAGAGCACTAGGCCTGGATTCAGGAAGCCCTGAGTTCAGACTCAGCTGCAGACATTACTAATTGTGTGACTCTGGGTAATTCACTTAACGTTGGCTTGCCTCGGCTTTCTCATCTGTAAAATGGGGCTATTAAGTGTCAGAACTGGGCCTTGAACCCATTCTACTGACTCCAGAGTTCCCTCCTCTGGACCACACTAATGGACTTCTCCAAGTTCTGTCCTGAGGAATCTCATTTCTCAAATGACAAAGAACCAGCATGTGAGAACATGAGAAATGCCATTCTCTTCCCTTCCTCCTCCTTTGTCTTCTCTCTGTCCCCCTACCGTCTCCCTCCCTTTCTCTCTCCTCTCCTCTCCTCCTCCCTCTGCTTTGTCTGCTCTCCCCTCCCCCTCCCCTTTCTTTTTTTTAATTCTGTCCCTCTCTCCCCTCCCTGCCTTTCCTCCTCTGTCTGTGACTAATGCCACTAGAGCCCATTGCTGGGCAGAGGCCGGGATCAGTCTGTGCCCATTTTTTGGTTCCCAGGACGAACCTTCCTTGGGAGGTAGTGCAGAGGGGGAGGGGTGGCAGCACCCCACTCAGCTGCCCGAGAAGCTCTGCAGTCTCTCTTACAAAAGCCAGTCAAAGTGTCTCCTGGGCTCCTTGGCCCCGTGCGCCCCCCCGGCTCAGGCTGACCTGATCCGGTTCTTAGAAGGCGCCACATCCGAAGTCGCCCATTTGGGGAAAGGAGTAGAACCCCAATTCGAACCCAGGCTGTGGGCTCCCAACCTAGCGCTCTCCCCTCCTGGCCCCCGGGGCCGGCAGAGCCTCCGGAGCTCCCCAGGCGCTGGGAATTAAGGCTAGAGGGAGGGAGGCGGCTGGGAGCTGGGAACACCTGAGCCTGGCCCTGAGATTTCCAGACCCCATCGCGGGTGGGATGCTCTGGCCTGGCGCTCCCTCTAGTGCCTCCTCCCGGACCAGCTCTGGCCCCATCCAGCCTGGCCGGCTGTGCCTCTCACCTGGACGCCGGTGTGGTGAGCCCGATTCACCGAGTGCCCCGCCAAGACCCCTCGGAGCAGCTCAGGACCCCGGGGGAGCGGCAGGGGTGGCCGCTGCCAGCTCCATCTTCAGCAGCCCGGAGCTATGTGCAAAATGCTTCATAGGCTGTCCCTCCTGCGCTGTGACCACTGAGCTCCCTGGCTTTCTTTGAGTCCCAGCTAAGTCCCACCTTCTAGGGAAGCCTTCCCCAGCCCCTCCTAGACCTAGCTTCTTCCTTGTATTTATTATGTCCTATACATCCTGCATAGGGCGTGCGTGCGAGCGTTTGCTTGTCTCCCCCCTTACAGTGTAAGCTCCTTGAGGGCAGGCACTGTCTTTTGTCTCTTTTTGCATCCCTGTGCTGGCACATAGTAGGTGCTTCATAAATAACTGTCAGGTAGGCTGGTAGTGTAGACATCATTGTCCTTATTTTACAGATGAGGAAACTGAAGTTTAGTCAGTTATCAGTGTTTATTTTGGCTTCTGTCTGGTGCCTAGCCCTCCAGAGGAGCTGGGATTTGAATTCAGTACACTTTCCACCACAGCAGTACACTTTGGAGTGAATGCTGCTTCTGTCCCACTGCCTGGTCAAAGTTTGTTTAAAACGCTCAGAAAGGGAGAGGTTCTTCCTCTGATACAGCGCAGCTCTGGGCCTGGCAGCCGCAGGGACGGGTTCCCCTTTCTCATTGGCCCCCAGGGCTGAGCCCCAAAGGAGGTGTCCTAGAGAGGACCTGGAGCTCCCGGCTCTATCTCCAGCAGTGGTCGGGGGCTGTCTCCCGAGGGCCATGCCCAGTGCCATATCTTCTCCTCTTCCCGCTTTGGGTCTGGGGGGCCTGGGCTTTCCTGGTTTTTGGTGGGCTTATCTCCTTCTCTGAGGCTTGTTCCCCACGTAGAAGGCACCCCAGGAGGCAGGAACACTTCAGAACCAAGCCCCTGACCCTGTGTTCTGCTGTGAGCTCACCACTGGAGGGCTTTTGTCCTAAAAAGAAAAAGTGTGCGCGTGTGGGCATGCATGTGTGCACATGTGTGTGTGTGCATACATGTACACACAGGTACATGTGTGCACACACATGCACAAGTAACAGGTACACACGTGGGTGTGAGCACATACGGCCCCTTCTATTGCTTCCGTCTCCCCGTTTCCCGCTCCACGGTATATCATTCAGGAAAAAAACAACCAACCAGTCGCCCCTCTCCAGCGTAGAGCAAAGAGCCTGAGTCTGGGGTCGGAGGAGCTGGCATGCCCTGGTAGGATTCGCTCTGTTGAATCCCCAGTTCTGTGATGACTCTGGCTCAGTCCCCCGCTGGGCCGCTTTCTCCCTCTGATTCTGTGACCGTGGGCAGATCACTGCCTTGCTCAGGGCCTCAGTCTCCTCCCCCATAAAGGGAGGTAGAACCAGATTGGCCCCTGAGGGCCCCTTCAGCTCCAGGCTTGTCATCTCATGACCATGTACCCACCTGGGACCAGGATGGGGGCGGGGTTTCAGCATCTCCAGCTTTCAAAGCCTAGACAGGAAACTTTTCTTCTATTTTTAAGTCCATGTGAAATGGACTGAATCATGTCCTTCTATTCCTCTTACCCTCCCCTTCCTTAACACTGATTCTCTGTTTAGTCCAAGGGGATAAAGAGACTCCAGAAGTGAGCAGAACAAAGTAGAGCGGTCCCGGGAATCCACACCCATAGCCCATCCATTACAGATACAGGAAATGAGAGGGGAGCAGGCATGGATGGATGGACCGATAGATGGATGGATGGGTGGGTGGATGGGTGGGTGGGTGGATGGATGGGTGGGTGGGTGGGTGGATGGATGGATGGATGGGTGGCCAGATGGAAGAATGGGTGGCCAGATGGAAGGATGGATGGACAGATAGATGGATGGATGGGTGGGTGGATGGATGGGTGGGTGGGTGGATGGATGGGTGGGTGGGTGGATGGATGGGTGGGTGGGTGGATGGGTGGGTGGGTGGATGGATGGATGGATGGATGGGTGGCCAGATGGAAGAATGGGTGGATGGACAGAGACAGTTAGCTCACAGAAAACTATTTGTGTTGAGATTAGCTGTTCCTCCTGAAATGAGATGGTTTCCTACTACCACCTGCTTCTACAATCTGGAACGGGGCCTTTCCTGAGTTTCATGATCTTTTACGTGAAAATGAGGCTACAAGGTCTTTTTCTCTTGCTTCCCAGTGGCCAAAGGAACATCTCTCAGGCTCCATTCCCCAAAACAATTTAAAAAGGCGGGGGATAACTTTGAGCCAAGGAAGGAAAAAACAGGTGCAAGCTCCCTGGGAGGGAGGGGGCTCTGAAGGATTTGGGGCAAGCGTATTTCTGCCAAAGCTCAGATGGTGGTCACGTTTTCAATGTAGGAAAATGCCTGCCTCCTTCCCAGTCACCTGGGAGGGCCTGCGCCAAACCACCTTCGTGGGATTCCAGAAGACAGAGGTGTCAGGAGAGCAGATTCTGAGCTGGGCTCTGCTCTTTGTTGGAGTGTGGCCTGGGGAAGGGGGCTTCCTCTCTGGGCCACAGTTTGCTCTGCTGGGGATGGGTAGTGGTCCCAAGCAGGGAGCTCAGGCCGCTGAGCGGCTGCCCTACTGCCAGCCTGGATGAGATGGGGAGACAGATACTCCCCTTCCTCCTAATGGCCTCTTGTCTTTCTTGCTTTCTTTTCTTTTGCATTTTTCCTGTCATTTTGTTTTTTCTCAATCACATATAAACAAATTTTGAATTCATTTTTAAAGTTTTGAGTTCCAAATTCTCTGCCTCCCTCCCTCTCCTCTCCCCTTCTTGAGAAGACAAGCCATTTGATATAAGAGATACATGTGTAGTCATGCAAAACATATTTGCGTATCAGTCATGTTGCAAAAGAAAACACGGACCAAAAGAAGCCAGAAAAATGAAGGAAAAGCCCTCTCTCTGGAGGTGAAGAGAATTTTTCATGACAAGTTCTTCAGAATTGTCCTATATCGAGCAGAGTAGCTGAGGCATTTACAGCTGACCATCACATAACACTGTGCACAATGTTCTTCTGGTTCTGCTCACTTCACTTTGCATCAGATCGTACGAGTCTTCCCATGCTTTTCTGAGAACATCCTGCTCTCTTTCTGATAGCGCAGCAGTATTCCATCACCATCATATACCACAACTTCTTTGGCCATTCTCCTATTGACGGGTATCCCCTCAATTTCCAAGTCTTTCCCTTCCAGAAAAGAGCTGCTATGAGATACAGACCTAGTAGTGGTATTGCTGCGTCAAAAGGTATGCGCCACATTCCTTGGCCTCTGCCCACCAAGGCCCCAGGCCTGTGATGGGCACGGGAGTCTTTCTTTCTCTGCCTTTGTGTGAGTGAGAAGGTGCTGAGCCAGAGACGGGGATGGAGCTTCCTCCAGGGAGAGACAGAAGGTGCCTTTGTGTGGCCTGCTGTGGCAGGGTGTGTGTGTGTGTGTGTGTGTGTGTGTGTGTGTGTGTGTGTGTGTGTGTGTGTGGAGAGCCAGAAAGGGGACTGGGCTTGTGTTTGGTGGGGAAGCCTGGGGGGCAGGGCAGCTCCAGCTGCTTTGTTGCTGTGACTCGGGCAGGAAAGGACTCGTTCTTGAGTCTCCTTGGAGAGGGCAGAATTAGGGCCCTCCTGCTGGCCTCCTAACACTCCCATTCCCAGGACCCCCACACGTCAGGCTGGAAGGGGGCTCAGGGGTCAGTTAGAGAGCTCTTCATTTTATGGGGGGGCCCAGTCCAAAGGGCACTGGAGGAGCACCCAAAGTGGTACCACTAGCAAATGAAAAAGTCAAGATTTGAACTCCAAACCCACACACAGAAAGCCAGGCATGCTTCCCCCCTCCCTTGCTTGTCCAGAGTCTTCAGAGCCTCTCTCAGGCTACTGGGGGATTCTGGGGATTGGAGTTGGCCCCATCAGGGCGGAGCCCATGGCTCATCTCCCTCTGGGTGCCCACCATTGCCAAACCAAGCGCCTCACAACACTGCCAGTGGGTGTGGCCGGGGCACAGGGGTGGCCTCTCCCTGGGACAGAGTGGCAACTCCTTCTTCTCATGGTCTCTGGCTGGGGAGGGAGGGGTGCTAGCCAGATGGATGGGGGCTGCCTTTAGCCCTTAGAGCCACGTATCCTGGGCGAGCAAGATCGAACATTTCTCCAGGCGGTATTCAGGGCCGGCCATTCACTGAAGGCACGTGACTGATAGGCGTCACCCTTCCCATCTATCAGATGCCACAAGTCCCACTCTGGCCCTTGTGACTCCAGCTCTTGTGGGCACAGAGCGCCAGGAGATCAGCATCCTCATGATGCGCAAGGAGCTGAGGGCTAGAACCAACTGGGCTGGAGGATTCCGTGCCCAGGACGGGGCAGGGGCAGGGGCAGCTTGAACCTCCCTCCTTCCTTCCTCCCTCCCTTCCTTCCTCCCTCCCTCCCTCCTTTCCTCCCTCCCTCCTTTCCTCCCTCCTTCCTTTCCTTCCTCCCTTCCTTCCTTCCTCCCTTCCTTCCTTTCCTCCTCTCTCCGTCCCTTCCTTCCTCCCTCTCTCCCTCCTTTCCTCCCTCCCTCCTTTCCTCCCTCCCTCCTTTCCTCCCTCCTTCCTTTCCTTCATCCCTTCCTTCCTCCCTCCCTCCCTCCTTTCCTCCCTCCTTCCTTTTCTTCCTCCCTTCTTTCCTTCCTCCCTCCCTCCTTTCCTCCCTCCCTCCTTTCTTCCCTCCCTCCTTTCCTCCCTCCCTCCTTTCCTTCCTCCCTTCCTTCCTTCCTCCCTCCCTCCTTTCCTCCCTCCTTCTTTTTCTTCCTCCCTTCCTTCCTTCCTCCCTCCCTCCTTTCCTTCCTCCCTTCTTTCCTTCCTCCCTCCCTCCTTTCCTCCCTCCTTCCTTTTCTTCCTCCCTTCCTTCCTTCCTCCCTCCCTCCCTCCTTTCCTCCTCTCTCCGTCCCTCCCTTCCTTCCTCCCTCCCTCCCTCCTTTCCTCCTCTCTCCGTCCCTCCTTTCCTTCTTCCCTCCCTCCCTCTTTCCTCCCTTCCTCCCACATCTGACCCTTCTCAGGGAAACGTGGCACATGTGTGTGTGTAGGATGGTGGGAGCGTGGCGTGGCACCAAGGGTCCGATGGCCAGTCCTCAACCAAGGTTAGCGGAAACAAACAGGGTCACACTGGCCATGGCCCTTGGTCAGCCACCCTCTGCTGACTCGGGAGAATGGGAAAGAACAACAAACAGGCCACCATGCTAGAGCAAACAGGGCAGGAAGAGAAGCAAACATGGCGCTGACATCAAAGAGAGCGGCCAGGTCAATGAGTAAGCCAGAGCGCTCGTCCTGGGCTGTCCTGGGGCCCTGGCTCAGCCCTTTCTGCAGAGCACAAGCCATGTGGCCCACAGGGCAAGTAGGGAAGACCAAATGGTGGGTCAGGACATGCGCCGGGCATGGCTTGCTCTGGTGTGGTGAGGTCAGAAAGACTCTGACACTGAGCAGCTGTGTGACCCTGGGCAAGCCCCTGCCAAGGTCTGGCACCAGGGGGCACCCAGAGGGAGACGAGTCATGGGCCTGCCCTGGGGAGCCAACCATCTCACAGGAAAAAAGGACCGACTCCAATCCCCAGAATCCCTGGTAGCCTGAGAGAGGCCCCGAGGACTCTGGATGTGCAGGGGAGGGGGGAAGCCTGCATGGCTTTTTGTGTGTGGATTTGGAGTCCACAGACCTGAGTTCAAATCTCAACTTTCCCGCATGCTAGTGGTGCCATTTTGGGTGTTCCTCCAGTGTCCCCTTGGACTGGGCCCCCCATAAAATGAAGGGCTGTCTAGCTGATCCCTGAAGAAAGGAGGTCTGAGCCTCAGTTTTCTTATCTGCAAAATGGGAATAGTAATCCAGTCCTATCTCATAAGGTTATATTGAGGCTCAGAGGTGAGAATCCATGTCAAATGCTCGAAAGAAGCATCAGTATGTCCATTGTTACCATCATCATCATTGTCATGTGTATGGGTGGGTATGTGTGTGGTTTGCTGGAAGTTGTCCAGTTCCCAGGTCATGCCAGCCCATCCTGAGCTCCTGGCCCCTAGGAAGTTCTCTAAAGAACAGTCCCGACTAACGGCCGCCATCTTAGAGCTGAGGGCTCTTCTGTGTGGTGATCTCTCCACACACCGGGGGCTTGGTGAGCTCACTCTAGGATACACAGTACACATCTCCCATCATCCCTTGCTGCAGCCTCCCCCACCAATACATGAAGTGGGAGGGAGGATAGCTGGATCAGGATCTGAGGGCTCCCCATTAAGCCCAAATGCTGAAAACATCAGTTAATAAAAAGTCTGTGGTTTGGTTGTCAAGAAGACAACAGACCTTCATGCCTTAGTCAGCTGCCTCCCAGTGTGTGGGGGCCCTCCATGGCCAAGCCAGGGATTAACCGTGTAGACTAATCCTTGGAAGAGAGACACAACATCCATCCCTGACGGGACCCTTAGTCAGATCTTCTCTTGTTTCTTTGGGCCTATCAGAGTGTGGGCTTCCCAGATGCTGCTCTCCACTTGCATTCATTTACTCATCCATCCATCCATCCATCCATCCATCCGTCTGCCCATCCATCTGTCTGTCCATCCATCCATCCATCCGTCCGTCCATCCATCCATCCGTCCGTCCGTCCATCCATCCATCCATCCGTCCGTCCATACATCCATCCGTCCATCCGTCCGTCCATCCATCCATCCATCCATCCATCCATCCATCTATCCACCCGTCCATCCGTCCGTCCATCCATCCATTCACCCATCCATCCATCCATCCATCCATCCGTCCATCCATCCATCCATCCGTCCGTCC
>NW_020951925.1:856633-901760 GCF_900497805.2 Vombatus ursinus
TCCATCCATCCATCCATCCGTCCATCCATCCATCCATCCGTCCGTCCATCCATCCATCCGTCCGTCCATCCATCCATCCATCCGTCCGTCCGTCCATCCATCTGTCCACCCAACAAGCATGTAGTAAACACCTGCCATGTACAAGAACCACGGAATATAAAGGGTTCCCCTGACTACAAAGTGGCGTTACATTAGTGGCAGATAATGTGCATTGAATTCTTACGAGCTAGATCAGATTATGTACCTTGGGTACACAAGAGACGGTGAGAGGCATTGCAGTTCACTGGAAAGAGCACTGGGGAGCTGAGGAGCTGGGTTCAGATCTCTCCTCTGTCCTAACTCCCTGTGTGACCTGGGAGAAATTATCTCATCAGCTTGTGCCTCGGTCCCTAATCGAGTCAGTGAAGGAGCTGGAGTAGCTGGTGTCTGTGGATCCTCCCAGCTCTTGAGCTGGGCTGCTCTGACCTCCTCTGAAGTGCTCCCGCCTCGCCACTCCCCATTCCTGCCTCGGTGTCCTTCATCTCACCCCTTGCATCCTCGGCCCCAGGGAGTGGGGGGCCGTCCTCGCCTGGGACACGGCTGGCCAGCCGCTTGGATGGAAGGGCTTGGCGTGATCAGCAGGACATCTTCGGCAGTCCTGGAGGGAGTCTGTCTAATCGGAGGGAGAGCGTGGTCGCTCATGTGTGGTAGCATACTTTGGCCGCCATATTGAAAGCAGAAATAGAAGCAGGAATGAGATTCATTTCCAGGGCATTGGACCATTGTGATTTAGAGCAAGAAGTCACCTTAGCAAGGATCTCCTTCTCTCTTACCTTACAGAGAAAGGAGGCTGAGGCCTGGAGAAAAGTGACTCACTCAAGGTCACGTGGCCATGGAGTCACAGACTGGCAGGTGCCCCGATTCCAAGTCAGCGCTTGTGCTAGGACATTGGACCCTGCCTCCTGTGGCCTCTGTCTGTGCGTATCCGGCTGGGCTGGGCCAGACGGCTTTTAGTGGAACTGGGGTTTGTTTGTTTTAGTGGACTTTGGGATGTTCCCCAGAAGCATCACGTCCCCCGGGCCAGGGATGAGGCTGAAAGCTGGGCCCAGCTCCTTCTCCCTCCTTCAGAGACTGAGGTCCAGCGCTGGGGTGGGTGCAGGTGCAGGGCAAACAGTCGTTCCTGGGGTAGCAGGTGTTCTGTTACCCCCCCAAAGTGCCCATCTGGGGCCTTCTGCCAGGAGGGCCTTCGAAAGACGCGCCGTGCATCCTGCCCCAGCGAGCTTTCCCAAATATACTCGGCCTGACGTCCTTCCACACTTCTCTCTCCTGGTGGACAGGGCAGGGTGGGGTGGGGGCTCAGTAGGAGGCCTGACGGCCCGAGGGGGTGTGCTCGGACCCTAGCTAGTCCGTGGCTTCTGCCGGTCTACACCTGTCTCACAGAAATGCATCCTCAGTCAACAGAAGAGGGCACGGAAGCCCATACCCCTTAGTGATGGAGGAGTCCCCGCCACCGTGCCCAGACAGAAGCCTCTTTGGAGCGCATTCTGGGAGGCCAGTGCAATAGGGCTTGGTTTATCGGGCTCCATTTGCATATGGGAACGTGTGCGTTCCAGCCTCTGCTCCTAGGTGTTTATGCTCATCTGTGCCAACATGAATTCATCCCTGTAGGCTGTGCTGTCAGAGGCAACCCAGGGAGCTGGGCCAGCCTGGCGCTGGCACCAACTTCTTCTGTCCCAGGATTGGATGGAAACGTGGCTGGGGAAATTCAGCCCGCCATGCTTTAATCACCACACTGTATGTGGGAAAGGAATGCCTGGCATCCTTCCTGGTCCGTAAGATCCTTCCTGGCTGGCGCTGTTCCCCTGGGACCCGCTGTCAGGCTGATGGTGAGCTGGCACACAGAAGGCCTGGGGGCTGCTCACAGCTGCATGGGGACAGATGCTGGCCACTGTGGGGAAACTGATCCCGTGGAACAGAGAGGGGCTGGACAGACTTCACCTCGGCTTTGTCACTCATGGCCTGGGAACTACCCGACCTTCCGCCTCTGGGTCTCAGGGATTGGATTCAGTGGCCTCTGAGGCCTTCTTCAGCTCTGAAGCTATGATGCTGAAATTCCAAAAATTCAGATATTGGAGGTTGGGGTATGGTACCAAATAGGAGGCTGGGGGACGGTACCACAGGAGAGGCTGGGGGATGGTATCACATGTAGGAGGTTGGGTGGATGGTACCACATAGGAGACTGGCGGATGGTACCACATAGGAGGCTGGGGGACAGTGCCACATGTAGGAGGCTGGGGGATGGTACCACATAGGAGGCTGAGGGATAGTACCACAGGAGAGGCTGGGGGATGGTATCACAAGTAGGAGGCTGGGGGATAGTACCACATAGGAAGCTGGGGGACAGTAACACAGGAGAGGTTGGGGGATGGTATCACATGTAGGAGGCTGGGTAGGTGGTACCACAAATAGGAGGCTGGGGGATAGCACCACATAGGAGGCTGGGGGACGGTATCACATGTAGGAGGCTTGGGGATGATACCACAGAAGAGGCTGGGAAATGATGCCACATGTAGGAGGCTTGGTGGGTGGAGCCACAGAGAAAAGATTAAGTTCAGAAGCAGGAGAACTTTGGGGGTTAGGGGAGGATGGGAATCAGCTCAGTTTGGGAACATGTTAATATTTTTTTTACATTCTTTTTTTTATTAATTTATTTTCATTTATCAATAATCACTTCCATATGCTTTTGAGTTTAAAATTTTTCTCCCCCTTCCTCCCCATCACCCTCCCCAAGACGGCACACAATCTGATATAGGCTATACATTTACATTCATATTAAACGTATTTTCACATTAGTGATGTTGTAAGTAGAAATTAAAACCAACAGGAGGAACCATCAGAAAGAGGAAACAAAATTCAACAGAAGAGAAAAAAAAGAACAATTCGGCTTCCATGGTTCTTTCTTTGGATGTGGATGGCATTTTCCATCACAAGGCCTCTGGAGATGTCTCAGACCCTTGTATTGCCAGGAAGGGTTAAGTTTATCAATATTAGTCATCTCACAACGTGGCTGTTATTGTGTACAACGTTCTTCTGGTTCTGCTCACTTCACTCAGCATCAGACTATACAAGTCCTTCCAGGTTTTTCTGAAGTCAGCCTGTTCATCATTTCTTATAGCACAACAGTATTCCATTACATTCATATACCACAACTTGCTCAGCCATTCCCCAATGGATGGGCATCCCCTCAATTTCCAACTCTTTGCCGCCACAAAAAGAGCTGCTATCAACATTTTTGTACATGTGGGTCCTTTTCCCATTTGTGTGATCTCTTTGGGATACAGACCTAGCAGTGCTATTGCTGGGTCAAAGGGTATGCACATTTTTATAGCCCTTTGGGCATAGTTCCAAATTGCTCTCCAGAATGGTTGGATCATTTCACAACTCTGCCAACAATGCATTAGTGTTCCAATTTTCCCACATCTTCTCCAACATTTATCATTTTCCTGTTTTGGGACATGTTAATTTTGAGGTGTCTCAAGGACTGCTGGTGATTTGGCCCTGGGGCTCAGGGAAGCAGGCAGGACTGGGAATAAGGAGGTGGGGTCAGCTGCAGAGTCATGGGGATGGACAAGAATGCCAAGGGAGAGAGAGCAGAAGGAGAGGTGGGGTCCAGCTGGGACCCCAAGGGCACTGTCACTGCTCATGCCTAGTAGGTGCCAGACATGGACCCTCCCTAGGATGGTACCAAAGGTGACACATTCATACCACTGAAGCAGCGGAGCTTCTTTGCCTCTGGCTGCTGTCTTGAGTGCGAGGTAGTGGTTTTGAGGAGCAGGGAATGTGGAAATGAAGTGAATCAGTAGGCAAAGGGCTTGGAACATCTGAGACAGCCCCCCAGAACGCTGAACCGTCTCCAAACTCTCTCAAAGAGAGACCCTTCTCCGAGCCCTCTTTGCCGTTCTCGGCCATGGGTCACCCGCCAAGGGCTTTAATTTAACGTGAATGTCATCGCCCCTCCCCACTTCTATCCTCCATGTTCATGTTCACCAGGGACTTTTCAAGCGTCAGAGATGCAGTGGGGCCTCATGGACAGAGTCAGGAAGTCCTGAGTTCAATTCCTGCCTCGGACATATGCTCTCTGGGTGACACTGGGCCGGTCCCTCCCCTTCTGTGCTCTGGGGAACTCTATTAGCTGTGGAACAGGCGCCGCTGGGCTCCCTTGCCCAGCCAATCCAGGCGATCCCAGGCTGGATGTTCCTTTTGTCTGAAGCAGCTGTGTCCTCATGGGCCTTACAGCCTCATCCCAGGGGCGCTTTCCTTCTGAGAGGACCTTGGCTCATCTCCTTTCTTTTTTAAAAATTTAGCACAACTAAGTGTCCGGTGAAGGAAGCCTGGCATTGGGCATTGGGCGTGCTGTGAGGGTCGCCACAGCTGCCTTCCTGGAGGGTTTGAAGGAGCTCCAGGCTGCTCCTGCCTGCTGCTGGTATGAAGAAGTCCAATCCCATCCAGTCAACATGTATTAAGCACCGACTGTGTTCTGGGCACTGTGCTAAGCACCAGGGATCTGATTACTAAAAAGAAAGACGGTCCCTGGGGCTCACAATCCGGTGGGAGGAGGGATGGCAGGTGGGCCCTGGCTGTCCCATGAAGCGGGTCATTTTTAGGCTCTTCTGATTTCTCACCAAGAACCAAAGTCTCTCTGGGTCTAAAGGGACTTTCCTGCCATCTGGAAAACCATTCTTCCCACCCTCTGCTGACTCATGTCTGTTTCCTGAGGATCCAGAATTAATTTAGAAAGTTGTTCCCTTGGGGACATCAGGAAGAAGGCTCCGGTCATTGTGGGGAATGGAATGAGCTGGCCCAAAGGTTCAGTTGGAAGAATCCAAGAATCAGACTCTGGTTTGGGCCAGGCATCCCCAGTTTCCGTTGGTCACTCCTGAGCAGATCCCCGAAATGCACTGCCCTCTCGAATGTGGGTATATAGGTGCAAATGTACATGTGCACACATGTGTTTGCATGTGTCCATGCGAGTGCATGTGTGTGGCAGGCACTGTGCTCTCAGGATTGGTCACTGCCGGCCCTTGGGCTGGTCTGGGCTTTGCCATTGGGAGAACCGAGTGGGAGACGGGGGCTAGTGACACCAGAAAGCTTGGCCCGGCTCCTGGAATATTCTGTGTCCTCCATGGAGGAAGCCAGAGGTCAAGTCCAGCAGAGGCCTCCCTCCTCCGCCTTCCTGATCAAACTCAGTGACATTCAAAGCCAACACTGACTTTGTTTTGTTTGGGCTGGTGACTGAACACAAGTGGGTCGATTGGCTTTCTTTGTACCGCTCAGCCTTCCCCTTTGTCCCCTTTGGAGAGATCTGCTGCTGTTGACCAGGGACTGGTGAGGCCAGGCACGCCTGCAGACCCTGTGTGCCTGCCCTCAGGGAGGTTGCCTTCTGCTGCAGGGAGAGACAGACTAGAGCTGGTCAATTCCATCCAAAGTCATTTGGAGGAGGGCTGGCTCCTAACAGAGAGGAGGCCCCTGAGCCGGGCTTAGGGGAAGCCTTCCAGAATGAGAACACGACCATTCCACTCATGGATGCATCTTTGCTCCCCGCTGCACTCACACGGACAGTCCGGCCTGCTTCTGGGTGGTTAAGACAGACGCTTTGTCTAGAGTGGTCCCAGGGGACCTTCTTGGTCTACCTCGTCTCTTTACGGTTGAGGAAACTGAGGCACTAAGCCCAGGCCGTGGTGGGGAGAGACATGTCTTTGCGGTGTATGCTGGTGAAGTTGGCGGGAGGTTTGCTGACCCCCTGCCTTACGCCTGCTCTGCCCTTCTTAGTCACCAGCTCTGTGCCCGACGGTCCTTCGCTCCCTCCAGAGCGCTGGTGTTGTCTGAGACAGACAAGACATTAACCAAAGCCCGGACGGGGCAGGCAGAATGTTACTTGCCGGAGCCGGGCTGGGGAGTCCCAGGGCCTGGGTTCCAAAGATGTCTCTCCTTCCTGCCTCTGTGACCTAGGGAAGCCACAGGCGTCCATGCACCTGGGAGGGGGCCGGACTCTGAGCTCTGATGAGGCGCCGTCCAGCCCCTGATTCACGCCGGGCTCCCGCTAAGTGGGGTGAGAGCCCAACGGTGGGCCGGCTTTCTTCTTGTCTAACGATTGCCATCTTGTGTTTTGGCATCGCCTGCATTTTCCAATATATTCCTCTGCCACCGACTCCCAGAGAGCTATGTGCTATAATTAAGAAGAAAAGAGAAGGAAAAAGCGGTCGGCAAAGCCGACCCTCCCCTCCTCCCCTCCACGAGTCCCTCAGCATCTGGATTATTCCTCCACCTCCCCAGGGCGGAAGGCTGGGCAGTGCATCCCCCGGGCTTCCCCAGGTGGCAGGCTGACTGGTCTTTCCCTTGGCTTTGTCGAGTCTCCGGGGCCTGCTCCCTTTTCTCTCTGCATCAGTTCTGAGTGCTCTTACTGGGCTTCTCTGGCCTCTTGCTCCTCTTCAGCTCAGTTGCATTCTCCAGCCACGGCCGGAGGCTAGTCAGCCCTTCCCTAATCAATGGCTCCTATTCCAGTTTTCGCTACCTCAGAAAGGCAGGGAGGACCATTGGGGCGTCTTTGGGACCTCTCTTTTTGGCCTTCGGCCTCCTCGCACTGGCTCTGAAGGCGTCTGCCCCCAGAAGAGGTGGGGCATTTGAGCGGGGTCTCGCGGGATGGCCCTGCCCCAGCGAGGAGGGCGGCAGCTGGGGAGTCTTCCAGGCAGGCTCAGGCAAGAACGTGAGCACAGGAATGCCCACGGGAGAGCAGTGCGTGTCTTCTTGGAAGGATGGTAATCCAGGGTGTCTGGAATTCAGGGTTTATGAAAGGGTGTAGTATGAGGTAAGCCCGCAAACCTGGCGCCAGAGAGTGGAGGGCTTTGGATGCCTGGCGAAGGAATTTGGGCTTTTGGCAGCAGGAAGGGATAGGCTTCTACTGGCGCATCAGGAAAATCAGTGTGGTGGGGAATGGCTCAGATGAGGGGGAGCCTGGGTGTGGGCAAAAGTGCGAGGGGAAGGGGGGTCTGCCTGGGATGGGCCATGGGGAGGGAAAGAAGGGGGCTGATGCCCTGGAGAGGATGCAAGGAATTTACCAGCAAATCCACGCCAGTGTATATGTGTGTGTATGCATGTCTATGTGTGTACATGGGTGTCGTGTGTATGCATGTGTGTATGTGTGCATGTGTGTGCATACATGTGTGTACATGTGTACTGTGTGTGCATGCATTGCGTGGGGGGGGTCTGCCTGGGATGGGCCAGAGGAAGGAAAAGAAGGGGGCTGATGCCCTGGAGAGGATGCAAGGCATTTACCAGCAAATCCATGCCAGTGTATATGTGCATGTCTGTGTGTCTGTGTGTGTACATGTGTATGTTGTGTGTATGTACACCTGTGTATATAATGTATGCTCATGTGTACATATGTGTTGTGTGTATGTGTGTTGTATGCACATGTGTATGCACACGTGTGTGTATGCATGTGCTGTGTGCACGTGCGCTTGCATATGTGTGTATGTGTGTGCGTGTGCGTAGGGGGGTCGGGGCGGGATGGAGAAGGCCCCAAAACTGGGATGAAGAAACCACCCTTGGAAGCCAATCAGTCCTCTTCCCTCCAGTCCACCAAGGCCAGAGGCTTTGGCCCAGAGGTTGGACGATGGCGGCCATTGCCCCTTGAGGGTCAAAAGGTTCGGGGTGGGGGCAGGGGTTTCCTGTCCCTGCCTCTCTCAAAGGCAGGCTGGTGCCCGACCTCCCAGCTGGTCCCTGGCTCCAGGTTTTGTTTATACCTTCACCTAAAGGGAAGAAAACAAAAGACCCCAACCCTTCTTGCATTTGACTTGCACCCTCTTGGGGCTTCTCCTTGGGTGGGTGGGACTGGGGGCAGAGAGAGATAGAAGACGAACTGAGCAAGAGCGGCCCACAGAGTGAATTGGATCGAGCTTGTGTGCCTAGGCATAGGATGAATGGGGGCGGGGGGGATGACAGTGTGTGAGAATCAGTGGGAGCACAGCCTTTCCCAGGGTCTCTCATGCTGTTCTTATGCAGGAGGTGGAGAGATGTGGGCTATATGGGGGGGGGGGGCGGGTTGCAGGAGTGTTGAGAGAGTGGCCATGAAAGATTCCATGTCAGGTTGGAAGCAACCCTGGGTGAGGGAGGAGTGTCCTGGGGCATCTGGGGGCATCTGGGGGCATCTGGGCAGGATATGGGTGGGATCTGGGCCATGGACATTGGGAACATTTCCTTGGATAAAGCATGCCCTGAGGGAAGGCTTATTTATAAGACTTGAGGAGGACCCAAAGCTCTGAGTTAGAGCTAACAAGCACAGGGGAGCCCCAGGGACCTGGATTCCAATCCTGCTTCCAGCCCTTGCTAGCTGTGTGGCCTTGAGCGTGTTATGTCACCTGTCTGAGACTCAGTTTCCACATCTATGACAATGATAACAGGACCCAGATTTTCTGCATCGCGAGGTTATTATTGTGAGGCCCATATGAGAGAATCAATGTCAAGTGCTGTGAAAACCTTAAAGCATGATATATCAGCCATCGTTATTGTTGGGATTATCCAATAATATCTCAAGAGGCTAAAATGTTGGCCTGAATCTAACAAAATGGAAGTTAATATGGAAAATTGCAAAGCTCTACATTGGAGCTTTGTTTGAAAAAGATCTGGGGGTTTCAGTAGATCACAGGCTCAGTTAATTACCAAGGCTTTATGGAGCTCCCATCAGGTGCCAGGCGGCGTGCTAGGCACTGGCTAAAGAAGATGAAAGTGAGAGAGCCCAGCTCCCCTTCTCTTGGAGAACATTGCCCCAATAGACTTGCATAAAGACCTAAGGACAGGGTTGGTGCCTGGGAGGTCACGGCCGTCAGGACCGGCCGGGCACCTTCTCCAAGTCTTTGTGGGTCATCTAGGGTCCCACAGCCAGTGTGTGAGGCAGAGAGGAGGTCCTTGGACCTGGCTCTTCTGGGCTCCCAGTTGTCCTCCAAATGCATCCCAGGTCAGCGTGGTGGGTGAAGACCCCAGCATCCGGGGCTGCTGTAGGAGGGGCCGTTGGAGGAAGCAAAGAGTCAGGTGAGGAGGGAAAGCCTTCCCCCAGTGGCCGATGGGGCCCCTTCGGCTTTGCATCTCCCTTTGGCTCCTGGAGCTCCATGGCTCCAATGGGCGGTAGAAGGGACCAGAGAGAGCGTCTGGCCCAGTCCCCTCATTTTACAGAGAAGGAAACTGAGGCACAGGCAGACTCTTTAAAGTGGGTCCAGGGCTTGTCCTGCATGAAGTTGGTGACATCTGAGCATCTTGGAGCCAGCCAGTCCCTAGTAGGCCAGAGCTCTTGCCTCTGCTGTATCCTTCCCATCCTTCCCATGGCCAGTCCTCTTGATCTGACCGAGGATTTGGGTTTCTGAGCCCACCTCTACCATCAACAGGGTCCCTTCCTGACCCTCTGAAAGGAGAGGGACCAGAAGAGAGGATGCCAACGTCACAGGAGGGCACAGCCGCTGCCCGGGGGAGGCTCTGGGTCTGGGGTGGGGGCAAGGTGTACCTGCCCATCCGGCACAGAAAGACCTCCCCTCCCCCGTCACCTTTGCCAGGGGGGCTTCACTCACCACAAAATGGTTGTCAGCATTTAGAAGGTTTGGAAGGTTTTGCTGCCTTGGGCCCCTCCTTGGGAGCAGAGCCAAGAGTCAAGTTGACATGTGCGTATGGGTTTAATAATAGAAGTAAAAGTTCATGGTAGAAGGAAAGAATTCTGTCCAGGTGACAGGCATGAACAAGCTCCGTGACTCAGTGGTGGAGAGGGAAAGCAGAAGGCAGGTGTGTTTATGTCTTGGGGACCGAGGAAGAAGCCGAGGTCCTGGGGAGAGGTGATTGACTGGAGGTGGGGGCCGGGCTGGCAAGGAGGATGGGAATTAGCACAAGTCTGGGGCGGGTGTGTGCAGGGAGGCAAGTGGAGCCCCTTTTGGCAGCAACAGGAGGAAAGAGAAAGGAACCCTTCAGAGCCAAAGGTTCCTACCCATTTCCTGGAGGGGAGCTGAGATGAAGCTTCCATGATGGCAGCATACCTTGTGGGTGCGGCGAGTGGGGAGCACGGGGGAGCATCGGCAGGAGAGCTAGGAGGCCCCAGGAGGGCCTCTGGAGTGGGGCACTTGAGCGTCAGGATGACTTGTGTGGTGACCGCCAAAGGGGCTCCTGGGCTGACCAAGGTTGGCTTGGCACAGGGCCTGGAACATAGTAGGCACCTCATAAATGCTAATTGGCCGACTGGTTGACACCCGGACATCTAGTTTTCTCTGAAACATGCATGAAACATCATTCGTGGGGCCCACGTCTCAAGGAACTTGGATCGCATTTTGTGCGACAATGTGGACTTCTTTGCGATTCCCAAGGCAGGCCCTTGAGGTCATGGAATGGAACATTGGAGAGGTAGCAATGTGGGAGGCCCAGAGAGGAGAGGAGACTTGTCCAAGGTCTCAAAGGTAGTAAAGGTCAAGAGAGGATTCCAACCCAGACCCTTTGCCTTAGAAACTGGTTGATTTCCCACTGCCCACCCCCCGCCCATCTCTACCCTGCGGATGGGCAGAGCTGCCCTGACAGCGCTGAGACGTCCCCCTTGGAAGGGAAGCTAAGCATGTTGGGACAGAGCCACGGCCTGGCTGTGGGTGTGGGATGCCAGGAGAGCAGCTGACGTGTTGGGGCACAGATCTCTAGGCAAAACAGGGTTGGTCTTTTACACTCAGCCCTGAGAATTCCAAGAGAAGACTCCTCCCCATGTCACCCAGCCTCCTTAGAGTGAGAAACATCCAGCTTAGAGGATGTGAGGGGCCAGTGACCCTCCCCTCCTGGGCCAAGCGAGAGAACTGGGGGTATGAAGCTATGATGCAGGAAGGGCTGTTTCTGGCAGGAAGCCCCAGGCAGCTGCCGTGGATCTGGGCTGTGCAGTTGGGGCCAACCCACGTGGGGGTGGAGGGTGCATTTGTGCCCCCTTACGTGTTGTTTAAGAGTCTGTGGCCATTTGTGAGTGCCTTTATGGGACGGTGCCTGTGGACATGTGTGCCCACCCATGCAGCTGTGCGTATATATCCACAGCCATGTTCCTGTGGCATGCCCAAATCCAGAACGTTCTATGGTGAATACTCCCCCCTCACAGCCCCCTGCCCCCACCTCCCAAGACTCCCTGGGGCCTGTGTTTCCTCCAGGCCAGCTGTGGCTGGCATTTCAACAGGACTGTCCAGTCTGTGATCCATGCCTCCCTGAAGGAGATGCTTCAGGGATTGGTCTCCTCAATCTATCCACCAGTGAACAACCACTTGTTAAGCACCTACTGTGTGCCAGGCACTGTGCTAAGTGCTAGTGATACAAAAGGAGGCAAAAGGCAGTCCCTGCCCTCCGGGAGCTTACAGTCTACTAGATGACCTTGGAGGCTCTTTCCAGCTCCAGACCTATGCCCCTTCCTGGGCCTAAGTTTCTTCTCCTGTGAAATGAGGGCATTAGGCTGCCTTTCCAGCCCTGGGGCTCCGGTCTTAGGAATGGATTGGCCCATAGCCAGCTTCTCCAAGGGCCCAGAGACAGTACTTGCCACCAGGCCTCTGCAGTCTCAGGGCCGGCTCTCTTCCCATCAGGCTACACTGCCTCTCTTCCTTGCCTCCTCCTCTCTGTGGCACAGGGCAGCTCCTGCCTGTGGCTCACCAGGCATTTCAGGCTTCAGGGGTTTCGCCTCTGTCTCTACCCTGTAACTTGGATTCAGACCCTGCGGACACTGAGCGAGGGAATGAGGAAGGGAGGGGTGAAGAGCCTGGCATAAGCCAGTATTTGAGGCTGTGGGGATTTTCAAACAAAAGGACACTATTCTCCGATAATTTGTTTAGGATTAATCCTCTGCAGTAGGGGATTAATCTTGAGTGGAGAATGCTGAAGAACAGATGTTTGCATCTGACTGCTCCCCAGCCCAGGGAGGGATGGAGGGACGGAGGGAGGGAGGGAGGGAGCCGGTCCAGCTGCCACTGGCCAAAGCCTCATAACGAAGTAATTTGGTTAACTCTCCCTGAGAAAGTTCTTGGGGAACGAAGTCATTCCAAAGACAGCTTGATTAATGAGTGACTTTCTGGAGTAGCCTTGGCCATTAGGCGGTTAGCTCTTTCACGTGTCGCTGCTCCTGGGTCCAGCCTGGGAGAGGGCAGGCGGTGACCCTTCGGGTGCACACAAAACCTGGGAGGGAATGGAGCCGGGAAGGAAATTCCTGTTCCCCCTGAGCCTTTCCTTCTTCTGGCTGTTCAGCATGCCCAGCCCCCCTCTAAGGACAATTCCTTAAGGGCGGCCCCCCCCCCCCCCCCCCCCCCCCGCTGGACTAAGCACAGAAGATACAAAGACAAAAGGAAAAATAGTCCCTGCCCTCAGGAAGCCCACATTCTTCCAGAGGGAATATCCCCTGGAATCAGCCAGTTTTAGAATTTAGAATGTCTTAGAAGCAAGCCATCGGGTCCAACCCAAGGGAAGATGAGTCAGGAAGTACAAAATAACTTGGAGAGAAGACATTGACGTGGAGGTGAAATCGGGGAGGAGGACGCGCAGGTGATGGTCTTGCATTCCAAGGGAATAGGCCCGGAGGTGGACATCGAATGCCGAGTTCAGAGGACTGCTTTGGCTGCCCAGAGTGGTGTGATGGGAGATAAGTCTGCCGCGTTGGGTTGGAGCCAGATGGTGAAGGGTTTGGAGGAGTCTGTGGCTTGTCTTAGAGGCAATAGGGAGCCACCGGGGTTTACTGAGAGAGTGTGTGTGACACGATTGGACCTGAGCTTCAGGAAAACCTAAATGGAGGATGACCTGGAGTGGAGAGACGGGGAAGGTGGTCCCCCAGCAGCGATGGCCGTAGTCCGGGTGTCAGGTGATGAGGGTAGCATCAGAGGACAGGAGGGGACCACTTGGAAAGAGAGTGGTGAAGTGGAATCTGGAGAGACACCACGCGGGCTTGATAGATGAGGGACGCTGCGGAGGCGAGCGTGACAGGCCTTGGCACAGCTTGGATGGGGGGGGAGGTGAGAGAGAGAGAGCGAGGAGTCCAGGATCACCCCTGGGTTGCCGGGGGTTCCTTTAAGTGGGCCTCCTGTGATGTGATTGGGAGACAATCTGGTCTCCATCCTCTTGTGGGTGCTCCCCAGGTTGTCCACATCCTGCTTAAAATGGGGCGTCCAGAACTGAACCTGCAATGCAGGTGGGGTCCATCCAGGGCAGAGGGCAGCAGGACTGTCCCCTCCTTCTCTCTTCATGCAGCTTGAGGTAGTGTATGCTTGGGCAGGTTAAGAGCCACTGAAAATGCCAGTGATGTCACTCATGATGCAGAGTGTGCGTGAGTGGCAGTGTGGGAGAGGGGAGAGAGGCAGAAGGCCAACCTTCACATCTTCTGTAATGTTGGGGCTGTCGTGAGGTGGCTCAGTGGACTTTGCATCAGTGAGACCTGAGTTCAAATGCAACTTTAGACATTTACTGCTAGCTATGTGACCCTGGGCAAATCACATAACCTCTGCCTGCTTCAGTTTCCTCCATGATAGGGGGAGATCATCATGCTACCTACCTCCTAGGGTTGTTGGGAGAATCCAGTGAAATAACCCAGGCAAATGCTGGAAATTTTCACTTAAAAGATCATCATTTGCTAGTGGTGAAAGAAGGTTGTCCTGTTGGTTAGAATGTGGGCCCTGGCACCTCCCTATGAGCTTTGCTTTCTTCTGTGGCCACAGACCTCACCCTGAAGCGAGGCATCCTGGAACCCCTGGCCACTTCCACAAGGACATTTATTTGAATTCTGCTTGGTCCCAGGGGAGGGGGCAGGAGCAATGAATGGGAACGAGAGAGAGCCCGGTTTCATTGTTAGCACTGCCTAAGCATGTGACTGGCTTCCTCAGGAGCCGTGAGTTCCTTGTCACTGCTGGAGGCTAGGATCGACTTGCTTTTGGGGCAGGATGATTTAGAGGGGATTCTTGGTTCAGGATGGCCTCTAGGTGACGTCTGCGGTGAATGTAGGCTTCTATAAGTAATCTGTGAAAAGGGGGCCAGACTCAAGTGTGGGGAGGAGCCAGGATAGACCTTGGGAAAAACAGCTCAGATGTGCCGTATGTTAAGAGCCGCCTGTGAACCCCAACAGGCATTACGTGGGCATTGCACCGGCCAGAGGGTTTGTTTGTGGAAATCTTAGGAGTCAGTGTCTGTCTGCTCCCTCAGCCTCTCTCTATCCTGATTTCTAATGCACACGTGATGCTCCTATTTTCCTGTCTGTAATCTCCCAACAGCCCTTTGGGGAAGGCAGAGTTGAACTCATCCTAGTTTTATAGATTTGGGCAGTGAGGGGCGGAGAGTCTGGGCCTTGCCCAAGGTCACAACGTTAGGACTCTGCCTTGGGTCCCTCATTCCTGCCCTTTCTGGTCCTTTTGCCAAAGTGCCCGGCTGAGTTGGCTTAGATAGGCCCATCCTCGCCCAGCCCATGGTGGTGGGATTGGAAGGGTAAACCAGCAGGCTTGGCGATTGAGCTGTCTCCACACTTGCGCTCTCTCTTTGTCTCTCTCTCTCTGTGTCTCGGTCTCTGTCTCTCTCTCTCTGTGTCTCTCTGTCTCTCTCTTACTCCTCCCTCTACTCTCTCTCACTCCTCTCTCTGTCTCTCTCTCTGTCTCTGTCTCTCTCCTCTCCTCTCCTCTCCTCTCCTCTTCTCTCTGTCTCTCTCTGTCTCTGTGTCTCTGTCTCTCTCCTCTCCTCTCCTCTCCTCTCCTCTCCTCTCCTCTCCTCTCCTCTCCTCTCCTCTCCTCTCCTCTCCTCTCCTCTCCTCTCCTCTCTCTCTCTGTCTCTGTCTCTCTCTCTCGACTTCTTGCTCTCAGGGTGTCTCCCCCACCCACAGGTCAGATTTGTGCCCCCTCCCCCACTTGGGCCTGGTGCCAGGAGATGCCGCTAACACCTGCTCGTTAAGAGGAGGCTCCCTTCCTGTTGGAGCTGTGTTCATTGTCTGAGGAGAGTTCCTTTGCTTGGCGCGCTCTGGAAGCACCCTGGGCTGTGGGTGTGTGGGTTGTGGTGATGCGGGAGCCCGGCCACCAGCCCAGTTAACGATAAGCTTTGTGGACCTGCAGAGAGATGTGTGGCTATTTGCTCGCCCGCCTCACCCCATCTGCTCAGCCCCCACGAGTCGGTGCTGTCTGGGCTGGCTTTTCCTCCGCCTCATCTCCCCTGAGCCCTCTTGGGGCAGGGGCTTTCTGTCCTGACGGGTGTCCTGCTGCCTGGCCCCAGGAAGGGCACTTCCTTCCTTCTGGGCTGAGAGTGAATGAACTGTCCCTGGCTCCCTCACTGTCCACGGCCCTAGAGCTGAGTTTCTTCATTGCCTCCCTCCCTTGTAGTTAGGAAGGAGTTAATGGTGGCCCGGTGGGGCCTGGGCTCGGGCTAGGTCTCTGCACAGAACCCTCCCAGAACCCCAGGCAGCCCAGAGAGCTGATTGCAGAGTCTTAGAGATGCTCTGCTGTTTGTCGCCCCCCCCCCCCCCCCCCCGGGGGGGGCTTGGATTTTCTCACAAGGTGGGGGGGGAGCGCGCGCCCCCGCGGGTGTGGGGTGGGCCGCCCCCCCCCCCCCCCCCACTCGGGGAGACTGGTCCTCTCCTGACAGCCTGGGACACTATCATCTGTGCTTGTGGGTGGGGCGGGGCACTGGCAGGAGGCAGGGAATGAATGGGGGAGGCTGTGGGAGGGCCGGCCTGGGATTGGACAGGCCACACCCCTCCTGGGTTGGCTGCCAGCTGGGAAGGGTGCTGTGAGCTCCTCGGAGCCAGAGCGGACAGACTGGCTGCCAGTGAGGAATGGTGGAGCGGCTGCAGCCTTGAGAACCTCGGGGGTCTGCACAGCCCCCCTGGCCTCTTCTCCTTCTGATGGCACCTGTCCAGAGCAGCTTGGCTCTCCTCCTCCTGCTGGCTGCTCACTGTCCCCGCTCCAGGGCCCAGTTTTTTAACTGGTGGACACTTAAGGAGACAGAAGCCACAGCAGGACCCCTCCTCCCGACCTCAGGACCTCAGGTTGAGAGTACCCCCTTTGTGGGGCCCACGGCGCCCAGTGCCACCCCGGCCGCCCAGACGAGTGCCCTTGGGCCTATCCCAGAGGAGCAGCTAGCGTCTGGGCCATGGACTCAACTGGACCCTGAGGTCTCAGAGGCAAGGCGTGCCATGACCCCTTCGCGGGCACCCCCCACCAGGACAGACCTCAAAGAGGAGAACATCGCCGGGGTGGGCGCCAAGATCCTGAACGTGGCCCAGGGCATCCGCAGCTTTGTTCAGTTTTGGGATGAGAAAGGCAATGGTAAGAGCTCTGCCGACGGGAAGGCGGCTCCTGCTGACCCTGCCACCACCCTTCCTCCACTGCCCTCTGCATCTGGACCTGGGATGGAGCTGAGCGTCACTGGGAGTGGGAGCACAGGTGCCCCGACTGCCGCTGGCTGGACAGACGCTCTCCACCTGACGGCAGCTACATCTCCTCTGGGAAACAGGTCCCAGGCGCTGTCCTTGGGGCGGCCCTCAGCCCCTCCCCCAGGTAGCCAGTCTTTTCCTCTCTTCCCGGGGGGCCTCCCTCCTGCTGCCCCTGAGGCTCCTTGGCTGCCTGGAGCCCGGGGCAGCCCAGACCCCTCTGACCTGAGCAGGCAGGTGGCTGACAGCCAAGCTTCCCTAGAAAGAGAAGGACTCCTGCCAGTCCTCGCCTTGAGGGACCATCCAAAAATGCCCACTAACCACAGCTCTGGGGCCTGGCTTTTTTCTCCTCTGGTGGCGGGTGCTTTGGGTGATGGGTTCTCCGGCTCAACGTCTAATCAGCAGGCCTCAGGTGAAGGTGGTGCCCGTCATGGCCTCCACAGTGACAACAGCGGGTATCTGGGGCCACTGGTGGCCAATCTTACTGGGCACAGTAATGGTTCTGTTTCTGATGCACTTACTCTGGTGGGCTCTGCTGGCACCAATGCCTCTGGGTCTTGGGGGTCCGATTTGCTAACCGCTTCTGGGCAGCTCTTTCGCCCTGGCCGCCAGGATGAGGTGCCCTCCTCCCTGCCAAGACTGGCTTTAGCCCAGGGGCGCTGCGTGCCACTGCCGGACAATCTGCCCTTCTGCAGCCACCCAGGCACCAAGCGCTTCTGGCTGCCCAACTATGCCCGCCATGACAGTGCCCAGCAGGTGTGGGCGGCCCTGCAAGAGTGGGAGGGGCTGCTGCGCACACGGTGCCACCGCTTCCTTGAAGCCTTCTTCTGCTTGCTGCTCGTGCCCCGGTGTAATGCCTCCAGCCCCTCAGTGTCGCCACCGCCATGCCGGGAGTTCTGTGAGGGCCTTCGAGACCTGTGCTGGAGCCAGCTGCACCAGGGCCGGCTGCCTGTGCCCTGCTCCTCACTCCCAGCCCAGGGGGATGCCCAGCAGGCCTGTGTGTTTGTAGACATGACTGCAGGTAATGCCATGGCCCACTGGGGCCGCCTCCCCTCCTGCCATCCTTGTCTTTGTCTGCGTGCCAGGTGAGCAGAGGGTAAAAGCGGAGGGAGCCTGGACCTTGGTAGGTGCCCCTGGTGCCAACGGGCCTAGGAGCCGGACCACAAGGCCCACGGGGGCCGCCTCCCCTCCTGCCATCCTTGTCTCTGTCTGCATGCCAGGTGAGCAGAGGGCAAAGAAGGGAGGGAGCCTGGGCCCTGTTAGGTGCCCTGGTGCCGGTGGGCCCAGGAGCTGGAGCACAAGGGTTGGCATCACCATTGACTTCTCTGTCTTTGGGTTTGCTCAGTTTCTTAAAGGAAGGAGAGTGCAGGGAATTGGGAGGGAGCCTCCCAGATCCCGCTTCTCCCACTCTGGGCCTCAGTGCCTGTTTGGTTCCGTGCAAAGACAGGGCCCTGGCTCTGGAGTCAGAAGCCCTGGGTTCAAATGTCTCCTCTGCTACTTATCACCTGTGGACTGTCTTTGGGGCTCAGTCTCCTCATCTGTGAGATGAGGGAGTCGCCTTCTTGTTGCTTAGGCCTCTCCCACTTCTGGGACCCAGGGATGCAGCTCCCGTGCCCTCCCTGCGCCTCCTCAGGGTGGAGTCGGGAGCAAGGCTTGAGTCTCCGCCATTCCCGCCTCCTCCCTTTGCCCCCAAGGTGACGTGCGAGTGCCAGCCTCTTCTCAGGGTGCCAGCCCGTGGCCAGCACTCTCTAAACCTGGGTGCAGCATAGACCAGCACCCTCCTTGGCCTCTGGAGTGCCGCATTCCCTTCAGTCAGCCCACGCAGGCCTTGGGACCGCGCTGGCCTCAGAGCCAGCCCCATGTACCCAGATGGGGAGCTGGTGCCAAGGGAGGGCGGAGTCTCTGTTTAACAACCCCCTCCGGCAGGGGCCAAATCTCAGTCCTTTTCTTGCTCTGGTTTGGGGAGACAAGAGGAGGGCGATACTGGGGTCCCCCTTCCCCCCCTCGGTCTGTCTTAAACTCGTATGGGTGACCTTGGTCCCTAAAGCTTCAGAAAGACTGGCCTTCAGACAGAGGTCCTTTGTCCTTGCTGGCTCTCAGGGCTCCCTGTTTCCTGTCCCAGCTTCCCTCCCCAAGGCTTTTATTATTAGTGGGGTCACTCGGTCAGTGGCCTTGAGCTTCAGAACTGGCCTGTGTGTGTGTGCATGTGCATGCACGTGTGCGCGCATGCACATGTGTATGTGCATGTGTGTGCATGTGTGTGAAGGGCCAGAAAAGGAGAGGGCAGGAGGGGGCCGAGGTTACTTTCATTTTCCCTGCCTTCCACTCTCCTGAGCACAGTCTGCTCTCCAAGAAATCCTGCTCCCGTTCCGGGAGCCCATTTACAAGTGCCCTTCTGGTGGGCAGAGGCCATCCCTATTCCCAGTGGCCACCCCTGCCCTTGCCGGCAGCAGACTTTGTCCTGCTTCGCTGAGGTTGTTTAGGAAGAACCCCAGGGGGGCTCCCCTTGGCCTCCCCCCACCCCCACCCCTTTGTAGGGTCCAGCTGCTGACCAGTGAGGCCAGAGAATGTGGCAGGGAGGGGCTTCCCCGGGCAGAGCCTCCCTGAGGGCTATAAGCACAGGACTGGAGGGGGCGGGGCGCGGCTCAGGACGTGGGCGGGGCGGGGCGGGGCTGGAGCACTAGTCAGTTTCTCACCTCGCCGCTTTCCTGAGGCATCAAGCCCCGGGCGTTGGCCCCCAGCTGTGGCCATCCCGAAGTGAGCCCAGCCGGCCGCAGCAGTGAGATTTCCCAGGCCCCGGACCCACTTTCTCATTGCTTTCGGATTGCAAGGCTCGACCTCCTCGAGGCCGGCAAGGCCAAATTTTCAGGCCCGGGCTGGGGACATTTCTTTTCCCCTCCAGGGAAGGCTTTGGTTTCAGGCAGGTAGCCAGGGGCCCATCCTTGCTCTCCTCTATCACTGCCCAGGGGCTCCCTCCGCCTCTGAGCGGCTCTGGATCCCTCTGTTGCCCTGGGGGTCTTCACCCAGAGGCTGGCTGGCCCCTTGGGCTCTCTGTCGGGGTACTGTCGTTCAGGGTCCCCCCCTGGACTCTGAGATTCTGGGACGATTCTTGCAGATTCTGAAGGACTGGATCCCCGAGGCTAAAAGTGTCAGGACTCCTGGGCGAGAGGCTAACACCGAGGCAGTGGGGGAGGCAGGCGAGCCGGGAGGCCAGCCGGAGCCCAGGAGGATGTGTGGGGCGCGTCACCGGCTCTGGTGCTAGCCAGCTTCGTTTTCCAGCAGTATCCCCAAGGGGAGGGACGACTCTGCCCTCCAGCAGCGGCTGCACACAGTCCCCCACGGGGAGCGAGAGCTTTAATGAGCCAGAGACCAGCCCCTCCCTGCGGGGGGCCCCCCACGCCCACATTGGACTGGAGCTGCCTCCTGCCCTTTGGCCAAGCTAAACTGCCGCTAGAGCCTTGTCTAAATTCCATTCGCCCTCAGGGGAGTGGGAGTTTGTGATTCGGGCTGGTTAATATTGGCGGTTGGGTTACCTGGCCCATTAGACCCAGTGGCCCCCTCCCTACTAAGTGGGGATCTTGACCCTAGGCCCGCTTTGCCCCTCTGATGATGGCCCAGGGACCTTCTGGCCCCTTGATTTCTGTTGAGGAGAGTTTGGGGGGGCGCAAGGCAGGCTCTGACTTGCAGCCTGTCCTAGGGTCTCATGGAAGTTCTCAGCTAAAGGGCCAGGAATTTGCGGGGAGTCTCTGGCTGGCTTGTGCCCCAGCCCCGGTGCTGTTCTGTCGTCTTAGAATCTCCCCCTGGAGAGGGTGGCGCTGGCCCCGGGAGGAGGACACAGATGGGGGTGATATGTCACACACCCACATGTCTCAATGATCCGTGATAAACATATAGGAGAGGAACAGGCTTAGAGCTCCACTGGAAGAAAACATCATTCCTTGGGCCCTTGGGGAGGGGATAATCAGGGCAGGCTGCATGGAGGAGGTGGCCTTTAAAGGACCAGACAGGATGAGCACAGCCTAGCTCATTGGCACACAGTCCAGCAGCCCTCAGATAGCAGGCATGGCTAGGCTGTGAGCTGGGTGGCTGGCGGGAGGACTAGCCAGGACGGATGAGATCATAGGGAAGGATCCCAGAATGTGTGCAAAGATGGTGCCTGCCCGCAGACAGAAGCTGCCACCTCTTGACTTGGGGTTAGTGGCAGGGTCTCCTCAGCGGGGGAGGGGGCCCTTTGAAAATTGCATGGAGTGAGACAGACAAAGGGGGCTGCTCTCACCAGACATGCTGACCCTTGGCCCCCTCAGGCGCTCCGGATCCTGTCCCAAGCCAGGGGTAACCCCAATAATGGAGGGACTGTTTTCAGCCCGCTTAAGAATTCTCTGCAGGATGTGGATAAGGGCCCCTGTGTGAGATGGGGCCTCTGCCGCCTGAGCTGCCAGGGAAGGCCCTTCTGTCACAAAGAAAAGTGAGGCAGTGAAAATCCCTGGCCGGGCCGTAGTGCGTCTGGTGTGCGTGTGGGCCAGAGGACTCCTAGTGCCAACCTGAGGATGCCCGGGAGGGGCAGCTGGAGAAAGGGACAGGACGTTTTGGATCTTTCCTGTAGTTTCCAGTGTTCTAGAAGGAGCCCACCCAACGTGAGTGCAGGTGCCCACAGCCCTCTCGGCTCTGCTGTGCCCCGCCTCCGTCGCTGCTGGTCAGAGCTCCAGAGACGGCCCAGCTCTTTGGGCACTGACGGGCTCTGGCCAGGTCACCCCATGGAAGGGCTTGGGCACGGTCATCCGTGCTCCCCGTGCCCTCCACATCTCAGAGCCTGGATTCACAATTCTGGCGTCATGGGCCCTCTGGGTTTAGAGGGTCCCGAGGTCCCTTGGGCAGAGAGGGCCCTATCCAAGTCAGTAGTAAAGACTGGGCAAGAATCCGGGTCAGAGGCACAGACTTAGAGCCCAGAGCCTCTCTTCAGGTTCCTTCACTTCACATCAGAGGGAAACAGGCCCTGGGAGAGTGAGTGACTTTCCCAGAGTCAGGTGCTAGAAAGTGCCTGAGGCAGGATCAGAACCCGGAACTCTGTGAGTCCTCGTCTCCTGTTTCCTGGCCCAGATCCCATACAGCGTATAGGTGACATCATTCTGGTCAATCACAGCTGGCGATAAAACAGAAGGGAGACGTTCTGAAGGGGCAGCCCTGGATTGGTGCCCAAGAACCTGGTTCTACCACCTACTGACGACCTGCGTGACCCTGGGCTCAGTCCTCACCCTTCTGGCCCTCAGTTTCCTCCTCTGTGCATACAAGGGTGCTGGGCACGCGAGGGGGCAAACAAGTATTTATTAATCACCTCGTGTGTGCCTGACACTGGGCCAACCACTGGGTATAGAGATACCCAGGCAAGCCGGTCCTTGCCTTCGAGTGGGGAGATGAGACCCACAGGATGGGGGTGGGGGTGGCGCATTTGGGGACCGTCGAGTAGAGGGTCTTAGCTGAGGCCCTGAGCCAGCGGAGGCCAATTCTCCTCGGTCTCTTTCTGCTCTTATGGCTGAGGCAGGAGCCGGCTGAGACCTTCATTCTTGGCGGTCATCTCCATTGTGACTACCAGTGGTGTTATCTCCGTTTTACAGGTGAGGAAACTGAGGCACAGAGAACTGAAGTAACTTGCCCAGAGCCAAGCAGCTAGTACATTTTGGAGGTGAGATGTGAACTCAGGTCCTCCTGACTCTAAGTCGCTGTGCCTATGAATGAGCATCGGCTGATGAAGCGTAGTTCCACTGCCCAGATACACACGTATGCCCACAGCATGTCCCTAAAACTGAAAACATCCCCCAGGGTCATTACTGGGGGAGCCTCGTGGGCTAGAAGAGGAAGATCCAGGTGCCTGTGGCCAGAGCCCCTCCGGCCTCCTGGCCTACTGTGCTGCGGGGCTGCCAAGGCTCCTTCTCACCCCAAGTCAGCCAGGATGAGGACAAGGAGGGCGTTGATCAGGGCCAGCCGGATGGTCGATCAATGGTGATTCTCTTCCTCTCCCCCTGAGGTCAAGTCACAGCCAAGGGTCCCTTGGCCAGAGGCGAGCAGTGACCAATGCCCAAACAGTGAGTCAGCAGACACCCTGGGCTCTGGTTTTCCTAGGAAGAAACTCTGCAGGGCCCAACTCTCTTCCTCCTAAAGGGCTTGACTCATTGAGGTCATGTTGGCTCTGTTCATTCATTCAAACAATGCCAATTCAGGGCCGCAGAGGAAGATTAAGGCCCGATCCCTGCTCTAGGAAAATATGGTGCTCTTGGGGGTGACAGGACAGTGGATATATTGGACGTGGCATTGGCAAGATCTGAGTTCAAATCCAGCCTCAGACACATCCTAGCTGTGTGACCCTGGGCAAGTCTCTTTATCTCCGTCTGCCTCGGTTTCCTCCTCTGTGAAATGAGGAACACTGGCTGGAGTGTTTCCATTTGGTCGGTGCCTTCCTGGATGGGTCCAGAGACACTGAAAGTTCCCTCATGGTCCATCCCCCATGCCCTGGACAGCCGGCAGTCTCACCCCCTTGGCCATCAGACTCAGAGCACCACCCGCCTTGCTCACAGTCACAGAGCTGGAAGATTTTTGAGCCAAAAGACTTCCCCAAGTTCATTTCTTGAGCCTCCTGTTCTCTCCATCACCCTAACTTGCTCCAGGATGGCTCTGGGACACTTTTGCCTCTCGAGCCTCAGTTTCCTCATCTGTGAAATGGGGCCAGTGGTGCTTATCATCCCCACCACATAGCACCTTGAATACGTAGCGCTACCTAAGTCTGTGTCTGGTTAGGATTACTGGACAAACGGAGACAGCGGGTCTTCTGGAAAGAGTCTGGAGGCCAGGGCTCTGGCCCTCGCTCTGCCATTAAGCCAGCTGGGCGTCCTTGAGCCAGTCCCTCTCGGTGGCCCCTCACCGCCCGAGCGTCCCTGGTATCGTGAGCTGGTGCAGGTGCGGAGGCGCTGAGGGTGGGGTCAGGCATCGCTGCCCTGCAGAGTGAATGAGACGCCTTCGTTTTTGGTGCGGGACGGCATCGATGGCTAGGACGCACACGCAGACCCTTCAGTGGAGTGTGGCTGGCCCAGCATTCACAGCCATGGCCAGCACTGGTCAGTGAAAAAGGCCTCTAGGATCATTAGCAGTGCTCTCGCGAGGTCTAAGGCTCCGATCGATCCTCCTGGGGCCGTGAGCTCCTCAGTCTGGTGGTTCTCTTTGGGGGTGTAAATGGTGGCCGGTCCTGTGAGACTCGTCCAGGCCCTCCCATGAGTGCATCACAGGCCGGCCGGCCGCCGTGCTAGGCGCCTTCCTTCCTTGTGACACCGAGGGAAGACCCGCGGCGCTGTCTGCTCGTCATCCCTTCTGCTGCTGCCCTGCCGACACATCTTTTTACTTTTTATCATGTTTCTTTGATTATCTGATTGGTGTGCAAAGTTGCGTCTGTGTTTCAGGGAAAAGTGTGGGGTCATCAAAAGTGCTTTACTCTTTTCCAGCCCCTCCTTCTCCTATTCTGCCAGCTCATTATCTGTTTGCCGTGTTCATCTAGCTACAGAGATATATTGATCACTCTCTATAGAGAGATAGAAATCTGGATGGATAAGTTCTGTAGGCTGACTCTCGGATTGCATATCATATTATTAACGACTGGGAAATGAGCCAAGCAATGAGTGGCTGCTGTTTCGGGGGGTCTATGAGCTCTTTATCGGGGAGGGGCTGCCCTCCACTGGCAGCCATCTTACATCAGCCCCCAAACTTACCCCCTTCTGCCAGACCTGGTTCTGAGCTCCGCTGGTCCTCGGGCATGAGACCCCAAGCCCGTCGTCTCCCCATCCTGGGAAGCCATGGCCTGAGGAGGTGTGTGATCAGGGCTGTGGGCGGGAAAACAGCAGGCAAGCTAATGAATTCCATTCCACACGGAGGTCCACATTCAGCCCCGCCTGGCACGTGTCAAGGCCCTACCTAATCCATGCAATCTAGGGTTAACCTGCAAAGCTGTTATGGAAAGGCGCGTGTGGTTTCCTGATTGTTCTTCCTTGAATCAGAGACCTTCTCATGAATAAAAGCTACTAAGGACTAGCCCTGGAGCACGATGTGGAAAAGCATAGCTGAGAGGGCTTGGGTCGCCCTGTGCGATGATTCAGCTGCCTCAAGGGAATGCCTGTGAGTCACAGCTGACTCAGGCCGGCTGGGGAGCCTCCACGTGGGAAGGAGGTGGGGGATCCCCTTTCCTCTCTTCATCCCCAATCTCCGGATCTCCCAGGGGCTGCCCGAGAGCCCGTCTGCTGAGCACCGATGGTCAGCGGTGCCTCTAGCTCTCTGATTGTGTGGTGGCTCTCACTCTGTAGGAGGGCCATGTCTGAGGGTCCGTTGTTGATCCACTCACAAAACCCTTTCTTGAAGGCCTGAAGGAAGCCCCCACACAGCAGCTGGGGAGACCAGATGGCTGGGATCTGCAACTGGAGAGCAATTTTTTGTGTTTAAAACATTTCATTAAATAGTCTCATTCTCCAAAGAAGATGGGTGAGTCATTAGCCAGAATCTTGGATTTACCAAATTCTTTCCCTCCAAGTAATTCTTTCTGATTCCCCTGAAGGGGGTGATTGTGCACTGGCCAAGAGCAGATCCTTGAAAGTCATTTTTCCAGGGTGGAGGAGGAGGTCACCAGGTCTCACATTTCTGGAGCCGAGATTGAATGGGGGCGGGCCCTGAGATGCTATGCCCAAATTTCCTTGTTGATGGCTCTGGGTGAAGGTGACTCGTCGTGGATGTAAGAAGCATGCTTCACTCCCGTCTCCTGCCCCTGCTCTGGGAGGATGTTGGTGCCTGTCTGGGACTCTTCTCCACGGGGACCCCTGATCATCTGGGAGAGAAACTGGTCCCTACACGCCTTGGGAGAACCCAGAGAGGGGGAGATGTCATTGCGCAGGGTTGGAGAAACTCCCCAGGGACCTTCCCCTTTTTCATCATAGAGGAGAGGAGGAGAACAGCTGGGCCTCCTTCTGTGGCTAGAAAGAAGGGGCACAGAGTTTAATGATGCAGCCACTGCACAAAGTCAGCCAGGAATAAAGGCCCTGGGGCCAGGCCCGGTGGCTTCCTTCCTCCTCGGGCACTTGGGCTCATCTCTACTTAGGAGTGAGGGGCTCACTGACCTTGGGAGGGTCCAGAGTGCTGGAAAGGTCACCAGTGCAGAGGAGAGGCTGTCCTGGAGCCATGGGCCGGAGGACCTGGAGGCACAAAACCTGGCTGAAAATCCCACCTCAGATGCTTGCTGATTGTGTGACCTTGGGCCAGTCTCTTGACCTTGCTGATTCTTAGGTTCCTCCTCTATAAAAGGGGAGCAGGTATTATATGCAGGCCCTTTGCAAACCTCAAGGTCCTTCCAATTTGAGCAATTTATACATAAAGTGCTTTGCAGTCCTTAAAGGCAGATATATGTTTCCTCCCTCCTCCTCCTCCTCCTCACCTGCCTCGTGGGGCCCCACTGGGGAGGAGGGAAGCACTCACCAAACCTTAGTGCTGGGGATGTGTGTCGTCACAATGGTGATGACAAGTCACCATCCTCCCATCTTTCCCAATGGGGTTCAGATAGAGGCAGCGCTGGGAGGAGCCCCTCTCCTGCCATCATTGGTTTCCTATTGTTTGTATTTGAATTAAAGTGGGGGGATGGGAGCTCTCCTCACCGTGGAGTCCTTGGTCCGGCTGCATGGGGGGACCGTGGATCATGTGGCTTCGTTCTATGCCCTCTTGGTCACAGTCTCCTCTCTTAGGTCTCTGGATTTTTAAATTTTTTAAAAGATAAATAGTATTATATTAATTCCAATTACATAGAAAGACAATTTTCAACATTCATTTTTATAAGATTTTGAGTTCCAAATTTTTCTCCCTCCCTCCCTCCCATTCCTCCTCCCTAAGATGGTAAGCAGTCTGATGGAGGTTGTGCCTGGTGCAACCATGTAAAACATTTTTCCACATTAGTCATGTTGTGAAAGAAGAAATAGACCAAAAGGAAAAAAAAAACACAAAAAAGATAAAGAGAGTGAAAATAATCTGCATTCAGAGTCCATCAATTCTTTCTTTGGATATGGACAGCATTTTCCATCATGATTCCCTTAGAACTGTCTTGGGATCCTTGTATTGCTGAGAAGAACTAAATCATTCACACTTGACTATCATACAATGTGGCTGTTACTGAGTACAATGTTCTCCTGGTTCTGCTCACTGCACTCAGCATCAGTCCATACAAGTCTTTCCAGGTTTTTCTGAAGTCCGCCTGCTCATCATTTCTTATGGAACAATAGTATTCCATTACATTCAAATACCACAACTTATTCAGCCATTCCCCAACTGATGGGCATCCCCTCAACTTCCAATTCTTGGCTACCACACAAAGAGCTGCTATAAATATTTTTGTACGTGTGGGTCCTTTTCCCATTTGTATGATCTCTTTGCGATACAGACCTAGTAGTGATATTGCTGGATCAAAGGGTATGCACAGTTTTATAGCCCTTTAGGCATAGTTCCGAATTGTTCTCCAGAATGGTTGGATCAGTTCACAACTCCACCAACAATGCATTAGTGTTCCAATTTTCCCACATCTCCAACATTTATTGTTTTCTCGTTTTGTCATGTTAGTCTATCTAATAGGTGTGAAGTGGTACCTCAGCATTGTTTTGATTTGCATTTCTCTAATCAATAGTGATTTAGAGCATTTTTATGTGCTTATAGATAGTTTTGATTTCTTCATTTGAAAACTGCCCATTCATATCCTTTGACCATTTATCAATTGGGGAATGACTTGCATTCTTGTAAATTTGAACTCAGTTCTCTATATATTTGAGAAATGAGGCCTTTATTGGAGACACTGACTGTAAAAATTGTTTCCCAGCTTTCTGCTTTCCTTCTAATCTTGGTTGCATTGATTTTGTTTGTTCAAAACCTTTTAAATTTAATATAATCAAAATTTTCCATTTTCCATTTTGTAATGTTCTCTATCTCTTGTCTGGTCATAAATTCTTCCCTTCTCCATAGATCTGACAGGTAAACTATTCCTTGCTCTCCTAGTTTGCTTATGATGTCACCCTTTATCATGTAAATCATTTAGCCATTTTGACCTTACCTTGGTACACGATGTGAGACGTTGGTCTACACCTAGTTTCTGCCATACTGTTTTCCAGCTTTTCCAGCAGTTTGTGTCAAATAGTGACTTCTTCTTCCAAAAGCCAGGGTCTTTGGGTTTATCAAACACTAGGTTACAACGGTCATTTACTCCTTTGTCTTGTGTGCCTAGTCTGTTCCATTGATCCTCCCCGCTCCCAAGCCTGCTCCGAAGAGGCATGGGGATCCCCAAGGGTGGCTGGAGGGCAGCCCCTTGGCCATCTCTGGCTCCGTACCTCACCAGATCTCACAGACAACACCATCTCTCTTCTTTTCCAGAAAATTTCAGCGCTGAAGTGAGCCTCCCTCAGCTCATTGGGCAGCCTCCCCCTAAGCACATCTCCCAGATCTACGACCCTGACATCGGCCTCGCCTATGTCTTTGGGCCCAACGCCAACAGCGGCCAGGTGGCGCGGTACCACGTGCCCAACCCCTTCTACCGAGACTTCTCCCTGCTCTTTCACATCAAGCCCACCAGCGAGCGGGCCGGAGTGCTGCTGGCGCTCACCGACGCGGCCCAGGCAGTCATCTCTATGGGCGTGAAGATCTCGGGGCCCTATGGCGGCAAACAAGACGTGCTCTTCTTCTACACGGAGCCGGGCGTCGGGGAGACGCGCACGGCGGCCAGCTTCAGCCTGCCGTCCTTTGTGAACCAGTGGACGCGCTTTGCCATCAGTGTAGATGGCGATGAGGTCGCCCTGTACGTGAACTGTAAGGAGATCCAAAGGCTCCCTCTGGACCGGTCTCTGCAGGAGCTGGAGCTGGAGCCTGGTGCTGGCCTCTTTGTGGCCCAGGCGGGAGGAGCTGACCCTGACAAGTTCCAGGTAAGACATCCTTGTCCCACCCAGGGAAACCCAGCTGGGCCTGGTTCTGGACGCGGGGAGTGAGGAGGCCAGGGGCGGTCCCCTCTCCAGCCCTCCCCCAGGTGGCAGGGGTGGGGCTTAAGGAAGTAGATGGAGGGCTGGTCATCCGGGGCGCTGCCGTCGGCCCCTCTTGAACATGAGTGTGCCAGTGGAGAGATGAGGGTGCCTAGAGGGGGAGGGGGCATCCCCCCATTCCTAAAGTCTGAACTCCAGATGCCCAATTCACAGAGGCTGCTTCTGCCCAAGCCTGTCCATGGGGGCGTTATTGGAGGCAGACCTGGACTCTGGCCAATCCAGGGACCACCAGGGTCTGGGTCAGCTCTGGTTTTCATGGGAGGGGTCCAGGCTCCCATAGAGGATTTTTGTGGGCTGAGACAGCAAGAGCTTTGGGATTCTTCGGGGATGGTTTAGAACCCCTGGGAAAGTTTCAGAGCTTCCATGGTCCCCAGGAATGCCTCATGGGCAGCACTGCCATAGCCTCTGCCTGGCAGGCTGGCACCATTTAATGTCCAACGCTGTGACCTGTCACTGTGTGGAAGTGCCCCGAGGTCCTCCGAGTGGAGCCAGAGCTCTGGAAGGTTCCACCAGCTCAGGGAGGGTTCTAGCACAGAACAGGGAGGGGGGGAGTCACGTGGGGCTTCTTTGCAGGCCTGCCAGGTGACCTCTGGAAGGGCTGGTTGCCAGAGGGATGCCCACCAGGTGATGGGTTTTTTCAGCCCTCGCGTGTCACAGAGACGAGTCTGGGACAGCTAGGTGGTTCAGTAGTTAGAGCACTGGCCCTAGAGTTAAAGGATTGAGTTCAAATTCAGCCTCAGACACTTACTAGCTGTGTGGCCCTGGGAAGTCACTTAATCCCGATTGCCTCAAAAAAAAAAGTCTAGACTGGTTGCTCACCTGTGTCCTTGCTGAGGCTGAAGGCCCTGCACGGGCACCCCAAAGGCTATGGGGGAGGGTCAGGCAGGCAGGCGTCCTCCAGATATCCAGGCACTAGGCTAAGCTCCGAGGATAACAAAAATCCAGGAAAAACCAGCCCTTGTCTTCAGGCAGCAGCGTGGCTGGGGAGGCCCGTGGGATTTGGCATCCGAGGACTGGGTTCAATTCCTCCTTTTGCCATGGGTTTTCTTTGGGACTCTGTCAACTTCCTGGGACTCAGTTTCTTCCTCAGTAAAACGAGGCGGGAATCAAGACCTCCTCTTGTGTCCTCCTGCGGTCTGTGATGACGCGGGAGCTGTAAGCTGCAGCCTTATTGGCTGCTTTCCATGCGTATGCGCGTACGTGACCACTGAGTCTGTGGGGCCCCTTCCTGCCATCCCTAACGGGCGGGCCTTGGCCTGTCGTCTCTCCAGGTCCAGGGCCCGCAGGGTTCTCGTGAGGATGGGCAGAGTCCACGCAGGAAAGGTTTCCGTGAACCCTGGGTGCCTGGGATTTAGAGCGGGGAGGCCCAGAGAGGGGAAGGCACTTGTCCAAGGCCACACGCCTGGCTTTATATCAGGAGTAGGATTTGAACGCAGGTCCAGTGACACCAGAGCCCTGTCTGGGTCCCTCTCAGCCACTTTGCTTTTCTGGGCGAGTGTGGGCACCAGCCTCCGGCGCATTCTTGCTGAGAGATGCTCCTGGGGGTTTTTCAGTGCCACGGCCTGCACTGGCACCTGCCCTGGGGCTGAGAGTGTGGTGTGGGGGGTGGCTGTGCCGTGGCCTTCCCTGGGAGGGACCTGCAACTCCCGGGCCTCTCCTTTGCCTCTGTGGGCAGGGGTTGTCAGGCGCCTTGCCTAGCGTTGGGTTCTCAGCTCCCGTAGGGGTTCTCCTCACTTTGAAAGGGGTCTTCCATAGAGAGGGAAGGGGTCCTGGTGGTGGAGACATCTCGGGCTGGTTGTGCTGCGGGGCAGGGCTGGGAGAGGCTGCGGGAAACAGGTCAGACAAGCTCCTGCTTGTTGGGGGGCCATGCGGCCTGGCTCTGGTCGACCTCTCCCCTCCCGCGGACCCTGGAGCCCCTGCTCCTCTGGGTACGGGGCCTCGGCAGGTCACGGGGTCTCCGTGAGAATCTGCTGTTGGGCATTTGGAGGAAGAGGCTGCCCCAGAACAGAGATGCCACTGAGGGACAGCCTTGCTCCCCACAGACTGAGCTCCTGAACATTTTTGGCAGATCCCAGGGCCGTGCCCAGTCCAGGGGCCTTCACTGCCGCGTCACGGCCCAGACAGCCTCGGACCCAGGCTCTCATGACCCGTCTTTCAGTTTGAGGTGGACGGGGTGGACGAGGCGGACAGAGAGGACTGGGTGTTCTGTCCCAGTAGGATGTAATCTCTTTGAGGGCAGGGCCTGAGGGTATGTGTGCGTGTCTGTGTCTCTATACATGTGTGTATGGTGTGTGTGTGTCTGCGCATGTATGTGTCTGTGTGTGTATGATGTGTGCGTGGTGTGTGTCTGTGAATGTGTGTGTGTGTGTGTGTGTGTCTGTCTGTCTTTGTATCCCACTGTCTAGCCTGACTGGGCACACAGTAGGCACCTCACAAGCCAGGGCTTGTTTGATCAGGACAGCTTCCAGGAGGATGGTGGGATTGACCACAGTGTTTGTGGAATGAGTGGTGATGGGCAGAGGGAGGGTCAGTCCTCCCTCCAGTCCAGAGGGCAGCTGTGGTGGCGGGGTATGGTGTGGCATGACTGCAGCTCCCCTTGACTTCCAGAGGCCTCCTCGCCCTCCCCCCTCACAGGGCAGTGCCCGGCCTCTTCTCTAGCTGTCTGCCTGGAGCTCCGTGGTCCTTCCCCTCGGGCCATGCTGGGCCCACAGCAAAGGTTCCTGGTAGACCCTGAGCATCCCAGCCGGGCCACGCCCTGGAGGATCAAGCCTTCCTTGAGGAAGTGGTCATGAGTCCAGAGGCAGGCCACCCTTCTCCTCTCCTGGCCCCTCGGTGGGGCCAGCCTGGGAGGGGGCAGTGCTGTTAGAGGAAGGCTGGATGGCGCACGCTCTACATTCCAAAGTCAGACACGGGATGGACTAAAGTGAAAAAGGGGATCGTGCCATTCCATGCCAAGCCAAGCTTTCCCTGACCCACTGGTAACAGTGTCCTCGAAGCCTCCCTACTGGGAACCCCAGGCTCCTGCCCCGCAGAAGTCTGTGTCAGTTGCAGCATTTATTGAGCACCTACTGTGTGCCGGGCGTTGTCCTAAGTGCTGAGGCCACAGAGAAAGGCCCTTGAGCCCTGCAAAGTCTAGAGGGAGACAGCATGCCCACAAGTCTGCCCAAACCAGCTGTCTGCAGGATACAATCGGAAATAGCCGCCGAGGGAAGGCACTGGCCTCAAAAGGAGTCGAGAAATGCTTCTTAGAGATGCGGGGACTCGCAGGGAGTCAGAGAGGGCAGGGTTCAGAGTGGAGGAGGGAGAGTGTTGTGGGCCTGGGGGCCAGCGGCCTGAGAGAATGCCCAGAGCGCCGACAGAGAGGGTCTGGTTTGGGGGACAGCAGGAGGCCAGAGGTGGGGGACCCAAGAGGAGCCTGGGAAGGGAGAAAGGGGACAGTGACGAGGGGCTGTGAACGCCAAGCAGAGCATTCTGTGTTTGCTCCTGGAGGTAAAGAGGAGCACGGACATTTATACAACCAAGTGGGCAGGGGGAGAGACTTGAGGCAGCCAGACCCCACCTCCTCCCTGCCGTAGTCCAGGCTGAGGGGATGAGGGCCTGCCCATGGTGGGGGCGGACACCAGGGATGTCACCAAGGCAGGAAAGGCGCCCTGAGCAGTTGACTTGATGTGGATGGGTGGTTGAGGAGGGGGATGGCCCCCCGGGCCCACTTTGAGGGCTAGGAGGATGGTGGTGAGGGAGAGGGGAAAGGCTGGTGGGAAGAGAACAAGATCAGTTTTGAGCATGCCGAGTCTGGGACGTCTTTGGGACGTCCAATAGGCCGGGGGGTAGGGGGGAGACGTGAGACTGGAGGGCAAGAGAGAGGTCAGGGCTGGATAAGTAGATGTAGGAATCAGCAGCGCGGAGGCGACCAGGAAGCCGTGGGAGCTGATGAGATCCCGAGGGAAAGCCCAGAGAGGGAGGGGAGGCAAGGCCCTGGCAGAGCCAGGGGCTCACAGTTACCCAGCCCCTCAGCCTTTAGACCGCTCTGAAGTAAGTCTGGGTGGATGCCCTGACTTTTCCCCCTCATTTGTCCCCCTGCAGGAGGATTTCACATGATGGGCGGCATGAAGTCCTGGGATTTTAAACACATGCCCCGATTAAAACACAACCACTGCGAAGTAGTGAAATGTGCCTTCTCCCTTAGGGCCGTGCCACAGTCCTGCTGCCCACTGTGACTGTGGGCACCTTTTCTTCTGTCCTCACCCCCCTCCTCAAACCCAGGATAGAGGACCCACGATGTCTGAGGGCTCCTGACGGAAGTGCCCTCAGCCTCCTTCCTCTCTCCTCCTTGCCAAGGCGGAGCCCCCTTTCTGCACCCTTGGCCTCATTCTCTCTCTGTCCTCCAGGACCTAGCTTTAGGAGGCATCCCCCCACCCCAGGGGGTCTTCCTGGCTCTTTCTCCTCCGCCAATGAGTGTCCAGGCCTCCCTCTTCCAAAAAAAGGTTTCCCTTGGCCTTTTTAACTCCCGCTCCCTTTTGCTGATAAACTTGAAAAGTCGTCCACACAGTTGCCCGTTGTCTCTCTCTTACCCCCTCGAGTTCTGGCTTCCACCTCCCTCACTCAAGAGGAACTGCTTCCTCAAGGGTCCTTGGTGACCTGTTAGTACAAATCGAGGGGCGCCACCCCCTCCTTTCCGGGGGGATGGCGGTGATCTGTGGGGCCTCCTGTCTGTCCCTGGAGGTCCTACTGCCTCGCCCAGGCTGGCTTGACCGCTCGCAGGTGACGGCTAGGAAGGCTGGGCCGTGCCGACTTCCCTCTGCATCCGTTCAGAAAAATCTTCCCAGGTTCTCTGCATCTGTCCTCTCCAGCGCGACTTGCCGCGCAGACCACAGTTGGCCCGGCCATTCCCCCATCAGTGGGCGTCCCTTTATTCCTGGTCCTTTGCTACCGCAAGGAGGGCTGCTATCAGTATTTTGGAGTGTCTGGGGCCTTTCTCTTTGTCACCGGTCTCTTGGGGGTACCATCTACCAATGGGATCGCTGGGTAAAAGGACCCTTCAGTCACTTTCTTCCCACAATTCCAAATTGCTTCAAGGATGATTCAAGCTCCAATATGCAGCTCCACCAACAGTCCATCAGTCAATCTATAATCGAACAATAATCCATGAATAAGCGTCCACGAGGTGCCTCCTGTGGGCCAGACCCTGTGCTAAGTGTGTGTGGAGCTGTCAGCTGGTCTTGGCCATCAGAGATGTGCGCCGCACCTGCCTCTCTCTCCCTGACTGAGGACTTCTTTCCTCAGCCAGAAGTATTTTTTAGATTTCAGAGCTTCTCAGTTTCCCACAGTGAGAATTATCCTTCTCTCTTTTGCTCCTTCTCAGCCTTGTTGGGTTAGGAATTCTCCCTCTGGCTACAGCTGGGCCTCCCTTTTCACTGTGCTGGGGGGAAAGCGCTCCCCCACCCCGCTTCAGAGGAGACTGGAGCCAGTGTGCCCACAGCCTCAGGGACCCCCGCCAGGGGCCACCCGCCACACAGATTGTTTGGAAGGTATAGTCAAGTTCATTTCTATTTCCTATGCTTTCTTTGTAGATATTTGCATTTTCCCCTGGAACACCCCCAAACCAGAGTAGGGAGTTTCTGGCGGTCATGTCTGGCCCTGAGAGGCGGCTCCCTCTCCCCGTACTAAGGCATCCCTGCAAACCTCTGTCGTTACCTTCACTCAAAAGCAATCCTTTCTGTTTCTTGTTCAGCAAAAAGAAAGAACTTCCCATGAGAACATCGTGGTTTCTGAGGCTCATGTGATTTCAGGCTGGGGGGCCTTCATGGTCATCTCGTCTTGTTAGTGGCCAAAGCAGAGAGTAGGAACCCAGCTGGCCTGACCCCTCGTTCCCAGCTAATCAGGCGAGCTGCTGATTCAGAAATCCTAATCCCCAAAGGCCAGGAATGCGCAAGACTGTTGGGTTCTCCCTCCCCTCCATATCCTCAGGGTCCTTTGGAAAAGAGAGCCTTCTGCCAAGCAGGGCGAGGACCCCCGCTTTACTCTTTCCTGCCAGCCGAGGGTCCATTTCCCCATCCCGTGAAGAGTTGCAGATTCTGGCTTTTGCTCAGAGACCCTCCTTCTTGAACATCAGTCTGGTCCTTTGGCCTGGGCCCTGGAGTCTTGTGGCCTTAGAGGATAGGGCTTGTCCTCAGAGAGCTTACAGTCTAGCAGAGCCCAAATCAGCCCTTGGCTCGAGGAGGTGCTTCATAGGTACTGGGCGAGATGTTTGTCTGTCAGACTGTAAACAGATGTGGAAGCTGGCCCAGGAGGTGAGTGCCACGTCCGCCTAGTTGGCCCCCCGTTTCCAGGGACACACATTCGATTTCCTGCCCTTCCAGATCTCTGAGATCCGTCCAGTTCTCTTTGCCATCTGTTTGTTCACCTCTCTCTCCTCCCTCCCTCCTTCCCTCCTTCCATTGTCCGCTCAGCCACTACAGTGATCTGACCCTGTCACCCCTCCTCAGTGGCCTCCAAGATCAAACGAAATCCTCCGTTTGGCCTTCACAGCCTTCACAGCCAGCCCCTCCTCCCTTTCCAGTCTTCTCCCATCCAGTGACCCTGGTCTCCTGGCTGTGTCCATCTCCCAGCTCTGGGCATTCTCTCTGGCTGCCCTCCATGCCTGGAACGCTCTCTCTCCTCTGCTCTGACCACTGAACCCCCGGCTTTCTTAAGTCCTAATTAACTCCTCCTTCTACAGGAAGCCTTTCCCAGCCCCTCTTAATTCCAGGGCCTTCCCTCTGTTCATTATTTCCATTTATGGCCTGTTTGGACAGATTTGTGAGACGTCTTCCCCAAGGGGCCAGGGACTGTCTTTGTCTCCTTTTATATCCTCAGAGCTTAGCACAGTGCCCAGCACATAGTAGTGCTTCATAAATGTTGACTGACTGGCTGACTGTTTTACTGGGCTTCTCTTCTGCCTTCCAGTAATGGAAGAATTCCCCCCTAGCCTCAGGTCTGAGCTGCCTTCAGTCCAGAGAAAGCCCTGCTGACTCAGCCTCAGCAGGGAGTCGCCTCTCTGGCCTCAGTTCCTCTTCTGGAAAAGAAGGCTGTGGCCAGCTCTGGATCTATGAGCCCATGTGGTCCCACGATCCCTCGGGACATAGGATGGGGTGGATGGATTGACACAGATCCCTTCTTACCCTCACTGTGACTTCTCTAATGACGACCACCTGTGACCAGGTAGTTAGCCAGAGCAAAAGGACCCTGGATTGTAGTTTGGACCTGAGCTGGACTAGCTGACCCCCGTGGGGTCCCCCCTGCCATTGTCAGCACTGTTCTCCAGAGGGGCATCCTTATCAGCCTGGAGCTCCAGGGTTTGGGAGTTGGGAGGGGAGAGGGGGATTGGTCTGCCCCACATGAAGCATTAGCATCTAGATAAAGGCATAGTTGAGTCTCCCAGAGAGAGCTGCCCAACGCCCTATCCATCCATCCATCCATCCATCCATCCATCCATCCATCCATCTATCCATCCATCCGTACTTGGGGTGTGTGTGTGCACGTTGGTGTGTTAGGGTGGCAGCGAGCAGGGTCAAGGCATGGCCACAGGTTGTCTAGGAGAGTCAATGTGAAGGACAGGAGCGGGATAGTGCCCACAACTAAGGGCCTGGGTTCAAGTCCTGCCTCAGACACATACTGACTGGTACCCCAGGCAAGGCGTATCTCTTGGTGCCCCACGGCACTCTGAGTTCTAAGGCTCCTGGAGGAGGAGGTCACAGTTGCAGACCGCAGCCAGGGAGTGGACAGTATGCTACCTCTACCCATTTCAGACCCCAGGAGATGCTTCTGCTCAGCTCTGGGCAGCCTGGGTTAGTCTGGGGTGTCCAGAAGGCAGAGCTTCAGGTTCATCCTAACTGAGGCTCCATGAAGGCAGAAGAATGCTTAGCCAGGAGGAGAGAGGGCTCAGAGAGGCTACCACTCAAACATGGGAAGGCCTGTCCTGGGAGGAGAGACAGCCCGGTTCTGTTTGGTCCTGAAGGGCTGGAGGTTAGGAGCCGTTCCTTCCCCAGGAGAGGTGTGAGAGGAGCAGAAAGCCCGCGGGTTACAAGCTCTGGGCGCTGGGTTGGCACCTTCAGCCATCATGCCTCGGGGCTGTGGTTCACTTAACTCACGCCCTGTCAAGATAAGGCAGCCACGGCTTCCCAGCTCTTTATCTCCGGCTGCAGGAGCTTCAGGAATGCTCCCAGCGGGTGTCAAACAGGATTCCAAAGGGGTTAAAAAGGCAGTCATGCTTTTAACTAAAAAGGAAAAACAAGAAAAGAAGCCAGATTCCATCTCTGACCAGGAGTCATCAGAGCACTGGTCTCCAGGGAGCCAAAGGGAAACGGGGTGGAATCGAAGTGGGCAGGTCTGGGAGGGACAGCGGAACTCGTGGGTCCAGCCCTGCCACGGTACAAGTGAGGGGCTGAAGCCTCCAGGACCTACTACTTACCGATCTTGCTGAGACCCTGGAAATGTCTCAGTGTAAAATGGAGTAGTAAAAAGTAAAAAGTAGTCTCATCTGTAAAAAGTAGTCTCATCTGTAAAATGGACAAGTTGGTAGATGACCCGTAGGCTGCCTTCTGTCCTGTGAGTGTTTGGACACTGGAGATGGCCTTCAGAACAAGCCAGCAGGGAGCCCTGCGGAGGGTGTCGGGGGCACTGGACGTTCACCTTTGATTTCACCCCTTGGTGGTCCAGGAGCTCAGGATCTGACTCGGCAATCCTGCCCCCGGTGGCCGCCTTGTTGCCCACCCTGTGACCCTCTGTGCTTCCTGGTCCCATCCCACGGCCAAACTGAACACTGATTTGAATTCCCTTTTTAAGACTTAATCAAGTTGGCATAGGTTTCATGCTGTGCACTCCTTACCTTGGTAACCTTACCTTCCCTGCCATTGCCAGAAATGTGGCTAATGGCCAAGCTTAGGTCTTGCACCTACCTCCCCCCTCACTCTCTGTCAGTTGTGGCCCTTGGCGCCCGCCCCATCTTGCCGTGCTGGGGTCACTCTGTGCCAGGTACTGGGGATGATGCCAATGCCACAGTGAGACTGACCCTGCCCTCAGGGAGCTTGCATTCTAGGCTGGGTCTGGCCCCTTGCCCTCGGGCTCCCCTTGTGCCCTCCCACACAATATTCCCCACATGAACCTCACGCTCAGCTTCCATGTCCTCCCTGGCCCCTCTGCTCGCCTGCGGGCAGTCCCTGCCCAGCAGGGCCTCCCGCATAGCCTGGTCTCACTTTGCCCACCCTGCCCCCTTCCTTGGCAGTGCCCTATCCTCTTCAGATGACCTCGTGTTTCTGAGTCTTTTCTCTCCATGGCATCGTCCCCCACTCCGTCCCAACTGTAAATTCCTTAAGGACAGGCAGGGATGATCATTGCTGTCTTTGTCCTTACCTTGTACTGGTGCAGTACATGGCGCTCAGTAGGCACTTTGTAGGTGTCCCCAGGGTTAGGAGGCACGTGCCTCGATGGCTAAAGCGTGCCAGTCCCTCCTGGGGCCTCCTCCTCCCACGGATGGCCTTTCTCCTTCCGACTTCCCAGCCGGCAGGAGCGGCTGAGCTGGAGATGAAACAAAAGCTGCTCCGTTATTACCATCCGGTGAGGCAGCAAAGCCATGTTCTGGGCTCAGTTAACAGCGGGGACAAACACGGCCAACTTACAAAAACGCCAGAGTTTCACGGGGTTTGTCAGTTTGTAAACTGGCATTTCCTAATATTTACAAAGGCAGATGTCTAGTCTTTGTGCCTCCAGGGCTTAGGATCTGAGCCAAGGCTCCCTTCAGCATCTGCAGGGGCCTCCCGTTAGTGCTGGAAGCTGAGCATCCCCTCCCTCCTCCCCCTGCCTCAGTGGTCCTCTGCCTTGCCCAGGCTGTCCCGCTGAGGCCCCCAGGCCCATCCCCTCCCAGCCCAGCCCAGCCCCTCTTCTCTGGGCCCTGCTGTGGCCATCAGCCCTCCCCCACCTGTATTCTCTCCCCATCCCTGCCCACGAGGACGGTCCAGTGTCCCTCATTCTTCTCAGCTGAAAACAGCCAAGTGCCTGCCCGATCGTCCTCCCGTTTCTCGTCCAGCGCTCCCAGAGCTGGCGGCTTCCTGGTGCTCATTCTCCTCTCAGGCCATCGCAAGGCTCGGGAGGCTCAAAGTTCCCCCCTGGCCAGGTAGTGGCCTGTCGCTGGCCCATCCCCTCCCCCCTCCCGGAGGAACCGTGAGATACTGACAACAGCCGGCCTTCTCCTCTGTGAGCTCACCTAGGATGCCCCCTGAGTGGTTGGATGGATGGATGGATGGATGGATGGATGGATGGATGGATGAATGAGTGAGTGAATGAGTAGATGAATGAAAAACCACTTAGGAAACCTATCCTGTGCAGAGCCCTGTACTGAGCTCTGGCAATACAAAAAGATTAAGAGATGACTCCTGCCCTCCAGGTGTTTGCAATGTGCCATAAAGGTGCAGCACAGACCCTGCTAAGTCGATGGAGACTGCTGCAAAGATATCAAGGTAGTTTCCACCAGAGAGAGGGGACTTCCTATCTGGAGGAATCAGGGAGGGCTCCCTGGAGGAGGTGGCAGGTGAACTGAGCCTTGGCGGACAGCAGGGATAACAAGGGGCGTAAGAAGGTTCCCCATGGATGAGGGTGGGAAGGCAGCAGACCAGTCCAGCTGGAACAGAAAGGTCTTGGGGGGAGATTAGTATGAGATGAGGCAGGAAAGGTGGAGAGATCCAGATTGGGGGCTGCAGGGAGGAGGCGCGGCTGCTTTAAACGACAAGGCAGAGCATGATTAACTTTTTCCTGGGGGCAATAGGGAGCCTTGGGCATTTCTTGGGAAGCAGTAAGGTGGTCAGGCCCACACTAGGCTGGTCCCTTCTGTAGCTGAGTGGAGGACAGACAGGTCTGAGTGAGGAGGGGCCGGGAGACGGGCCAGCAGGCTGCCGGAGCCTGTTGTCCAGGCATGAGGGGAGGAGGGCCCGGCTCCTGGGGGTGCCCGTGGTGTCTAGAAGAGATTTGGGGAAGGGAGAAAAGCTAAGATTTGGCCACAGATTGGAGAAAGGAGGTGAGTGTGCGTAGGGAGACGAGGATTGGATCCCAGGTGGAAGAAAGGCGGCGATGCCTGACAGAAGTAGGGGCCAGTGAGAGCAGGCAGGGCTGGGTGTGCTGAGTCTGAGATGCCTCTGGGCCTCTGGGCGTCCAGCAGGCAGGCAGGGACGGGGACTGATGTTCTGCGCAGAGACGCGATACAGACTGGGTACTAAATGACAGAAAGATGCCCCCTGAGTCCATTGGATTGGATGAGGTCACCACCAGGTGGAGTCTTGGAGCTTGGTGGGCGTTGGGGTAAGAAGCCTGAGAGTGAGTGGTCAGCCAGGGACAGCCGTGTCCCTGAAGCCAAGGGAGGTGGGGTGATCAGCAGGGTCCCACGTGCAGAGAGATACAGGACGAGGCCCTTGGACTGAGAGGCTGAGAGATAGCTGATGACCTTGGAGAGAGAAATCTCAGTGAAGTGGGGGCAGGGCTTGGGAAGGGGGAGTGGGAGGGACCCAGTCGTGCTCTTTCCCCAGCTGGCCTCCGCATGGTGTTTGGGAACCCAGATCTCTAGAAGTCTGTGCTGCCCTCACCCTCAGCCCACACCAGGGAGGCTGGAGGCCCAGGCCTCTGGCCAGTACCGCTCTGGGGTGGGGATCCAGGCCCTGTGCGGTGCCTCAGGGAGCTAGGCCTGATTCCTTCCAGGGGCTCTTGACTCTTTCCTCTGGTCTCATTGTTTGCAGCATCTACCTTTGCCTGTAGCCAGCTGGGTCTCCCTGGGACGCTGGGTCTCTTCGGGGCAGCTTTTTCTGCCCTGCCCTGACAGGGTTGGGGGAGGCGAGGAGGCTGGGAGTGAGCTCTGCAGCTGCTGGCATGTGAATGCACTTGTCTCCTGGGGCCTCCCTGACCCAGGGACCAGCCTGGCCTCAGCTCCCCCAGCCAGTAAGTGACAGCCGAGATGTGGACCTAGGGCTTCTTGCCCCTGCCATCTCATCCTCCTTCTTGTCCTGGAACAGCTCCCTACATGGGTTCAAAGTTGGCTCCCTCGGGGTCTGCCACAGGAACTGCCCCCCAGGCCCAAGGAGGTGCCTTGTGAGTTGGCTCGCCCAGCCTGCAGGAGCCGCTCCCGTGTCACGGGATCTGAGGGGCACCTTGGCGTCTCACTGTGCCGCCGTAGACCCCCAGGTTGGGAGGGAGCCTGGCCCCAGGCGGCCTTGTCTCCAGATGGGGCCAGGGGGCCTCTGTCAGCTTTGGAGCCAAGCTCCATCCAGACACCCTTATACGCATTCCCGAGATGGTGAAAGCAAGACCCCATCAGGCCCTGTGCAGTGAGAGTGAGATGGGGAGGAGGTGAGAGCTGATGAGGGGGGGTGCGGCACCTGTGACACGGAGAGCCCAGGAGGTCCTGACGACATTTGGGGGCCCCTGACACTGATACTGGCGGTACAGAGGATGGAGGCCTGGGGGGGGGAAGGTGGCACTGCCAGGAGGGCAGATGGGGTGACTGCGGGGGAGGGGGATGATAGAACGTTGGCCTCTGGGTTTGTGATTCACCTTTCCTCCCCCGCTCTGGGCCTCAGTTTCCCTCATCTGTGAAATGGGGGACTTTGAGTCAGCTTAACAAAGTGCTGCCTGGTAAAGAGGACCCCTGGGTGGGGTGTCCTTGAAAGATGAGGGTGATTAATGTTTCCTTGGTCAGGAAATTGGAAATTCCTGCCATTTCTCTTGGCCTGAGTCCTCACACTTCCTCAGGAACCCTTTTCTTCTTGTTGCTTCTTAATCCCAGGCCCCCCGGGCCCCCCCACCCCCTTCCCCTCTCTCCCCCCGCCCTGACCCCCCCTCCAAGACCTTTCCTCTCTCCCCAGCCCCCCAGCCCACCCCAGCTCCAGCTAGGCCTCTCTCCCTCTCAGCCATGCCCTGGGCTCCTCCTTTCCTGAGAAGATTGAGGCCCTGTCCCTGGTCACCCCAGCTCTCGCCCCTCAGCCCTTTCCTGAAGCCTCCCTTGTCTTCCTCCTCTGCTCCAGTGAGAAGGGATGGCTGAGGCAGCCCCTCTCTTTGCCACTTTACTCATCAGCATTGATGAAGCGTCTGCTGTATGTCAGGCCCGACCTTCTGGGGTTTAAAGGGGGTGGGGAGGGCCTCCCCAGCGACCCAGGCGGGGGCGCCCCCTCTCCAGTAAGGGGGCCGAGGGAGGGGGCCTGGAGGAGCCGGGCCTCCAAGGACAATGGGGACCCCAAGAGACAGAGATGTTGCGGGGGCGCTGGCTGGAGATTGAGGCCTGGTGGGGGAGCAGCCGGGAGGGCCATCGGGCTGGAAGGTCAAGGGAAGGACCCGTGGATATGGGTCAGGAGGTGGCTGGGAACCACTCTGGCCCTGCCCTTGAGGCCAGGGGGAGCCCCAGGGGCTCTGGAGGGAGGCAGTGACACGGCGCTCTCTGGTCTAGTTTGCCAGCACACTCCCAGGGGGAGGTGTAGGTGCTGTGAGCTGTTCCCTACCTTGCCATGGCCCTGCTGTGTGTGTGGAAATGTCCAGTAGGATGTGTGGTCCAGACCTCTAGTGACTGTAGCTCCTAACCCGGGGATAACTTCCTAAAATCGAGAACTGTCCCACGGAGGCATGGGCTGCCTGGGGAGGTGATGAGCTCCCCATTCCCTAGAGGTCTTCAAGCAGGAACTGGATGGCGATGTGCCGGGAATGATGAAGAGGGATTCTTACCCCCAGTTGGACTAGACATCGCTGGAGGCCCCTTCCAGCTCGGAGATTCCGTGATTGTCAGGAGAAGGAGGCGAGTGGTCCAGTAGCCAAAAGGAGTGCTAAGAGGCCACTGACATGCCAGCTGCTCTGCTAGGCCTGAACAGCTGGGTGCCCTCAGGGTGCTGCCAGAGGGCTGGGGGAGTGACGTGGGGACCCGCACCTCACAGGATGGCACCTGGCCTCTTACCTAGGTGCCCCCTTCCTCAGCTCCCAGCTCCACAGGTGGGCAGAAGCACAGGGCCTGAGGAAGGGATGGCGTCCAAGCCCCTGGGGCCCAGCATTCGTGGTGAGGGACAGACAACAGTGGGGACTGCTCTTTGTGGACCCCATTTTTCCTTGGAAATTCAGGCTTGATCAAAATGGAGGAAGGCTCCTACTCTCTCCTCTGGCCTCCTTCCTCTTTCTGGGAAGGTGGTCTGTCCCCCGCTGTCCCCCAGCTGTCCTGGGGCTGGGTGGGATGAGGAGGGATCGGGGGGATGGTCCGGCCTCCACTAACCCCCGTCATCCCCCCGGCTGTCCTGGGGCTGGGTGGGATGAGGACGGATCTGGAAGAGGAGAAGCTGTGGGGGTAGGCATTCAGTGTGGGGGTGGGCAGCTCGGCTGGAGCCCAGGCCCAGGCGGTGAATCAGGAACGACAGATTCGCCTTCATTTGGGCAGTCGGAGCTAACGTTTCTCTTGGTGCGATTCCCAAAGAGTGTTGCCAGCGGTGGGGTTTTCAGGGCGGTGGAAGAAGCGGAAATGGGGAGTGGAGTCTGGGCCTGGGACGTCAGGAGGCAGGCAGGTCCCTCGACACCTGCAGTGGGCACCTTCTCTGAGCCGCCTAGAGCCCCAGGCCGCTGGGCTGGAGGGATCCTGGGCCTCCCTGGCCCCGAGGCCGGCTCTCTGTCCTCTCCCTTCGTGGTCTCCACTTGCTATAAAGAGCTGGGATCTGGGGAATCCCCCCAACCCATTTGCACACTCACTTGTGTCATGCCGACCTTGATACCGATGAGAGAGCCTGTGGCCTCCTCTGGGAAGTCGGCCTCCTCGGGCCTCGACCGGACGCCACTTGGTTCCAGAGCCAGCAGGATCTCAGCTGCCACTGTAACCCTCTCATTTTACAGAGGGGGGAGTGGAGGCCCTGGGTCACATCGGTGCTGAGCCACAAAAGGCAGGGTTTGAACCCAAAGCTGCAGCCTCCCCCATGCTGCCCTGCCTCTCCAGTGGCCTCCAGTGAGGGGGGAGGTTCCACACAGGTTCTCGGTCCCCCCTCCTCCAGGCAGCGCAATCTCTCGAGGTTCGTCATTGGCCACTGGAGTGAGGCAGCCCTCCTCCCTGGCTGATCCAGGCCTGATGGGCCCCTGGCTTTGGGCCCCCAATGGGTGGCCAGCACAGGCTCCGTGGGGAGGCTCGGGGGCACTGCTCTGTCTGCGGCCTGCCCGTCTTGTGTAGCCACTCCCCCCTGGGCAGCCCCAGTCGAGCATTGTCAGGCTCCTTGTGACGTGACTTTGTTTCCTTCTTTGCTCAGGGGGTGATCTCCGAGTTAAAGGTGCGAGGGGACCCTCGGGTGACTCTGCTGCAGTGTCTGGATGATGACGACGATGACAGTGACGGCGTGAGTGCTCCCCACCTTGTCCCCGGGCCCGGCACAGCCTTCCCTGTGCCCCAGTGGGCACCGCAGTGTTCTTGGGGGCAAGAGGCCAGGCGTTTGTGCAGGCCTCTTCCTTTGGAAGGCCAAGGCTGAGGAAATCCGGGGCCCCGCCCCCTTGCTCCTCCCTAGGACACTTCTCTGGCTCCTTGTTGGACCCCTGGTGGAGTGGAAGCTCCCTGAGGGCAGGGGCTGGGTGTGTTTGCTTTGAGCATGAAACCTTGGGCATACCGTGAGACGTGTCCAGTCACCAGGGAGGTCCGGCCTAGCTGGGCTGGGCCAGACCTGGGCTCCGAGAGGCGGCCCCCCCCCCCCCCGGGTGTCCAGCGCTCCCTGGGGCTGCTGGGCACAGCGCTCCTCTGGACCCGTCCTTGTTCTCTCCCATTTTGAAACCATCTAGGCATCTGGAGACTTTGGCAGCGGAGAGGACGAGCAGGGAGGCCCCTCCGGGTCAGATGTGGTGAGTGTGGGAGAGCCCGAGCAGATATGTGTGCACACATGTCACGTGTGTCATGCCTGTGCGTCTGTGTGATGCGCGTGTCATGTGGTGGGGCATGCACATGCATGTATCTTGTGCACGTACGTGTGCCAGGGGGCCTGTGACCTTAACAGCAGCAACAGCAATGATGATATTAACAGCATTTACGTAGTTATCTAAGGTCTGCAGTCGCATGGCTGAGTCACTGGGGACAGGGCGTCTCTCTCTGGACCAGGGGCTCATCCTTTATAAAGTGAGCAAGCATAGACACCCAAAGGTGTGCTGGTAAACATTTAACAACCGGCTCCTTGGGGGGAGAAGTACAGGTGATACATGTTTGTGTTTAAGCTGCAGCAGTAGCATACTTTTCCACCACTTTAAGTCTAGACGATCACAAAACAACAAACAAGCCCCGCTTTGTGCCAATTTCTGAGGTGTGAACGCTCGCTCTGAACATTTAACAATTGGCTCTCTCTGTCCGGCTCGAGCTGGCCCTGGCACACTCCTGCTTCCACCTCTAATTCCCATGCCCTCCTGTAACTTCCCTGAACTCATGCTGCACGTGACCGCGGGCAGGATCACAGAACATCGGAGCTGAGGGAGCCTCTGCCAGGCTAGTTCTACCCGCTTCTTCTCAATCTGTGGGAGTCGTGTTCACACCGCGTGTCTGCGCGGTCACGCTGCCAACTGTGAGCGCCACCATCATCATCAGTGTCCGCGTCAAGTCAGAGGAGAAGACCGGAAATGGGAGCCTGGA
>NW_020951925.1:901770-964188 GCF_900497805.2 Vombatus ursinus
GAGATTTACACACAGAGCCCATCATCAGAGAGATGTTTGAGCAGGGGATGGAGAGAGAGAGAGACAGAGACAGAGACATAGAGACAGAGAGAGACAGAGAGACAGACACACAGAGACAGAGAAAGACAGACACAGAGAGAGAGAGACACAGAGACAGAGAGAGAGAGAGACATAGAGAAAGAGAAAGACAGACACACAGAGAGATACAGAGACAGAGAGAGAGAGACAGAGAGAGACAGAAATGGAGACTCTCCCCCCTGCCTACGGAAGACAGATTGATGGAGGTTTACATGGCGAGAGCAGCACAGAGCCTGTCATCAGAGAGATGTTTGAGCAGGGGATGGAGAGAAAGACAGAGACAGAGAGAGAGAGACAGAGAGACAGAGACGGAGACCAAGGGAGTGCCCCCGTGTTTCCCAGGTCCTCTGGCCTCAGCTGGCATGAAATGAGAAACTTCATCTTTTCTCTTCTCCCCAGGGGCCTCCCTTGTCACCCAGCCTCCCTGTGCCGCCTCCAGTCACGTTGCCGCCCCTGGACACCACCACCATGAGTTCGCAGCCGGGCCTCGTCAAGGCAGAAGGCTCCCACATGTCTTCTGCAGGAGGTAACACAGCCCCTTTGGGTGGGGGCATCAAAAGGTTGCTCCTGGGGGGTGCCCCTTCACCTGGAAGGTAGACACAAGGCCCAGGGAGCAGCCTGGGCGCAAAGGGACCCGCGCCCTGCTGTCAGCACTGACTTACGGTTAGGTTCTCAAGGAAAATCAAGGCAAGTCTGAGACATTGGAACGTTCGCTTCCATCTCGTGGGTGAGAGGCAGTGGGCAGGGTGGTGCGCTGGGCGGAGCACCAGCTCTGAAATGAGGCACCTCTGATGCCTCCTACCTGTGTGGCAAGTGGCTTCACCACTCCGTGCCTCATTTCCCTCTTCCTGGAGACTCAGGGAGGGAAGATGGCTGCCGGGGAGGGCAGGAGCGGCCACAGAAGAAAGGGCTGTGCCCGTGGCCTTGCCAAGCCGTGCAGGGGAAGAGAGGCCGCCGTGGGGGATGGGGTCTCGGGGACTAGCTCGGTTTACAGCTAGGAGGCTAGAGGCCCAGAGAGGGCAGCAGCCCATCCAAGGTCCCACAGCTAAGGAGCCCGCCAGGGCACTGTCGGGGCTTGCTCTGGAAGCCTTGGCCAGCTTAGCCCAGCGTGGGCCCCCCTGATTCTGGCTGTTGGCTGGCCACTCGCCCAGGAGATAAGATGGCCCTGTTTGAGAGCTCTCAGGCAGCCACGTGGGAGCCTCCAGGTCTGGGGGGGCTTTCAAGGAAGGGCACCAGCACCCCCTTGTGGGCTGACCAAGGGACACACTGCCCAGTCTGTGCTCTGTGCCTGCCTGGGCTCCTGGGGAATGCAGCCCGGGACCCCGCCTGGCATGGTGCCTGCCGCGAGGGCAGGAGATGCCCTCCGCCCGCGAGCCTTCCCACCTTGGCGGCCGTGCAGGGTCACAGGAGGGAGAGTGCGGGCAGGGCCTCACAGGCAGCATGGGGGGAGGGAAGAGAAGGCAGGCTTTGAAACCCCCCTGAGGCTCTTCTTGGCTGTGTGACCCTGGGCAAACCACCGGGCCTCTCTGGGCCTCCTTTGTGCCTCCTGTACTTCTGGTCAGAGTCCCCTCCTTTCCCAAGCGAGGCGGCTGGGCTCCAGGCTTTCTCGGGCCCCTTCCAGCTCCAAGTCTTTTACCCCCCGACCCAGCCAGGAGCTGGGCTCCTGGAGCAGTGAAGTCCATGACCTTGAAGGGGCAGCCTGGGCTTCTTGGCAAGGTGGGGGGCTATGGATGCAGAGCGCTACGCCTTCCCTCTTTTGTACTAGTGACCTTGAATTTTTGGACTCAGGTGTGAGACTTTACTTTTTTTCCCTTTGAAATGTCGTCCTATTGTTAGATTCAACCAAATGTTCTTGATGATCGAGGTCATACGGATATTAAGTAACAACTGTGATTCAGACCACATCCTAAGAGAGAAAGGATCATTTCTTTCTCATATTAATAACGAATTATTCAATTAGGAACAAGTTTCCCCTTCTATTTCCTCGTTCCCTGTAGGCCTTTGAAGGGCAGGGCTGATAAAGAAATGAAATCTGGGGCAGACACCCTACTGGGAAACTCAGATCTGTTCACTAGGGAAAGAAAGCTTAGTTTAGGGGGATTGGTGGATTCCAGCCACCTGTGTTTTACTCAGACAGGTCTGGGTTTTTGGATGCATGAACAAGTTTTACTTTGTTCATTTTTTCCTCTGAATTATTTTCTCCTTTCTTGTTATAAGGTACGGCTCCACGAGGGAGGTGTGTGTGTAGGGGGGAGGTGGGGGGGAGTGTTGGAATGGAGGATCAATGAAAATTTACTTTAAAAAGATGCCAGTTTCTGAGGCCTGGCCTCTGGGCAGCCTTGCTGTGGTAACGTGGCTGCCTCCTGGCTCCGGGCAGTGCCCGGCCTCCAGGCCACAACTCACGTCAGCCACGTCGGCTGCATTGGCGGGGTGCTGCCCAGCCTCCAGGCCGTGGCTCTGGCCCTATGACGAGCTTGGAGACTGGACCCTGCGTTTACCACCCGTGTGATGTTGAGCGTGGCTAAAAGGAGGCCTTGACCCAGCCTTCAGGGTCCCTTCCAGGTCCACATTTATGGTGTTCTGATGGTCCCGGGTGCCCAAGGCTTTGGGGGTTGGTGAGCTTGCTGGCAGCCCTGCCACGTCCTAGATGTGGGCCACCCCAGGCCCCCGTGGCCTGCTTTGTACAAGCAGGCTCTTGGGCCGTGTGGCCCCCGAGGGCCCCTCCAGGGAGCACTCCTAAGATTCTGGCTCCAGCCAGCAGGCTCTCGACGTTGACTTGGGGGCCAGGGGCAGACCTGTGAGGCTTGCCTCGAAGGGCCTGGCCACCATCCATGGCTTTGCTCTCATTTCACCTTTCAGCTCAGTTCGATTCCCATGGGGAGGAGGGGGCCGGAGGCCCCACAAGGTCTGAAGAGACTTGGGACCAGGACAGAACAACAACAGAGGTGAGGCCTGGGGCTGGGTACCCACTCTCTGCTCTCCCTCCTCCATGTAAGTGTGGATGGCCACTCTGACCACCGAGGTCTGTGCCCAGACCAGGGGAGGGGTACCTGCTGCACCTCACTGTCTCCAGGCTCCGGGCGGGGGACTCGGGCAAGTGCTCTAATTTCACTGCTCCCATGACCTGTTCCCAGAGTCGTTCTTACTCAGGCAGGCCACAGCTTGGCAAGGGGGCCTGGGAAAACAGAGTGCTTCGTTACTGCCTCCCCTGGGGACGTCTGTGTGGTCTGGTCAGTCTAGGAAGGGGAAGGCGTCTCCCTGCAGACAGAGGCTCCCCTGCCCGGCCTGAGACAAGAGGGCTCTGCTTATCATAGAGACAGACGTGGGCTTGGTGGCAAGAAATCTCCCTCCCAATTAATGCTGGCCAGCCGTGGGATGGGCTGGTGGCGGGTTCCCCCTGATGTAGTGGGAAAAGCCCGGGCTCTGGCAGCTGAGGAGCCGAGGTCAAATCTAGCCTCAGACACTTACTAGCTGTGTGACCCTGGGCAAATCACTTAACCTTGGTTTGTCTCAGTTTTCTCATCTGTAAAATGGGGATAATAGTAGCACCGTAGTTGTTGTGAAGATCAACGAGGTATTAGTGGTAAAGTGTTTAGCACAGTGCCTGGCACATGGAAGGCATTTTGTAAAACATTAGCTCTTCTTACTCAGTGTGTGGTCCTTTTGGGGGGAGGGTCTTCAAGCCATGGCTGGGCGAGCATTTCTGGGGGACACTGGACGAGGGATTCTGAGCCAGGTATGGATTAGAGCAGATGCCCCTGAGAATCCCTGAGTCTGTCTCTGCAGGGAGCTGGTCATAAGGAGGTGTTTGGGCTAAGCTCTTCCAAAGCCCCAAATAGATCTATATTTTAAAATGACCGTTTGCTGTTTCTAATGAGCCGCTGACAAGCCTCACTTCTGATCTGGCGGGGCCTTCTCCATTTCCCGTGATCTTTTGTGGCTCAGCAGTCACACCTGCCTGCTCTCTTAGGCCCCGAGGACGCAGCTTATACTGTCCAGGTCAGCGAGGACCTCTCTGACTGTCGTGGGTGCCAGCTCCCTGTTAGATGTGGGGCAGGACTGGGTGTGGCAAGGTGGGCAGGCGGGAAGAGCCTGGCTAGGAAGGAATGGGTGGGCACCCTTCCCATCTGGAGCACTCCGACTTTGGTGTTAAATCCTCAAACACACCAGGCCTGGAGAAGGCTTTGTGATGGGAGACGCTCCAGCAGTCACTATGAAGTTAAATTCAGATGAGATCCAGGGAGGATTTTTCTGCACTTGTCGAGAAAGAGCAGCCCCTCGTCGATCTTGGCCGCTGGATGTTTGGACTGGTGACTTGCCCTGAATTTGGGCCCTTGTCTCCTTAGGAAGGCACCAGACACATGTCTCCAGGCTTGAAGGGACAGAAAGGTGAACCTGGGGTCCAGGGCCCACCTGGACCTGTTGGTCCCCAGGGGCCCGCCGGCCCTGCTATCCAGAGTCCAGACAGTTCCACAGTACACCAGGTCCCTGGGCCACAAGGACCCCCAGGGCCTACTGGACCCCCTGGGAAGAATGGAGAGCCTGTAAGTCAATGTTTCGTGCCATCCCTCATAGTCTGGGGCCCTTTCTTAAGGTCAGTGGGTTACCTTAACCTGGGAAATGAGGTGGTCACAGCAGCTTCCTCCTGAATGATGCCGTGAGGCTCCTGTGTTCATTTCCTGCTTGCCTCAGGGGGATGGAGGCTAACCAGGATGGCAGGGGGCCCTTGAAGGCCCCAGGAGAGGCTGGGAGCCCACCGTGGCGGCAGGCATGTTGGAGCGGCAAAGCGGGCCTCGTTTGAGGATGCCACGAGGCTGGCTATTAACCAAGGAGTCTCACCTTCTCGGCTGAAGGAAGGGAGGAGGTCCTCTTTCCCACCTTGGAGAATTAGAAGCAAAGGTTGCTTCTCCCTATGGCCAAGTGAAGGAGTTTGGCCTTTCCCTAGAAGCTGGCATTTCCAACTTCTCTGTGCGTGAAAATAAAAGCTAATTTCCTTACCGGGTGGAAGTTTTCTAAGTCCCCGAGCAATGCAGGGAAACCCCATTCCAAGACATAGTTATCAGTTGCTACGTACTCTCATCCATGTCTTTTCTCACCCCACTCTAGGGTGATCCTGGTGAGGATGGAAAACCTGTAAGTTTTTCCTTTTTTCCTCTTTGATTTTTCTTTTTTTAATAGCGTGACTTAAAATATTCAGGTTATGTATTCCTCTTGGAATTTGCTGTGGTGTGTGATGTGAGATATTGATCTAACCCCAATTTCTACCAAAAGGCTTCCGGTTTTCCCAGCTGTTCTTGTCCATGAGGGAGTCCTCCCCAAAGTCATTTTTCTTCTAAGTTTATCAGACTTTCTCCTTTGAATGTAAAAGTGACAGAATATCTGTTGAGTTTGGGGAATCACTTTAGGAGATGTCTGTGCAAAGATATTGACAGACACAGTTGTGGCCTTTTCCAATGAATGAGTGTGTCATACCCTGTGCTTGCCCCTCAAGGATAGGCTAGGGAGGCAGGCAGTCTGCACACCGAGGGGCTGAAGGTCTGGTTCCTGTGGGTGTGGATCCCTTGGGTGAGCCAGAGGGGCCATCTCGTAGGCCTTGCTGCTGGTGAAGCCGGCTATCCCCGGCTGCCCCTTCTCAGTGTCTTTGCTCCAGGCTTCCATGGAGGATCTGCTCAGCACTCGGAAGGCAGGCCTGCCTGCTTCTAGGCACCAGTGCTGCCCCCGGGCTGCCCAGCTGGGATTCCTCTCCCTGTCATCCATGTCATGCATAGCTTCTTGCCTCTGAGTTATCATTGGTGATCATGGGGCTTTCCATTTCCCTCTAAGACATGCGCAGAATCATACAGAATTGGGCTATTGCAAAGCACAATCTAGTCCCCGAAATGACCCCCCCAGTCCCCCACTGTGACATGCCCAGTATGTGTGGGGCAGGTATGGTCATGGGCTGCTCCTCATGGATCATTTTGGTCCCAGCCATGCCTGCAGACCCCAGCAGAGTGGAGCCTGGAAGGGGCTGCTATCAGCAGCAAGAGACTGGTGAAGTCATGGGGGAGTCTCTGTCATCTTGCCCTATCCCCTGGCCCACTGACTCGTCACAGACAACTCTTGGGAAGGCTGCTTCTTAATTCCTTCATCTGTGAAAGGAGAATGGCCTGACTTGTGGGGGACAATGAGACACTATTCCCTGTAATGCGTACAAAAGAGCACGTACAAGAGATCCACTGTCTTGTCTGACTGCAGCCACTATGGGAAGTTTGTCACTTCTTCCTGTCTTCCTCCTAGGGTGAGATGGGGCCTCAGGGTTTCCCAGGAACTCCAGGAGATGTGGGGCCCAAGGGTGACAAGGTGAGGCTTCCTAGGGGCCAGGGAGGGGCCGAACAGAGTTCGGGACATGGGAAGCCTTCCCTGCAGAGCCTGCGGGGTGGCAGATCCCCGTGACGTGCTGTTCTTTGTCAACAGGGAGATCCTGGCACTGGGCCAAGGGGCCCCCCTGGCCCACCAGGGCCCCCAGGACCTCCTGGACCCGCCTTCAGACCCGACAAGTTGGTAAGTCCCCACTTTTTGGCATTGCCCACAAAAGATGCGTGGCTCTGAGAACCTCAGGAGGGAAGCTGCCTTTGGCTGGCCTGTTGGGAAACAGGATTGGGTTTTGTTATCACTAATGACTGAAGTGGGATAAGGGTCTCTGCTGAACAGCACAGTCTATGGCATGGCCCTTCCCGGAGGCCGTGGGAGGAGCCAGGCCAGCGGATGGCCTCAGATGAGGCTGGCCACCTGCCCTCACGCCAGCTCCCAGGGAGGCTGGCTTTCGGGGTCCATGTATGGCAGCGGTCCCAACAAGCGTCGTTCAGGCCATGCGGCCTGTGGAGCTCTGTGCGGGGGGCCTGCAGCTGGAGGGACCTTCGAGACCATTGAGCCTGGTCCATGTCTGAGCAATTGTGCCTGTGATAGTGCCCCCCTGGGTGAGCCTCCAGCCTCCGCCCAAGGCAGCTGTCCTTGCCTGTCCTGACCCCAGGCCTAAATCGCCCCTTTGCGTCTCATCTCCCGCTGTGGAGGAGAGGGTAGAGTTGAGCAGGGCAGGCGGGGGGCAGGCCCGGGCCAGCTGTCCAGCCCCTTAGACCTGGAAGCAGCCACCCTGCCCCCTCCTCCACACCCGGCTTCTGATCCGGCCGGAGGCTTCCCAACCCCTCAGCCCAACCTCACGAGCCCACAACATGAAGCCCCTGACAGGTGAGAGCGATGGTCACAGATCTGGTCTGGAGCTGACAGGGACCTCAGAGGCCATTACAGATGAGGAAACTGAGGCCCAGAGTGGTTTGGTTCCTTGTTCAAGGTCAAATCATCATAACTATATCAGGTAGCATTTGTATGACACCTACTATGTGCCAGGTAGCCTTTGCACGATACCTACTGTGTGCCAGGCACTGAGCAGAGCACTTCACAAATGTTATCTCGTTTGAGCCTCACATCAACCCTACAAGGTGGGTGCTGCTATAATCCCCGTGGTACAGCTGAGGAAATGGAGGCCACCAGACCTTCCCAGGGGCCCACAGCTAGTAAGTGTCTGGGCTTGATTTGAACTCGGATCTTCCTCTCTGCGCTGTGGTGCCCCGGTGGCCTAGCCTGCCTCCATAGGGAGTGAGCATCAGAGACAGACTTGGAGTCTGGGTCCCTTGGCAGCCAAGCAGCTTCCTCCACGGCTGCCTCCCCTCTCCCTGAAGGCTCATTAAAGGGGTCAGGCTTCTTCCCTGGCTCCAGCTGACAGTCGAGGCCAGGCAGGTCTCCTTCATTTAGAATCCATTTAGAAAGGACCAACCTGAAGGGGAAAAATTCTGATTCCCTAATGGCTAGAAGTCAGGAAGCCCTGGATTCAAGTCTTGCCTGACATTTACGGGCTCTGTGGCTCTGGGGTGTCAATTAGCTGCCCAGGTTCCCAGGTAGGCAGCTCGCTGAGCCCCTGTGCTGCTGACCGACATGGGCAGAGGGGGCTGCGTCCCCCTGGGAAATCACAGGGGCAGACCCCAGAGAACAAGGAAAGAGAAAGGAAAGGGTGACCTGCCAGCTGCCCAGCGGAGGGCTGGGCAGAGCCGAGGATGGCCTGCACGCCCCTGGGAGTGCTTCCTTCCTGCCAGGCACCATAGCTCTGGGAAAGTGGCTGGCTTATAGCCACCCTGGAGCTCCAGAGCCTTCTCAGCTCATGGGGCTGAGGCCCAGATAAACCCGCCAGCTCTGCTGTCCCTACCCCCCCCCCCCCCCCCTCTGTCCCCCCCCCCCCCCCGGCCCCCCCCCCCCCCGCCCCCGCTGTCCCTCTGCCCCCCCGGCTCCGCTGTCCCTCTGCCCCCCAACCCCACTGTCACTCTCCCCCCTGCCCCCAGGCTCTGCTGTCCCTCCCCCGCCCTCTACTCTGGCTGGGCGGCTGCATCAGTGGGCTCAAGTCACATCCGTCACGATTGGCTGGTGATGGTTTCTAATCAGTCGGTGCTTTCAGGTTTCCAGCGTCCTCCCCTCTGACCCAGGCAGTGTGGCTTTTGACCCCTCAAGATGTTGTTGCACAACATTCCCTAGCCCCTCCTTTGACGGCTCCCTGGCCCCATTTTGCCTCTTCACATTCCTTACAGTCAGGGCTCCCTACGCGTGCAGAGAGACACCTGCTCCTCCTTCTGGGGGCAGTCATCCCTGGCCCTCCTGTCTGAATGTGGCCAGAAGGCGTCGGAGCAGAATTGAATACTTGAGACCTGTGATTCTGTCAGGCAGAGAGAGGCCCTCCACTGGTGCTGATTTCAACCCCTTCATGTCTTAGTGAATAATCCTCAGGGATTTTTGTGCCTGCCCTCTCCTCCCCCACCAAAAAACAAAAAGAAAAAAGAACTATCACCTGGCAGCCGAGGGTTTGGTGACAAGCTTCTGGGAGTTAGCTGGGCTGCTCCCCAGATGAGGGATGTGGGCTCTGCCCCGGGGCCGTAGGAACTTATGAGAAAACTCCGGTGTCTGTTCTGCCGGGCTCTCCTGCGGGCCTCAGGGACGGACACCAGGAGTCTTGTCACCCCGCATCCTGCTGCATCTAGGTCTGAGAGGTGGGGGCGCCTGATGTCATTGGTTCTCCACAGCCCCCCCCTTTTTTCTGTTTGTAGACTTTTATCGACATGGAAGGGTCTGGCTTTGGAGGGGACCCGGAGAGTCTGCGGGTGAGTAGGCTTGGGAAGGGGGTGGGAGATTCACCCAAAGGGTAATCCTCAGACCCCATTGTAGAGGTGGTTGGAGAAGGTAAACTGAGGCCCTGTCGTGGCCCTGGACACCTTGCAGGTGACCCTGATCCCTCACTGTCCCCTGTGCCTCCAAGTTCATTGTACCCCTGGCTTAGCTCTCTAGTTAGGTCATAAGCTACTTACCTTTGTACGCCCCCAAAGTAGGGGAAGGAAGCACCTGGCAGGTATTGGCTGAATGAGTGAATCAGCCAATTAAAATAGTCCATGTTTACTAAGGTAGGTCAGTTGATAGAGGGGGGCTCAGGAGTGGAAAGGAAAGACAGTGACACATGAAGGTGGTTCCTGAGATTGCTGTGGCCTGGGAAGGGGCTGGCTTTGGGGGGACCTGGAAAGCCGGGGGCAAATAAGTGTTTCTTGGGCTGGAAATAGGTCCTTGAGCAGCCAGCTGGGGAAGATACTCGAAGGAGGCCCAGTGTCTTACGGGCAGATGAACCAGCAATGGCCCTGATGCCCCTAGAGTCGCCTCGGGCACTGACCTGCTCTGAGGCACCCCGTTCTTGGTACACTCATCTGTTTTTTCTGTGCACACTCTCCAGGGTCCGCGAGGTTTCCCAGGGCCCCCGGGGCCTCCAGGAGTGCCAGGCTTACCGGGAGAGCCCGGTCGGTTTGGAATGAACAGCACCGACGGCCCCGCCCCCCCGGGCCTTCCCGGGGTGCCAGGCAGAGATGGCTCCCCCGGACTGCGAGGACCCCCAGTAAGCCCCCTGTCCTTCTTCCTGACCCCCTCCACTTCGGGTGAAGTCCAACCCAGACGGCCTAAGTGGTCGTCGCTGGCCTGACGCTAACTGCAAGGCTGTCGTGTTGTGTTAGAGGGCGGGGCTGGCTCGCCTTTTGTGTCCAGGGCACTTAGCTCAGAGGCTTGGCAATCATTCGCTCAGGGGTGACCGGTCAGCTTCTGGCCTGTGTCACTGTGGGCCTTCGGAAGGACTCGATTCTGCCGCCCCGTCTGGGAGGCAGTGGGTGTGGGGAGGGAGCTCTCCCCTAGAGTGGGAGGACCCAGGTTTGACCCTCACTAACAGTGTGACCTTGGGCAAGTCACTTAGCCTTCTTCTGGGCCTCAGTTTCTTCCTCTTTACAAAGAGAGGGTGGGCCTGTCTCGCCTCAGGTGTGCTTGCCAGGTCTAGAACGCCAGGGTCCACGGCCCATGTTTGAATAGCCGGGAGGTCGGCGGGAGTCACGTAAGTGACAGGAAAGCCAGAGAACCTCCCGGCTGACAGCAGAGCTGGGGGGCGGGCAGAGGGACAGCTCCTGATCACAGATGGCGCCTTGTTTTGTCTGTTCTTCTGCAGGGCCCCACAGGCCTTCCAGGAAAAGACGGACAGCCCGGGAAGCAAGGGCAGAAAGGAGATCGGGTAAGGGGCTCCCTGATTCTGGGCCCGGCATCTCCCTCAGGGCCCGGCCTGGTCAGCTCTGCGTTGCACCGAGGACCTCCGGCCCACGAGGGGCTCTGGAGACGTGGCCATTGGGCCGACAGTGAGGAGGGGCCCCGGCGGAGGTGCTGAGCCCAGTGTGACATTGTAGTGGGGACCGGCTCAGAGTCTGAGAGCCCTGAGTTCCGGTCCCGCCTTTGGCTCTCCTGCCTGGAGGATCGGGCTATGCTGCTTCCCTTTCCCCCTTTCTAAAATGAGAGGGTTAGATTAGGTGGCCTCGAAGGTCCCTGCCAGCCCAGCCCCAGAAGACGGACCCTCCTCCAGGACACCAGCGCCACCAAACACGCGGGGTCCAGGGTGGGGCAGAGGGCAGGCCTGGCTGCGAAGCCCATCCAGATCTCTAAGGGGGTGTCTGACTGAGGGCTAGGAGCCACACAGGCGCCTGTCTGGGCCCCGGAGCCACCCCGCTCAGACACACCCCCCAGGTTCTTCCCCATTTGCAGTCCTGCCCTGCCTGCCCACTCCCCTCCCGGCCAGATGGAAGACCCCTTGAGACAGATAGGTAGACCCACACGGACCGCCTGAAGAAGGACCACCCTTCCGTGGCGCGCTTCCAGACCATTGCCTCTCTGCCGAGACACTTCCTCGTTGGGCGGCATCCGTTCACACCTGGGTTTTCCTGTGCCCAGCATGGTGCCTGGCACATTGTAGTTACTTAACCAACATTGGTTGAATACCACTTACATTTGACCCTTGCCCTGCCTGCCATATTCAAAGAAAAGCCACTGGTGACAGGACCTGAAATAGACATGGCAGAACACAGGCCGCCCAGGGGCTCAGGCGGGGACCAGCCAAGGCTTCCGGGGCTGGGGGCCGCCTCCTCTGGATGTCGGTCTGACAGCCCGGCTGCCGGCTGCCGACTGCCTTCATGGTCGGTCTGATGAGATGGAGTCTGTGCCCGGGGCCCCACCCTAGCGGACGCTTTGTGCACACTCGGTGACCGATCGCCAGAAGCCTTAATCCTTCCTTCTCTTTGCAGGGTGACGTGGGTTCCCCGGGACCAAAGGTAGGGTGCAACCTGCTTTTCTTGTGGGTTGGTTGGCTGTGGAGTGACCAGGCATGGGATGTGTGGCCTGCAGGAGACGGCGCTTAGGGTTTAGGGGTAGCAGCTGCCTGACATTTGAGGAGCAGGGATGGAAGCAACGTAGGCAGACGGGCGTGGGCTGGGGCCAAGGAACCCAATTCCAGCCTGGTGTAAGGAAGAGCTTCTGACAATTCAGTCTGCCTGCTCAGAGTGAAGCCGGCCACTTCAGGAAGCAGTAAGCTCCCTGTCCTTGAAGGTGGCTCCCAGGCAGAGGCTGGCTGACCCCTGGCCGGAGAAGGGCATTCAGGCTTTAGGGAGTGGGTGGCACCCAAGACTTTCCCACCCTGGGATTCTGAGTCTGGTGTGGGCCATGAAGCAGCCTCCCTCTGGCCCTCCATGCGCATTGCTGGGGAGCTGCCCGGCCCTGATCTGCAGGGGATAACTGTCCTCTTTTATGTGGGAAAATGGGACTTCTTGCCCCTCCCCCCTCAGGGTCTCTTGGGCAGGGCCAGGGGAGCCTGCTGAGCATGGCTTCTTCGAGGGGTGGATGCAGATGGGGAGGGCATCCACGAGAGGAGGTGCTGCTGGCTGGTCCCCCTCTGGGGACAGCGGAGGGCCTAGCCCTGTTGGGAGCTCGGCAGCCCACCTTCTTGCTTAATCTCCCACTGCAGGGCAGCAAGGGAGACCTCGGCCCAGTTGGTGCTCCGGGTGAAACAGGCTTGGCTGGTCTCCCTGGACCCATGGGCCCTCGGGGGCTGCCGGGCCCCCCTGGCCCTCCGGGGCCACCTGGCCCAGGCTGGGCAGCTGGATTTGTAAGTACGAGCCCCGCCCTTTTCTCTGATCCGAATTCTCCTGAAGGCTAGACATCGGCACCGAAGGGGGATGTCCCCTCCACAAGCCTGCCCCCACCACATCCCATCATCTGTCTTCCCCTGAGAGAAGCCCCTCTCGTCTCCTAGGCACCTTCCCTGGGGCCCTTTCCCCGTGGCTCCTGCCTCCTGAGGCCAGTAGCCCTGGCCTCTTCGCCCCCTTCATGTGCTGGGCTTGGCTGGCCTTGGGTTCAGTAGAAGCCTAGTCTGCAGGCCTGTGTCTGTGTGTTTCCCCCTAGGATGACATGGAAGGTTCTGGGCTGCCGTTCCGGACTGCCGTGCCCGGCACCCGAGGGGCCGAAGGACCACAGGTACAGATGAGGCTGGGGACGACTTGGCTGGGCCCTGGGCAAGCTGGCTGACGGAGGGCACCTCTGGATGTCTCTGAGATGAGAGATGCCTCTTTGTGACGTGGCTGGCAGCAGCAGCCTTGGGCCACTCAGGGAGGAAGCCGTCAGGCACCTTTCCCAGTTGGCCAGAGAGAGATGGAATCCAGGGGGTGCACCCCTCCCCTTGGCAGTCATTGCCTCCCTTCCCTGGTGGGGGAGCGTCTGAGCTGAGGCCCAGCCTAGGCAGATCGATGCCCACAGGGCCCCTGACCAGAGTGGGCAGGGACTGTGAGGCTGTGCGATCCAGGCCCCTCTCCTTCCAGAGATGGAAACGCTCCAAGGGCACCCCGTAAGGGCTTTACGTTGAGTTTGATAAGACCCTTTGTCCTGCCCCTCCATCCTCCCAAGAGCCTGAGATGCTCAGTCCCTGCCACGGAGGGACAGCTTAGCTCCCAATGCAGTTAGCGCATTCTTTCCACGTTTGATGGGCACTGTCAGTCCATGGACAGTTCCCCGTAACGCAGTGTGGTTGCTGATGGTAGATTTCCTTCTCTCCCCTCACAGGGACCACCTGGACTTCCTGGGCTCAAGGTCAGGAAACACTTTCAATCTTGGTTTTAAGTGACTTTGTCCAAACTTGTCTATTGCAGCCGTGATGGCCCCCTCCCCAAAGTTCTTTTGTTCTGATAAAATAGTGAATCTGCTTTTTTTTAGTAGAGGGAGGAAGGCCACCAATGACTATGGAAGAAATGTGGGAGGAGGGCTGCCCAGAGAGCGGGAGGGCCCCTGAGCACAGGCGTTCCCCTGGGGTACCAGGCAGAGCGGGCTCAAACAGCCCCCTGGCCACTCAGCCCTGGGTGGGAATTCTCACAGTGATCCACCTCAGACATAAAAGGAATGTGGAAAGAGCGTGGGCTGTGGAGTCTGAGGGCTTGGGTGCAAATCCTGCCCGAGGTGTTTCGTGCCCCTGGGACCTTGGAAGGCGCTTCATTTCCCAGCCTCCATCCCCTCCTCAGATCAGGCGATGACCGAGGAGTCTGTCAGCACCTTAACTGGCCTGCTTGGGTCTGCTACGTGTGTCCAGCAGGGCTTCGCCGGGTGTTCTATGTGACGGAGCCCGCATGCAAAATGTCCGAGATCCGGCCTTCAAGGCTCCACGTTCAGACCGTGGGCTTGGCAGAAGCGGGCATGAGAGGGAAAGCCGTACTCCCGTGAGGACATGAGGGGCAGTGAGCCTGCCTCGCTCACCTGCTGCCTCAGCCTCCTGACTCGCTGGGGAAGGGAGGAGAGAGGTAGTCATGGCCAGCCGGGGCTCATCTCCCGTCTGTTCTGTCCATTTCAGGGCGATCGTGGCCTGGTTGGACAACCTGGAGAAAAGGTGAGAAGGCCCTGGGCCCACTGGGCTGTCGTGCCCTGGGGTCAGAGGGGCAGAGGGAAGGGGTGCCCACCTAGGGGGCCAGGACGCTCAGGCCACCCCCGGGGTCTCCCCATCCCCCTGTCGGCCTCTCCTCCCCACGAGGTTTTTCTCCCAAAGGCTCCCCTCCTTCCTGCACACACACCCCTCCTTAGCACGCCCACAACTGCTGTGGCCTGGAAACACCCCAGCCTGTGAAAGGGTGTGTGTAGGGGGAGAACACAAAGTCTGCACCCGAGGCCTTGAATGCAGAGCCGAATGGGGAGTGTGCCGAGTGTCTTGGGGAAAGGCAGGCTGCTGCTGTGGATTTAGTCAGAAGCCCTGGGTTCAAATCTCATCTCTGCCCTTTGCTCCCTATGCACCCCCCTGCTAGGACCTCAGTTTGTTCATCCGGACATTGGGGTTGTAGGGCATCCCCTGAGGTTCCTTCCTGCCCTAAGTCATAATCTGGTGATGGTCCCTTGAATGCAGAGGAAGGGGCCAATCAGAGCAGCCTTCCTGGAGGCGGTGGGACATGTAGGATTTGGAGTGTCAGAACAGGGTGAGGGTGTGCATGGGGTTGGATGGAGGTGAGCTCTGGGCCGGGGTTAGGAGTGTCCAGCTTTGCATGGGCTGGGAACCAGGATTGCCGAGCCCCCACCCAAGGCAAAGGAAAGACTGACAGTGGGCACCCGGCTTCGCCTCTCCAGGAAGGGCAAGCTGGCAGAATCACTGCCTAGCTGTGAAGGGTATGTGCTCACCTCCGTTTCCCGTCCTCATTTCAGGGTGATCCTGGCTTTGCTGGGCTGCCTGGGAGTGAAGGCGTGCCAGGGCCTCAGGTAAAGGATGGGTGGGCAGCAAGGAGGGAAACCACCTAAAGAATGAGCGCGGCCCTCTGGGCCTTTGGCTGTGTCCTCTTCCACCCCAGCCCCCACTCTCTGAGGACGGGGGTCATGGAGGGCCTCCCAGCGCCTGGGCCCAAAGGCACGTAGCTTCTGGGGATGCCTGCCTTCTGATTCTCAGGGGCTGTGCAGAGCATGGCTGCTCTTCCCTCCAGCTCCCCAGGACCAGTGCCCTGGTGGAAGGTGGAGCAGGGGTGGGGGGCCCACAGAGCCTTCATTCTGCCAGGCAATCAACATACATTAAGCTCCTACTATGTACTCTTCTGAGGGAGACAAACCGGTTAGCTGTCCCACGGTCAGGGAAGCCCATGGGATCTCCTGTGAGAGGCTCAAGCCCCGGGGTCACCAAGACCAGGTCGAATCCCAGTACTGCCCCTGGTCAGGTCTGGCCTCTGAGCCTCCCCGTCCTCATCTGGAGAGTGGAGATAACGCTGCCCCTGCACCTAACTTCCAGGGGGGCTCTGAGCATCAGCTGTGGTCGTGGCCAGAAAAGATGTTAGACACAAGCACCGCCTGGTGCCCCTGGAGCACAGCCTGAATCTCAGTAATAGGCAGGATGGTGCCGTGGCAAGGGCACCGGCCTCAGAGTCGGGCCCTGTGTCTAAGGGCTGCCCCAACCCCTTCCTGGTCATCTGACCTGGGGCCCTCTCTAGGCCTCACTTTCCTCCCCCGTAAAACGAGGGGGTTGGACTGACAGGCATCTGCACTCAGTCCCCTCCAGCTCGAGGCTTACGAGCATTATTCCCTTGGATTCTGCTTTCTTCTGGATCTGCTCTGGGAAGCTTCAGAATTCACCTTCTACATGGCACAATGATCACCTTTATTTCCCTGCAGGGGCCGAAAGGGGATCCAGGAAGCCAGGGGCAGAAGGTAGGGGAAAGTCGTTGGCTTTCTCCTCTACGTCCTTTGAGTGATGGACAGCCCCAGATGCCAGGGCTGCCGGGGTCACGCCGGGGGCTGCCGGGATCCTGCCGGGGGCTGCCGGGGTCACGCCAGGGGCTGCTGGGGTCACGCCAGGGGCTGCCGGGGTCACGCCAGGGGAACGCCGGGGGCTGCCGGGATCCTGCCGGGGGCTGCTGGGGTCCTGCCCATAACCAGGATGTGGGCATCTTGAGGAATGGATGGAGCAAGCTCTGGTTCAGATCTTGCCTCAGGCACTCACTGATTATGTGACTCTGGGCAAATCCCTTTAACTCTGTGGGACCTCAGTTTCCCCCTCTGTAAAAGGGGGACATTGGCTTCACTGACCTCTAAGGTCGCTTCCAGTGTGAGATGATGACCTTCTCACCTGTGCCCAGAGCACAAGCTGTGGGTTGGAAGGAGGGTTAGATGGTGGATGCCCAGTCACCCCTATTTTAAAGGGTCTGAGGCCATCCCATTGTGTTTAAGCCTCCTGGGCTGGTATTTGTCCCAGCTGCCTTGACTTCCCTTCTTGGTCAGTGCTGGAGCTGTTGGGGGGGGGTGGTCAGCAGGGAGGGGAGGGCAGCTCCTGAGGGCCTGTCCTTGACCCGGTCACCAAGCCCTTTCTGCCCTCTTCAAAAGAGCCTCACGAGGATGCCTCCCTACCGTCCATTGTTAGAGAACTCTGTTCTCAGGCCTGGAAAAGCTGAGAGGATTTCTCTGTTTTCTTCTAGGGAGAACCAGGGAAGGATGGTGTGGGGCAGCCCGGCCCTCCCGGGCCTCCTGGCCCTCCAGGAGAGGTGAGCTACGTATCCGAGGAAGGGGTAAGGAGCAAGTCTTGGGGCCAGCCCGCTCCTGTTTTCTCCCTAATTGTGCTGGATGGCAATGCCGTGGCAGAAGGCCGCCAAGGATCTGGAGCTGTTGCTAGTCAGATTGCGTGTGCGCACGAGTACCTTTGTAGCACACGTGTGTGCATGTGTGTTGTATCTGACCTGCGTGTTCAAGGTGCCTCCAGGGGTCTTTGGCAATGACTTGGGAGGACTCCCTGCAGGCATCCTCCTTGTCCTTGGGTGCAGACCTCTGAAAGCTGTCTTTGAGCCTGAAAACCAAGGCATCTGTGAGGAGGCGGGGGACAGGTCCCCTGCTAGAGATGACTGAGGAGGGCAGAGTTCTCTCAGTCCCCTTCCATTGCCATCTGGCCCTCCACCTGCCTCTTCTTCCTGTGGCCTTCTCACACCCAAGTGCCCTAAAGGGTACTCAGACTGCAGGAGAGGCAGGAAGCCGCCTGGACCCACAGTGATGAAGAGCCCTGGGTTCCAATCACATCTCCACCATTTCTTACTTTTCCTTGGGCCTTAGCCTCCTCCTCTATAAAACGAAGGAGAGTGGATGGGGCAGGATCCCTGCCAGCTCTAAAGCCATGGGACCAGTGACCCTCCGATTGCACCTGCAGGGGAATAACATTTTATTTTATTTATTTATTTATTTATTTGCTTAGGCAGCTGGGGTTAAGTGACTTGCCTAGGGTCACACAGCTAGTAAATGTCAAGTGTTTGGTCTGAGGTCGGATTTGAACTTGGCTTCTCCTGACTCCAAGGCTGGAGCTCTATCCACTACACCACCTAGCTGCCCCTGGGAAATAACATTTTAGAATTGCCCTCATGGAGAGACCTCCTCTGGGGAGTTTGTCCAACATTCTACGAGACATAGAGGAGTGGGGAACTTCACTCTGACGTCTAAGCAAACAAAATCAATGCAACCCTGCTACGAAGGGACCTTGACAATTGGGAGAGAAGAACACAAACCACAGTCTTTGTGCCCAATATCTCTGGCAGCTGTCCACAACACAAAGGCAGCTGATGTCAGGCTGTGAGTATCCCCATGCCTGCCCAGAAAGCTAACGCCAGGCTGTGGGCATTTCCCACGCCCAACTAGAGAGCTAATGCCAGGCCATGGGCACTTTAGCTAACGCCAGGTTGTGGGCATTCGCTATGCCTGACTGGGGAGCTAACCCTCCCAGATGCTCAGATGACTCACTCTTCTTTGGGGGGGAGTGTCTGCCCAGGACAGAGAGTTTGCTCTCCTGCTTTAGGAAGGTTTGTCACCAGAAGGGATTGATGCAGAAAGCAAGGTTGGGCACTTAGGTGGGCACATGCCAGTCAATGGCAATGGCCCCCTCTAGGAGAGTCTAGGAGACCCTGTTCCTTGGAAACAGCATTGGCAGACGGGCTTTGCCATCAGAGTGAACGTCCCTCTCTGAGTGGATAAAACCAGAGTTACTGGAGCCTAGTTTGTCGAGAGGAGCTTGAGACTCGCAAGCCTGAAGGGCATCAGAAAACAAAAATGATGCCAAATGAGCGATCGTGGGTCTTTGGATGGTGGAGGAGGGAGGGCGCCACGAGATGAGCATGTGGAATCTAATTTTTCTTTTCTTTTCTTCCGTCGGTTTAAAGAAAACCTTTGCAAGCGTGTCAGGGCGGGAGGTACGTAGCCCATTCTATTTCTCGGGCATTCCTGAGGGCTCCTGGCTTCTGGCCAAGGTGCTTCACAGGGAGAGCAGCCCTTGACTTCGTGAACGTGGGATGCCATGTGGGCACTTCCTTGAGAGCTAACATTGGGCTCTTGGTTTTCCCCCAGGGCAGACCCGGCTATGCTGGATTCCCGGTAAGCGGCTATTGCCCCCGTCCACCTCTACACACAAGAAACTCTCCCTCTTCTCTTGCTAAACCTGCACCATTCAAGGCTTCTTTGTTAAGCTGAGAATGTCAGTCAGTCTCTGCCCCTGTGCCCATTGCTAGGCACTGAGTGTGAGATCTTGTCAGGACTCTCACACTGGCAGCGTTACACTGGGGTGACAGACACCAGCCTCCTGCTCTTGTCAGCCTCACGCCAGGTGGAATGCTGCCATTTCCCTGGAGACAAGCTTTACATAGATGGTTTGGAGTGCCCCTCCCAGACCTTCAGGAAGGAGGCACCCGGGAAGCCACGTGGGCCAACCCAACCCAGACCGAGGTCCCTTTACACCTCTCCTGTCATTCTGTCAGGGGCGACTCTCTCATACAGGAGTGTACGTAGAATGAAGGTCTACGGAGTCTAAAGTAGAAACCCCATACAAATCTGAGCCACTGACTGGTGGGCCATCTTCCCTCTGTGAAGAAGGGGAATAGTGTGGTCCTGCTGGGTAGGCAGCAGGGTTTGGAGGCAGTAGCTCTAGAATAAGGACCAGGAGATGGCTTCTGGACCTCTCGCCTCAGGTTATCCGGGTGGCCTTGGGCACGTCCCTTCACCTCCTTGGGGCCTCAGTTCCTTTCTATATAAGAGGAAATGATCATGCCCAGCCAATTCTCCTCCTTTGGGAATGGCTAACAGGCAGCGGGCTGGAGAAGCCTCTTGTTGGGAGGTCTCTTTGTGTCCTGGGGCATATGCCTCTAAGTGGCTGTCAGAGAGGTCCCCCCAACCTCATAATGGAGTCTGGGGGGCAGGCACTTCACTATCTCCGTCACGTCTGTACCAATGCTCTTCCTTTCTAGGGCCCAGCTGGTCCAAAGGGAGATATTGGTGCTAACGGGCCACAGGGTTCCCCCGGAGCCAAGGTAAGAGAATCAAGTGGGAAAGCAAGGGCCTGGTTCTGAGTGCAGTCCCTGAACCCTGAAAAGCCTCAGTTTCCTCAGTTGTACAATGGGGCTAATCTTCCTTTGGAGAGGCTCTGCCTGGAATAAAATCATGTTCTCCACCCAATGAAGAGCCTCCCAGTCAGTGAGCCTCCTTTTTAATCCTACTCTGTCCTTTCTTTGCCAACATTAGGGGGAGAAGGGCGAACCTGGAAGTATCCTCACACTTGCCGAGAAAGGAGCCAAGGTTAGTTTGAATTTAGTTTGGGGTAAGCCTGATTGCTTTCCTCCCCCTTCTCTGTGTACCCAGGGTTCATGATTGGAAATGCCAGGGAACTGAGAATAGCATTCCTGTTAGTCAGTGAGGTGAGCCCAGGTGGAACCTCCTGAGAAGGAAACCTAAGATTGGCAGATTTCCAAAGAGAGCCAAGGTGCCCAATTTCTCCATCACCTGGGCTTGGGGGACAGAGCACAGGGGTACTCTGGACCAAAGGGGAGGGGAGGGGAGCTCCTGGCCTCCGGGACCCTCCCTGCAGCCAGGCCCCAGCTGAGAGCCCAGCGTCATCACCTATTCTCCCTGTTAGCGCAGCCCACTCTGTCCTGGGCCTATCTCCAGGCAGCCACAGAGGGAAGGAAGCCTCCAGCCTTTGCTCATTCTCAGCCTGCTCAGATGGCCCCACAGTCCAGGCTTTGTTTCCACAAGGCTCAGCTAACTCCTTTCTCCTTCATGGTCATGAGCAACGTCACCTATCTGACAAATGGCATCCAGGAAGGGAGCCGCTGCCTTTGCAGCCAGAGCGCCTGGGCCACACCTGCCTCTGATGCTTTGACTCGTACAGCCCTGGGTGGGCCCTTCCCTCTCTGGGCTTCATCTTCTTCAGAGGGCTACATCTCAGTCCCAGAGCTATGGCCCTTTAGGGTCTCACCTGGAATACTGCTCTCCTACCCACCACCTTGTGTCCTGTGCTCATGGTGCTGCCCATGGTGCTGAAAGTGAGGAATGCCTCAGGGCCAACCTGCCCCTGGCAAAACAGATTTTAGAGACTGAAGTCCAACAGGTCTTCATGTTATTAAAGCCAGTGTTGGGGCAGCTAGGTGGCGCAGTGGATAGAGCACCGGCCCTGAAGTCAGGAGGACCTGAGTTCAAATCTGGCCTCAGACCAAACACTTGACACTTACTAGCTGTGTGACCTTGGGCAAGTCACTTAACCCTGATTGCCTCACTAAAATAAAAAAAAAAAAAGAAATAAAAGCCAGTGTCCAGGGTCTGGGCCTGTGATTGAATGTGAGGCGGGGCAGACAGGAGCCCCAGCCCACTGGCTCTCATAGACAATCAGCTCAGAAGGCCTGGAGAGCTGCCCGGATGACTTTCTGAGGCACATAGTGGACTCTTGGGCAGGCGTTCTGGTATCTGTCTTGGGGAAGGGCAAGAGACAGTTTCCAGTAAGCATAGATGGGTGTCTCCAGATGGAGCATCAGGGGTCTGAGCAGCCGGGGGGGGGGGTGGGCTGAGGATAGCAGTGGGAAAGAATGTTGCCTGATGGCAGGTGGTGGTCAGTCATATACTAATGTGGCTTGGGTTTCCTTGCACAGGGGGACCAAGGCTACAGGGGGCCCCCGGTAAGTTCTGAACGCTTTTTTCTTCCCCCACTTTGTACTCTGAGGGTGAGAAATTTGCTCTGGGTGATGTGAGCATTGACTTCGAGGCTCAGCGCCCTCTCGCCATCTCTGAAACGTGGCAGGAGATGCTGTAGTGGTGGCAGCGTGAACCTCAGGGTTCCTGGCCCTGCCGTTACTGATGTGCCTCTTCTCCATGGAGCCTGTGCCCCCCACCCTGCCCCCCATTCCTGGGGCTTCATTCTGATCATTCAGCCCTTTTCCAGTATGTATCTGGGAATGGGGGCAGTGTGGGGTACTGGTGAGCCCAATGGCAGTCCAGAGACCTGGGTCCCAGGTTCAGCACAGCTACGAGCTCAATGTGTGACCTCAGACAGGTCATCCCATCTGTCTGGGCATTGGTTTCTTTCTCTATAAAGCAAAGAGGCCAGAATTCATGGTTTTAAGGCCCTACCATTTACAAATTCCATGATATTCCTGAGCCTCAGTTTCCTCATCTGTAAAATATAGAGGCTGGACATCAGGGTGTCTAAGGGTCCGTTCACCCGTTCACGTCCCATGACCCTCTGAAGCGAGACCCTTTCTTCTGGTGGCTCTCAAATGCTGTTTCTCTACTTTAGGGCCCCTATGGACGCCCTGGGCACAAAGGCGAAATTGGAATTCCTGGAAGACCGGTAAGCATTGTTCAATTTTTTTGTTTTCTTTGTCTTCCATTTCCTGTTTGGTGTTCCCAACATGCCCTGCCCTGGCCTTGCTGTCAGGAGCCCAGGCCTGCTGCTGCTGAGGGATGGTAATGGGGGCCACCAGCAGGCCAGGCATATGAGTGTCCAGCCCTTTCTGCAGCTACAGATTCAGCCTGGAAGGCTGACTGGGGGGCAGGGTGGAGGGCCCAGGCTTGTGGGCTGGATTGTGGCCCACCATGGCAGCTCATCTGGGTGCCAAGATGACTTGTCCTGGGCATCATCAAGCACCAGGCCTTGACCCAGATCTTGTGGGAGATTAGGAGCAAGCTGACTTCCTGCTCCTCCCGTCCCTCTGGAACCAGAGTGAAGATGGAACCTTTGCTGGGATCTGCAGGCTTGGCCCAGTTGGTTTGGGCTGCCATGGCTAGAGCAGTCGGAACATCATGGGGCAGGGGGGGCTTTTTTTCCTCTCAGAATGTGTCTCCACATGCCTGAGCTCTGTCTATATGTGGGACCCTTGTGGCATGGTGCCAACATGAATGGAAGTCACTTGTTTCCCACTCTGCCCTCCAGGATCACAGGGCCACTCTGACATGCCTTCTGCCTGACTGCTGGCTGGCTCAGCTCCACCTTCTGGAAATGGAGATGATCACAGAGGAGAAGTGTGGAGGAAGCTGACTCTCCTGACTTCGTTCTCTCTTTCAGGGCCGCCCGGGCATGAACGGACTGAAGGGGGAGAAGGGGGAGCCTGCAGATGCCAACAGAGCCATAGGACCCAGGGTAGATATTCTGGGGCTGGGACTCCATGCTGGAAGTCTGCCAGGATGTTGGGGATGGGCGCTGATGGGGCTGGGGGCTGGGTGAGGAGCACTGGGGGAAGCCTGCCCAGATGATGGGACTGAGGGATGGGTGAGGAGGGCCTAAGGGGTCACATCTGGGGTTGGAAACCTTTCCTTGAAGTCCAAGCAGATTCTGCCACTTGGTACCTATACAGCCATGGACAAGTCCTTTCCCTTCTCTGGGCCTCAGTTTCCTCATTCTGAAAGCAAGGGGGATGGCCTAGATGGGCTCAGGGCTCCCCTCTAGCTCTCCATCTTGTGATTCTATGGAAGGTCACCGCAGGGGCTCAGCAGGGCTGCACATCTCACATCAGCCAGCCTGGTGGTGGTCACACCCTTTCTGTTTGGGGAGGGCAGGCCATGCCTTCTCTCTTCGAGGTTCTCTCTGAAACCCACACTCAGGGACCAAGTGTCATGAGCACTTCTTACAAAGGACGGAAGCAGAGGCTGATGGCAAACTGAGGAAGGGCCGTCCTTTTGTACGGAGAGGGTACCAGGACCACAAATGAGAAAGGCTGTGGCTTTAGCGCTGGCCGAACTGGGCCTAATTAAGTCACCTCCTTTGAAAATGAGAGAATCACAGCGTCTAAGGGTGGGCAGGCGCCCAGAGCATTCCTAGACCAGAATCCCCTCACCTCCATCTTGGAGGGGTGGCCATGGATGAGGCCTTCCAGGCAGGGAGACTGAGGCAGCCTGTTCAGCTCTGGGCCGGGCATCGGGATCAGGAAACCATACCAATAGATCGAGCCACAGTTGACCTTTGGCCTCTTTCACCTGTCGCTCCTCGGTCTGTCCTGGGCCAAGCAGGACGAGGCTAAGCCTTCACGGGGACGCCCTTCAAATACTTGACCCAGCTATCCTGGATCCCCGAGTCTTCTCTCTGTGGAAGTTACTATGGGATAACCAAGCAGAGGAATGAGAAGGGCAGGCCTCTCACGGCCTGGGAGGCTTCCATGGGTCTGCAGGGGGCCACCCGTGTGATGCCCCAGGACAGTGCTCCTCCACTCCCCTTTGCACTGTGCTGAGTGGGCAGGGTGCGTCCTCCTCACCCGCCTGGGAGGGAGCGTTAGTGATGAGCATCCTGGGGGGGTGGCTTCTGCGCTCCCCTCCCGAGGGACAATGACTGATCGACACGGGCTGCTCTGCTCAGCGGGAGTTTAGGGCTGATGAAGCCTGCCAGCCTTCCCAGGGACCCCCACTCCCCAGGCTTCATTTCTTTTTCCAATTTCCAATTTCCAATTCAAAATTTCCAATTTCGTGTGTTTGTTCAAAGTCTCCTTTCCCGCAGCCTCCGTCTTCTCCCCACGGTTGGATTTGGGAGCTCACGGCCCGGGCCCCGTCATTCATTTGTTGTTTCTTCCTCTTTCAGGGCCCTCCTGGACTCCCAGGGCCCCCAGGGCCCCCAGGCCCCCCAGGCCTCCTTGGGACTTCTTTCTATGATAATAATGTAAGTAATCCCTCCCTCTGCCACATCTGCTCACCCACGGAGGAAGACCTGGGGCCCCTGCAGTGGGGTTGGGCAGGGCCTCATATTTTGCTGAACATCTTGGCTTTCATCTTCCCTCCTGGAAGCTTTGAATGCTCCCTCCAGTCTCTGTCCCATATCTGAAGTAGGGGCAGCTAGGAGTCAGGAAGACCTGAGTTCAAACCCAGCCTCAGACACTTACTAGCTGTGTGAGCCTGGGCAAGCCACTTCACTTTGTCTGCCTCAGTTTCCTCATCTGTAAAATGAGCTGGAGAAGGAAATGGCAAAGCCCTCCAGTATCTCTGCCAAGAAAGCCCCAAATGGGGCCACGAAGAGTCAGACCCAACTGCCAAATGTCTCCCGTGGTTGTTGTGTGGATCGAGTTAGATAATATTTGTAAAGCAAAGTGCCCAGCACACAGTAGGTGCTGTGTGAGTGTGCGCTGGCACCATTATTATTAAATCCAGGGGCTCAAGGTGCCCATTCTCGGCCTCCTCCCCAAAGTGGTGCTTCTGGATCTCTGGCGCTAGGGGTGGAGGGAGCGGGGGAGACCGCCTCAGAGGGTGGGCTCAGCACTCCCCCAAGCTCAGCTCTGCGCCACCTGGTCAGGGCTGGACACAATCATTCAGGAAGAGCTGGGGGAGGCCTTGGGACTTGGGGCTCCGCCTGGGAAAGGGCAGGCTGCTGGAGGCGTCTGCAGATTCTGTGAGGCTCCCTGTCCTTTTGCACTGGGGAGGGTGGGGCCCTTGGGGCCTGGACTTGCCCCGTCAGGCCTGTGTCTCCAGCTCTTCTCTGTTTGTGCTTCTCAGGGATTCCTCGAGCCTGGCCGCCCTGGGCCTCCAGGATTGCCGGGTAAGGAGAATGGGAAGGGCAGCTGGATTCTCTGGGGGGTCACAGAGGACGGGACCCCTCCTCGTCCCTGTCCCCACACCGCCCAAACCGCACACTTCCCTCAAGTGGTGAAGCCAGGCTTAGCGACCTGATGGGGCGACAATCCCCCTCCCACATTTCCTGTTGTCCCAGGACATGTCACGTTGTCCAAATTCAGCTTTTGCCACATAACGTGACCTGGTGCTGGCTTCTGCCCTTTTCAGACTTGCTCCTGTGGTTCAAACCCTCAGGCCATTGGAAGTTCCTGGGTGGGCCCCTGCCCCCGCTGACAGCTGTGCGTGCTCTGGGCATCCCTGGGCCTGGTTCCAGCCCCACACAGGCTGCTTGGGCAGTGGGTGCCCAGCCCGACCTCCTTTTAGAGACCCTGGCTCCCTGGAGCAGGAGGGACCATGGTTCCTCTGCTGCCTTGAAGCTGTCCTGCCTGTTATCACGTGCCCCACTTCTGTGGCCGCTACTTCTAGCCGTGCAGAGCCCCCATGGGGGGAGGGTGGCAGCTCCTGGGCATTCTCTCCCAGTTCCTAGACATCTGTGCTCTCCTGCCCTAGGTTACCAAGGTTCCCCCGGACCCAAGGGTGACAAGGGAGAAGCTGGACCTGCTGGGCCACCAGGTGAGCCTGAATGCATCGTGAGCTCCAGCTGTCCCCGGCACCGGGGTGCTCGCCTCTGGGGGTGGGGGATCGTGGTGCCCTTCAGGGTGTCGGGGAGCAGCAGGGCCTCCAGGGCACCTCCTGTGTCACAGCTGGCTCAGGACGGGGAGTGAGGGATGCTGCTATCATCCAGGAGAGGCGGTGGAGGCAGGGCTCAGCGGCGGGCAGCCGCAGCACCCTTTTCCTCCCAGACCGGCACAGGCTGAACCCCTGGAGTCGATTCCTGCTTGGCCACCAATGAGCTGGGTGACCTGGGCTGAGCCATCTTCCTTCCTGGGTCTCCATTTCCTCATCTGCAAACAGCTGGGGCTGGATTCAGTGCCAGCTTCTGAGCTCGGGTCCCCTGGCCCTCTGAAGCCTAGGCCTGGAGCACGCCAGGTCCAGCCTATTAGAGGCCGGCATCAGACATGCCAGAGCAGGGTCAGTGCTCGCCAAGGCCCTGGCCGCAGCTCCTGGTGCCATCCCCGCTGGGGGAGAGGTCTCGGTCCGGGGCTCAGTGCCTGACGTCCTGCAGGGAGCAGCCAGGAAGCAGATGTCCTTGGGGATGTCCTGAGGCCCGGGCGCCGAGGCGGGGGCATGGGTACCGTGCTATTCGGAGCCAGGAGCAGGGCTCTGGGGAGATGCCGGGCTGCAGCGGGCCGCTTCTCTCCTGGCCTGTCCCTCCTCACTTGGGATGCATCCTCAGCATTCGTATTGACCCATCAGTCCCCTCTGCCTGGGCTCCCAGGCTCAGTACGTTCTCCAACCCCTGAGGGCCCTTCCATTGGCAGCACTTTGGAGGCGATGTGCTGCCTCTGTTTGTTTTGCCGCAAAGGCCATGGAGACCACGTTCCCGGGAGAGCTGAACCAAGGCCTTTGGGGCTGACTTGGCAGGGGGCCTGCCAGGCCGCTCCTAACGGCCGCCTCTCTTCTCTCCCACTAGGCATCCTGCCGTATGATTTCAGCACTCTGGTGGAGCACATGAAGGTGAGTGAGACCCCTTCTCTCCAAGCGTTGGCCCACGACTGTGCCAGCCCCTCCCCCAGTTTCCCAGGGCTCCCTGGCTGGAAGCTTGGCCTGGGAGGGTAGGGAAGCCCTCCAGAGGCCCGGGCTGAGCCTGCCAGGCTGAGGCGGGGCAAGGCTAGTCAGGGAGTAGGCAGGTGCGGCCTCTGAGAGAGGAGGGGCCCTGCACCCCTCTAAAACCTGAGCGGGTGGCCTCGGAATCATTGCCCAGGGGTGGACCAGCCTTTATTGAGCACCCACTGTGTATGTGGCAGGCCTGTGCAGGGTGCTGAGGAGACAGGCACCCACCTCCCACCCCCATCAAAAATCAGCCTGCTCGCAGGCGGCTTACACTCTAGCCAACCTGCCTAGTGATCTCAAGGCTTGTAAAGCCATCTCCTGCCTCCCAACAGCCCTGAGAGGGAGATGCCACTGACCCTTTTACAGATGAGGTAACTGAGGCAGCCAGTCACGAAGTGACTCGCTCAGGGTCACCCAGCTTTTGAGAGTCTGAGGTTGGATTTGAACTCCGGTCTTCCTGACCCCAAGAGCAGCCCTCTCAAGGAACCTGGACTGTCTTAGGGAAGACCTCATGGAGAGACATGCAGAGAGAGAACTAAATGCAAAGCCAGGGACCCCGGTCTATTTGGGGAGGAAAGACCCCAGTTGTTACAGGCATTCACAGACAAAGTGATGATCCAGAGGGCCAGACTCTGAGTAGCAGTAAGGAGGGAGTACATCCCAGGCAGGCGGCACAGCTATTGCAAAGGCGTGGAGAAGAGAAATGGAGCAGGGTGTGAGAGGAACCTAGAGAAGTCAATTTGTTTGGGCCCTCAGGCAGGAAAGGCAGTTAATAGGCTTTTGAGTCAGGAAGTCCTGGATTCAAACCTGGCCTGGGACACTTTACTAGCTAGACCCTCTGCAAGTCTCTTCTCAGCTTGCTCATCTGTAAAATGGGAGTCATTGACAGAACTCCCTGGGTTGTCGCGAGGGTCAAGTGAGATACCAGGTGTGGAGTGCTCGGCAGACCTCCAGCCCTAGGATTAGCGAGCCCCAAGAGGCGGGAGGGGCAAAGGGCTTTCAAAACCAAAGGGAAGAGCTTAGACTTAATTGACTTGAGTCGGTGATAGGGAGCCATTAAAAGTCTTAGAGCAGAGGAGTGACCTGGTCTTGGTGGTTGAGTGGGGGATGGGCCTCTGGTGAGAGACTCAGGTGGGGGGTGGCTATATGAGTGGAGCGAAGGGGTCGGACACAAGAGATCCTGGGGAGGAAGAGAGGGCCAGGTCTGTGACAGGAGGGACAAGGGGACTGGGAAGCCTCAGCCGCCAGGCAGTGGGCAGGCTTCCACAGAGGCCTTGGGGGGACACCACGTCCCCCAACACACAGCCCTGAGGACCCCGGCTTCCTTCACTCACTTCTTTCTGTCTACAGGGGGAAAAAGGGAAAGAAGGCACGAAAGGGGAAAAGGGTGAGCCCGGCAGTGGAGGATTTTTCAGCTCTGGAGTCCCAGGCCTGCCCGGCCCCCAGGGCCCCCCAGGGTATCCCGGTGTTCCGGTAAGACTGAGCCCCATCCTGTGCTTCCCCTCCATTGGTGCTGCCCCAGGGGGCCTCCCCTCGAGGGCCGGTGAGTAGGGGGTAGGCAGTGGGACCTCCTGGGACCTACCAGGACAGGCAGGTGAAAACTGGGCATTGTGGGGCTGGTTCTGCCCACTCCCAGCTCTGGGCCAGGCACCAGGCGCCGAGGCGTGGCCGAGCATGTGCCAGGCAGGGCATCCCTCCAGACTGGGGAGCCAGGCCCCTTCCTTCCCTGCCTGAGGCTCTCCATGTCCGTCCCTGTCCTTTCTCAGGTCACCTTGGGTGCCCACAGCCAAGCCCTTACAGGCAGTATCCTGAAAGAGTGGGATTATGGGAATTCCATAGCCCCAGTGAGGTCCCTGCCGCCCAGTGCCCACCACCAAGCCATCCATCCTCCCGGGGCCTCACGTACAGTAGACCCTTAAACGTGTCCTGAGTGTTCATATGCTTGCACACGTATAATTTCTATCAGACTGCTGGACGTCTTGGGGAGGGGGCAGGGAGAAAAAGTTTGAAACCCAAAATCTTACTAAAAAATGAATGTTAAAGACTACCTTTACATGTAATTAGGAGAAATAAAATACCCCCCCCCCCGCTACTCCCAAAAGAGAGCAGTGCATTAAATCGAGTTATGTCCAGAACCAGGGTGGCCATAGTGCCCTGTGACCCTCCCTGCTGGGGATATCCCCAGAATAACAAAGAGCTGGGAGGACCAGGGGAACAAGGCCGGGGGGCCAGGAGCCCAAGCGCTCTTCGACACAAGCGGTTTCCTCTTGAGCGCCCGGGTATTTGAATTGTGCCCGTACGGCCTGACCAGGACTTTATAATGAGCCCATTGACCAAACAGGCATCTGGCTCTTTCGGGCCCAGAATGTGTTTCATAGCTAATTACATTCGGCAGGGGAGGCACTATTGTTCCCATCAGCCCCTCTGAACCTCTTCCCCCACCCCCGTCCCCCTACTGGCACTGCGGGAGCCCCAGAGTTACCCCAAGCACAGCCCAGGGCATGCCTGGCACCCACCCAGGTCCTGCAGGGTCTAGCCCCAGCCGAGGCGCCCTCTCAGGGCCCGGGCCAGGCTCCCTCTGGGATCACTGTCTCCATCTCGCCCGTGGTCACCTGCTACACGGGCCGTCTGGGACACACCAAGCAGCTCCCACCTGCGCTGCATTGCTTGTGGAGGTTTGAAGCTACGATCCCCTGTGGCCTGGGGCCCTGGGGATCTGCAGGCTCAGGGGGCCCTCAGGTGGAGCTGCTTCCTGGGACCCTGACATGCAACATGCGTGTGTTACCCTGTCTCATGCTTAGGGTCCCAAGGGAGAGAGCATCAGGGGTCAGCCCGGCCCCCCAGGACCTCAGGGTCCTCCAGGCATAGGCTATGAGGGACGACAGGGCCCCCCTGGGCCTCCTGGACCCCCAGGACCGCCGTCATTCCCAGGACCCCACAGGCAGAGTAAGTTCTCTGGGGAAGGGCATTCAGAGCGCAGCCCAGGAGGAGGAAGGGTGTAGGTGGGTTCAGGTGGGTTCTGGGTAGGGCTGCCCAGCAGGGGAAATGGGCTTCATTCTAGGGCATGTCTCTCTTCCAGCTATCAGTGTCCCTGGCCCCCCAGGCCCCCCAGGCCCTCCAGGCCCCCCAGGGACTTCAGGGACATCATCAGGGGTGAGTATTAAAAAAAGGCCACCCTCAGGGTATGGTGGCAAGCTGGGGGACCCCTCGAGGGCACCATCCTGAGCCCACTCTGGCCTGCCAGGACAGTGCCCTGGGGTCACCTGGGAAGCTAGCACTGTCCACAGGGCAGATGGTGCCTCTGCCCAGCTTGGAGAGCTGGGGCCCCATGGGGAAACAGCTCCGCAAGGCGACCGGAGACAGGTGGAAAGGGGGTTCCCCCTTCCCTCTACTTCCTTGTGGGCCCCCGTCTTCTCTTCCCCGCCGACCCCTCCCCTCTTTCTGGCGGCACCCACGCGGGCCTCGGCTTGTGTTTCCAGCAGCTGAGGATCTGGACGAGCTACCAGGCCATGCTCAACAGAGCCCACGAGGTGCCCGAGGGCTGGCTGGTCTACGTGGCAGAGAGGGAGGAGCTGTATGTGCGTGTGCGTAACGGCTTCAAGAAAGTCCTGGTGAGTCCCCGCAACAGAGCGGGCTTCCTCGCCAGCTGGCCTTGCGGGCGAGCCCGTCCTAGTGGGCTCCAGGGAGGCAGAGCCTGCGCGAGGCGTTCTGTCTCTCGGGCCTCAGTTTCCTCATCTGTAACATGGGGACAATCCTAGCCCCTAGCTCGCAGGGCTGTGGTGAAGAACCAGTAAGACAACTGAGGTGCTCTGCAAACCTTCGTTGGAGGCGAAGTTAGCTGGCGTCATTCTTTATCAAAGTGCCTACTATGTGTCTGGAACTGGGGTCACAAAAGTAGGAGTAAGACAGTCCCGCCCTCAAGGGGCTCTCATTCTGCCCACAGCTAGAAAGCTTGTACAGGCCGGGGAAACAGGTCAAGGTCGCCAAGGTTGCCCCAGGGCTTGAGCGCCACAGAGCCGGGATCTTGCTAGGCTGAGACCCCAGGGCCCCGGGAAGATGGGGAGGGGGATGGGGGATGGGTCCCCCAGGCTCCAGGCCTCTCCCATGTCTTCCGTGGCCTGGCATGTGCTCTTGGCCCTGAAAGGGGCCCCCACCGAGGGGACACGGAGAACGTGGCCAGGCTCGTAACGCTGCGTGTTTTCTTTTCAGCTGGAGGCCCAGACCGTGCTCTCTCGGGGGGTGGTAAGTGAGAACCTTTGCTCGTCCCGGGATGGCTGAGGGAAGGGGCAGAGAGCCGCAGAGGCCAGCGCCAGGCCGGGCCGGGCCAGGCTCCCCTTGCCCTCCCTGGGGGGCTCGGGGCTGTCTCAGCAGCCCCACTGTTCACGCTTGGAGCAGGTGCTCAGGCCAGGCAGCGATCCTGAAAGCTCTTCTTGGGCATCCGTACACACATCACGCCCACAGACACCCACAGGCACCCATAACCACACGATCACACATGCGTGTATATGTGAGCATGTGTACACACACATGTATGCACACATGCATGTTCACGTATGCGCACACGCGGTCTGCTTCCAGCTGTGCCACAGGCCTCTCTGAACACTCCATGGCTCTTCTCCTTTCTCCAGGACAACGAGGTCGCCGTCCTGCAGCCTCCTGTCGTAGAGTACTCACCAGGGAACTCAGCCCCGGCGGGCTCCCACATTCAAGATGGCAGCCTCCCCTATCCTCGCCGGGGTTACCCACATTCAACCGCCAAGCCCTGGAGAGCCGACGACATCCAGGCCAACCACCCGCGATTCTCCGAGCATGCCAGTCACCACCCGCCGCGCCACGGCGTCCAGCAGCACCCTCACGACCGCGTCCCCAGCTACCACGGCTCCTACACCAACGTCCGGCCCGCACAGCCCACGGCCTCTCCGCTGCACATGCACCATGACTTCCAGCCTGCTGTAAGTGCCCATGGCAGCGCCACGCGGCCGTCTTGGCTCACGGTCCCTTCCAACCTCAGCAGCTCCAGACCCTGAGCGCCTCAGCCTAGCCATGCCCAGCCACATCCACCCCAGCAGCCCAAAGGCTCCCTCTGCCTGGCACTTCCTTGGCCGGGTGTATGTGTACTGTAAGCTCCACGAGGGCAGGCCCAGTCTGGACTTGAGGCTTGGCCGGTGCCACGCTTGCTTCTATAGGCCCGACCTTGCTTTCCAAGCCTCCTAGGGCTGTTTCCTATGCACACGCCCCCTCGGTCAGTAACCGTTTAGTAAGTGCCTACTGTGTGTCAGGCCCTGGGAGCGCGCTCACGTGTCCCACTACGCTGTTGGCCCGCGCACTCTCTGTCCGCGCTCATCTCCAGCTTGTTGACCGACTGACGAACAGACGCAGCTCATCTGTGGGTCCTGTTCCGCCATCTTCTCGTTCCAGCTCCACCTCATCGCTCTCAACAGCCCCCAGACGGGCAGTATGCGTGGCATCCGCGGGGCCGACTTCCAGTGCTTTCAGCAGGCCCGGGAGGTGGGCTTCATGGGCACCTTCCGCGCCTTCCTGTCCTCCAGGCTTCAAGACCTCTACAGCATCGTCCGGAGGGCGGACCGTGGCAACGTGCCCATCATCAATCTCCAGGTAGACTGCTCGCGGATTCCGTGGGCTCTGAGGGCCAGGAGGCCTTCCCCCTCTCCACAGGGGGAACTGAGGCCCAGGGAGAAAGGCTGCACCCAGGGTCACTCATCCTGGACTTGAAGTCAACTCTTGCGGTTCCCAGAAGCAGTGCCGGATTCCGAGTAATGGGATCGTAGAGTTGGAGTGGAAAGGACCTTAGAGGTCTTCAAATCCGACCTCCTCATTTTACAGATGAGGAAACTGAGGCCCAGAGAAACGGTCACAGCTAAAAAATGTCAGAGGTAGATTTGAACCCAGGTCAGCCACACTTTGGTGGGTTCTTCTTAGCCTTTGGGGGTGTCCCGGCCCCGTGGGCAGCCAGGCTAGTGAAGCCCAAGAACCTCTTTGCAGAATCATGCTCTTATCAGAGGAGTGAGTGCGAGGCAAACTCAGCGTAGAAAACCCAACACAACCAACCTCCTGGCCTCCAGGCCAAAAGCCCTGGACCTCGCACACGTGGTGGTGTCCGCGCTTCTGAGGGCAGCCTCTTCTCGCTCTCCTGGCCTCCACAAGCTTCTCCCTGTCCTAGCCCCAGGCTGCTCTGGGTGGCTCATCCCCAGCAGACCAGCTGCCCAGCCACTCTCCCCTCGGCCCCCACGGGGGTTGGCCACAGCCCTCCTGGCAGCGCTGGTGGCCACACGTCGATGGATGAATGATGTTCCTCCAGGACCTCAGGCCTGTTGGAATGGGATGGTTCTAAGTGGACGGTCCAAGCTTGCGGTCAGGGGCAGGTGGGCTGCCACGGGTCTGCCTTCCGCGCTGGCACGCCTGTTTGGGCTCTTCCCAACGTCTCTCCTGGTGTCTTTTTCCTCCCCAAGGATGAGCTGCTCTTTGACAGCTGGGAGGCCCTGTTCTCGGGCTCGGAAGGCCAGCTCAAGCCCAGCTCACGCATCCTCTCCTTCGACGGCAAGGACGTCCTGCGGCACTCTGCCTGGTGAGTCCCCCGTCCCTTGGGTTCCAGGCTCGGGGGCCTTGAGGGATGTGGAACTCATTTTTCAGTTCCTTCTGGTGCCCAGGCGCAAACTGTGTCTGCTCAGTAAGGGGAGGAGACATCAGGACAGAATTTTCCTGAATTTCCAGCTTCCAAATGGGGTCTTGTCTTTGCTTTCTCCCTCCCGGAGTCCTGGCGCCTGTTTGTTAGGGACTGACGGACCCTAGCGCCTCGCATTTAGAAGGGGCGGGACCTGGGGATGCTAGCGAGAGGCTTCTCATCCCATTCTCTGGGGTCCTTTGGGCAGAGAGGACACTGTGATTCTAGGGCTCCTGGGGGGGCAAACCTTCCCCCCTCCTATTTCCCTCCCTTCCTCTGAGGTCTTCAAGTGGGGACCTCAGAGGATGGCTGGGGGAGCCGGGGCCCTGAGGGCATGCCGGCATCTCTGTGCATCTCCTAGGCCCCAGAAGAGCGTGTGGCATGGCTCGGACGCCAAGGGACGCCGGCTGACAGAGAGCTACTGCGAGACCTGGCGGACGGACGAAGGGGCCGCCACCGGCCAGGCGTCCTCCCTGTTCTCGGGCAAATTGCTCGAGCAGAAGGCTGTGAGCTGCCAGAACAGCTTCATCGTCCTCTGCATCGAGAACAGCGTCATGACCTCCTCCTCCAAGAAGTAGGAGCCCGTCCCTGCCCGCTGGGGGTGACTGACGGACACGCGGAGGACACGGACAGGTTCTGGGAGTGACCGGCAGTCCTGGTCCCCCAGGCCAGAGGGGCCCGAGGGGCCAGCCCGCGGCCTGAGCGGCCCTGACTTCCATGTAATCGCTGAAGAAATAAAAAGAAGCCAAAGAGTGTATTTTTAAAAAGTGTAAAACAGAAAGCCTGGTCCCACGGGCACCTCCCTTCTCCCTCCAGCTTCTCCCCGCTGGCCTCCTCAGGCTCCCCTGCCCCAGCTCCGTGCCCCAGACACAGGCTGCTCTGCTGGGCCGGGCTAGGGCTGAGCACCCCATGCCTGGCTCTGTCTGCCCTTCTGTGCCCCAGGAGCACTGGGGACCCTCGTCGGCGGACTGAGCAGCGCTGAGCTCCTGAGGGGGCGGGGGGTGCAGCCCCCTTGTCTGGCTCCCCTTTCCCACTAGAACCCTTAACCAAAGGGCCTTTCCCAGTCATGACCAGCAGGGGGCTTTGCTGAGGCAGAGGGGAGGGGTGACCTTGGTGAAAGCTCCTCCTCACCTCTCCTCCTTTTCCTCCTCCTCCTCCTCCTTCTCGCTCTCTGTCTCTGACTCTCTATCTCTGTCTGTCTCCCTTTGTCTCTGTCTCTCTCTGTCTCTCTCTCTCTCCCTCCCTTTCTCTTTCTGTCTCTGTCTCTGTTTGTCTCTCTGACTGTCTCTGTCTCTCTGTATCCCTCTGTCTCTGTTTCTGTCTCTTTCTCTGTCTCTCTGTATCCCTCTATCTCTGTCTCTCTGTCTCTGTCTGTCTCTCTGTCCCTCCCTTTCTCTGTCTCTGTCTCTATCTCTGTCTCTCTGACTCTGTCTCTCTGTCTCTGTCTCTGTCTGTTTCTCTCTGTCTCTTTCTCTGTCTGTCTCTGTCTCTCTGTCTGTCTGTCTCTCTCTGCCTCTGCCCCCTTCCCCTCTCCTCCCTCTCAGTGCCTTAACTGTAGGTGAGGGAATCATAATCTTTTTGGCAGGTGCCTCCCAGAGCTCTTAGTGGCTTAGCACTCCTCTGCAGAGGGAGGATGGAGGCGGGGCCCTCCATCTGTGCTCACACCTGCTCCCTGAGCCCTGGGTCCAAGGAGCATTGCCAGAGACATGGGCAGCACTTTCCTCCAGATGCCCCAGGTCCCTGTGATGACAGAGCCCAGGGCTTTCCCCACCCTGCCCAGACATGTAGGGTAAGAGCAGAGCTGTAGCAGGCCGCATCAGGACCTTAGCTCTGCTTATCTTTGCCCAATCCAAAGTTGCCTTCATCCCAGAAGCAATCCTGAGGGCCGCCAAGGTTTGTAGAGGACTTTGCTCCCCCACAGAGGCCCAGAGAGGTAGATGGCATCAGCAGCACTGTCTTCATTTCTCCTGGTGAAGCAGCTTGCCCACGGTGCCAGGAGGGTCTTCGAGTGAGCAGCAGGGTAGCAAGCCCTGGGGTAGCTCTGAGGACCCCCTTGAAGTTTGGGGTTCGGCACCAGTGGTCCCAGCCTTCCCTGCCCGGCAGGTGCCTCTGAGCTCGTGGGCACGTATGGAGAGAAGCATCAGAGTGTGCCCAGAGCCATGCCAGGCGCAAGTCCTGGCCAGGTCACTCTTGGTAGCCCAGAGACTCCCAGCGTGGCATGCGGTTTGTTGGTTTGTTTGAAATGAAAGCTGTTAGGCCCAGTGATTAGAAAGGGGCAGGGGACACCAGCCACCTCGCCTGCCTTGGGGGCCCCAAAGCGCGCAGTGAGCCGTGATCCCCAAAGAAGAATCCAAGCTGTTGCCCTGCCTGGCACCCTCTGCTCTCTCTGGCTTGGGCTGGTTTCTAAACCCTGCTCCCCAAGGGCTGCAGTGGGCTTCTGGTGCTCCCCGCAGCTCTGGGGGGCTGGGGGGGTCTTCATGAAGCCTCCTCCCTGGCAGCTGGCCACCTCCCTGCACTCTGGCCTCTGCCCACATGGGCTTCTGCTGAAAAGCCAGCGGCCTCTTTAGGGATGCTCCCTGACCCCCCTTCCCCACCCCCAGCTTGGGAAGGGAATCCTGACCTCATCGGCGTGCCCTGAGTGCCCAGGTTGGCTGTCCCTGCTGGGAAGGCTGAGCTGCTCCCTCCTCTGCTGCTGCTAGGAGCCAGACACAGATCCTTACGGTGCTCCACCCCCCTGACCATTCTGGGCCAGGGTCTCTTCTCCTGGAGAGGTCCTGGTGTGGATTCAGTGCTACTGACCCCCCAAAGTCCACTGAGGACAGCTGAAGAAAACCATGTTGTTCCTTTATCCAGGCCAGGACTCAGAGTAGAGCCTTTAGCAATGCCCTCAGGCACCCTCTCTACCTTCCCTGCCCTTGGGCTGGAGGAAAAACTTGAAATGCAAATCTCACCTTGTTGCCTTTATTTTTGCGAGTAGTGGCTGGTTTTATTGTTTTTAAGGGGAAGGGGACTTTTAAAAACTAAGGATGAGAGTGGGTGGCCCCCAAAGGGACAGTCTCTATGACCCAGACAGTTTCATTCTGGGGGCTACAGTCATCAAGCATTCAGGAGCAAAAGGACAGGGGTCAATTTGCATCTGGGCAGATGTGAAAGTCTCCCTCTAAGGTTTACTGGTAGGGCCTAGGCCTAGGATCTATGTGGGGTGTGGGGAGAAGGACCGACAAACAGCCTGGCATCTGTCACGGGCAAGGAGAGCTGGAATAGAAAAGAAAGTCAAATAACAAATAAACAGGAAAACTATTCTGCATAAAAATCTTTTGCTCTGCCCCAGACGGAGCCGGCAGAGGGCATGTGATCTGGGAACCCAGGTTGGGGTGGTCAGGATGGTGGGCAGACAGGGCACAGACTGGTAGAGGGCTCTGTGTTTGACTGAGGCTGGCCCATGTTTCGGCGGGTCACTAGGTCATGCGGGGTCCCTGCCCGTCTGAGGCCATCTGGAGCCCACGATCGCGGCCGCTTCTGTCCTGGCAAAGGGTGTGCCGAGAGCCAGGGTGTGGAGGCACAAGGCCCCTAGTTTGTTCCTTGCTTCTTGTTACCACGTTGGGGCTCCTGTAAAGACCCAAGAAAACAGCCTCGCGCCTCTTGTTTTCATGTCTGCAGTCCAATGTTTAAGGGATGCCGCAGAAGCCTATGGAGGGGTGTGCGCGCGCGAGCATTGTGGGCTGAAAGGCACCGAATAAAGGAAAACGGCCTTTTTTATGTGCTGGTGTGTAGTTTGTACTGCGCCTTCACTTGTCGGTTGGCCCGTATTGGGAGCTGCCTTGTGGTCGCAGAAGCTTCCAGCTGGAAGGGACCTCAGTGAACCATCTACATCGACATCATCTCCGCCCAGCGCCAGTGATGGGGAGGCCCCCTCTTCTGGCCGAAAGCAGCTCTCCCTGCCTGGAAGTCTCTCGCCAGGCAGCCCAAGGCTGCCTCAGGGCACCTTTCACTCCCTGCCCCTGCTTTGGCCTAGTCCACCAACCTTCCAAGGCAGGCAGGCTACTGCCTTGTCCCGTTCTCAGACCGAGTTTAGATGGCCACTGGGCAGTGAGGTCATGGGGCATGGGGATGCTGCTGAGGTCCATCCAGGCTGGAGACGCCGACCCGTAGTTGGCAGCTGGCGCGATCCCACCAGAAGCCTCTGTTCTCCAGGCTGAACGGCCCAGTCACTTCAGCTGATGAAAACACTAGCCCCCATTTCCAGGCTTGTTTGGAACCCTCCCCTCCCCCCTCTCTCTTTCTATCTCATTAGGGGACCTCCCTTTAACTCCCCCCTCACAAAGCGTCTGCTCCTCCTTGCTGAGGCCAAGCCCTCCAGCCCATCCCCCCACCTCTCCCAGAAGGTTTCCCCTTCCAGCCTCCCCTCTCATCTTCAATCTCTCCTAAAGCTCTGGTTTGTCCCCTCCTCTACAAACAGGCCAGTTCTTAACAGAACATCTGCTTGAACCCTGAAGGTCCTCCAAGGTCCAGAGTCCAAGAAGAAACTCTTGGAAAAGAGCAGCCTGGCCCCTCCCTCCTCCTCCTGCCTCTCTCCCCACCCCCATGCCCTTCTCAGTCCCTTGCAAACTGACTCCCAAAACGCAGCTGGCAAAGCCACTCCCTCCAAGATAATCAGCCGCTCAAGCCAGCTGTTTCTTCTCAATCTTCTTCTCATCTTAACCTCTCTGCAACTTAAAATGCTCTCGGTAACTTCCCTCCCTCCCTCCTTCCTTCTCTCTCTCCTTCCCTTCCTCTTCCTCATCTGTAAGGTGGGGATGACACCAGCACCTCCCTCCTTTTCTCCTTCTCTCTCTCCTTCCCTTCCTCTTCCTCATCTGTAAGGTGGGGATGACACCAGCACCTCCGCCCTAGGGCTGTGAAGATCACACATGAGGTCAGATTGGTAAAGTGCTCAGCACATGGCTGGCACATAGTGGGCGCCTAACAAATGCTCACTCCCTTCCTCTCCCCCTCCCTCCTGGCCACTGCCCTCTACCAGTCTGTGCCCTGTCTGCCCGCCCATCGGCCATCCTGTTCCTTGGCCCATCCTCCAGGCCCTGGCCTGGGTCCTGCTCTCTCTCCACTCTTTGTCGGTGGCCTCCCGAGCTCCTGTCAGTTCAGCTGTCTCTACCCAGGTGATGCCCCACACTCGGTCTCCAGGGACAGGCTCTCTTGAGCTCCAGTTCCATGTTGGACATCTCCACCCGGCTGTTCCACAGGCACCTCAAATACAACCCTTAAAGCGTTTCATTCTGCTGCCACTCCAACCCATCCCGATTCCACCTCCCACCATCCTGCCAGTCACCCAGGTTCACGAGCTTGTAGGGTACCTGACTGCCCTCTCCCTTACCTCCAGCCAGTTTCCAACTGTTCTGCTCCCATGATGCCTCTTTCATACGCTCCCTCCTTTCTCCTAGCCAAGCCTCCCTTCCTTTTCCCCATGCATCCTTCAGTGGAGTCAAACTCAAACAGAAGCAGATCCCCAGGGCCACACACTTACTGAGAAAACCACAAAGGAGCATTACATTGCATTGTGCACAGATTTGTTTTACTCAACATTTCCTGATTCCACTGATCTGGTTCAGGCGGAGCTCCTTGAGTCTGCCATCTCTGCCTAAGGCTACCAAAGGAAGGAAAGGCCTGGGTGAGCAGGAAATCTCCAGGAGCCACACCACCCAATCCTACCCCTAGAGCTCCAGCCTTGCTGATTCCAGCCCAACACCAGGTAAGCTGCCAGAGCCCTACCGCCTCCAGCTGCCAACATCAGAGGCCCCAGCACACAGAGCCAGCGACCAGGCTCTAGGCTCCCAACACAAGAAGCTTGGGTCAGTGCCCTCTGCTCCCCAGCAGGACAGCCTGATCTCTTTAAAGGTCAGGAAATAAGCAAACACCATGAGCAAAAAGAAACGTACAATAGATTCTTATTATGGGAAGAGAGAAGATCAAGGCAGAAATTCTGAAGAGGACAACATTGCCAACAAACCCACATCTGGAACCTCAAAACGGAATATGAACTGGTCGGAAGCCCAAAAAGCCTTCTGGGAAGAGCTCGAGAAGAATTTTAAAAATCAAATGAGAGAGATAGAAAAACAAATGGGAAAAGAAATGAGAGGTATGCAAGAGAGAGTCAATAGCTTAGAAAAGGAAGGACAAAAATTAACCGTAGAAAACAAGTCCTTAAAAAATACAATTGGCCAAATGGGGAAGGAGGCACAAAATGTAATAGAAGAAAACAATTTGTTAAAAATTAGAATTGGGCAAATGGAGAGAGCAAGAATCAGTCAAACAAAAACAAATAGATGAAAATGTAAAATATCTCATTGGTAGAACAACTGACCTGGAAAATCGATCCAGGAGAGACAATTTAAAAATTATTGGTCTACCTGAAAATCACGATGAAAAAAAGAGGCTGGACGGTATCTTTCAGGAAATCATAAAGGAAAACTGCCCTGAGGTCCTAGAACCAGAGGGTAAAATAGCCATAGAAAGAATCCACCTCCCGAAAGAGATCCCAAATTGAAAACACCAAGGAATATAGTAGCCAAATTCCAAAATTACCAGGTCAAACAGAAAATACTGCAAGCAGCCAGAAAGAAACAACTTAAATATCGTGGAACCACAGTCAGGACTACACAGGACCTTGAAGCTTCTACATTAAAAGACCGTAGGGCGTGGAATATGATATTCCATAAGGCAAAGGAGCTTGGATTACAGCCAAGCATCAACTACCCGGTGAAAATGAGCATGATCTTTCAGGGGAGGAGACGGATATTCAACAAAATAGGGGACTTTCAAACCTTCCTGATAAAAATACCAGAGCTCAACAGAAAATATGATCTTCAAATATAAGACTCAAGAGAGACATAGAAAGGTAAATGGGACAGAAAGAAACAACATTTTACTAATAAGGGCAAACTGATTACATCTCTACAAGGGAAGATGACACTTGTAACCCTTGAGAACTGTAATGTTACTACACCATGTTAAAGGAGTATACATAAAGGGGGTAGGTATAAGTTGACTTTGATGTCATGATAAAAAAAAATCTAATCAGGTGGGTTAAATGGATCCAAATAAGTGGATTAATCTGATCTAAGAATATGTACTGAGAGAAAAGGAAAGGAGGAGGCAGACAAGGGTAAATTACATTACAGGAAAAAGCCCAAAAACCTATTCCAGCAGAGGGAAAGAAGGGAGGGAGACGAGCACTGTTTGAACCTTACTCTCATCAGATTTGGCTGAGAAGGGAATGACACAATCAGTTAGGTACTAACATTGATAGACTTAGCCCTTCTCAGCCATACAAGGACCTGAGACGTCTCCAAAGGCCTCAGGATGGAAAATGCTGTCCACATCCAGAGAAAGAACTCTGGAGTCTGAGGGCAGATGGAAGCAGACTATTTGCTATTTTTTTTCTTCTGTTTTGTTTTGTTTCCTCTTTCTGGTGGTTCCTCCTATTGGTTCTAATTCTTCCTTACAACATGACTATTGTGAAAATATGTTTAATAGGAATGTATAGGCATAGCCTATATCAGATTGTGTGCTGTCTTGATGAGGGAGGGGGAAGAAAAATTTAAAACTCAAAAGCTTATGGAAGTGATTGATAAATCAAAATAAATTGATTAAAAAAAAGATCCCTATAAGCTTGACTCACGGCCCTCCCCTGAGCTCTCCATCTGGCGATTCTGTTTACAAAAACAGAAGGAGGTGAGCAGAGTGCGGTCTGAAATCAGGCTGGTTCCTGCCCCCTTTCTGGAGACGCCCTCGCCACCCCTCAACCGTTCTGCTCTAGGACGCTGTCAGGCAGCACCACAGATCAACTCCCTGGCTTGCCTGCTCTCTGCAGCCTGGATTCCCTCCCCTTTTCTGAAGAATGGGACATGGGCCCTGCTGCAGCCCCAGGCTGGTGGTTTTCCGGGGTCAACCGCTGGGCTCAGACCTCCAGGTCCCTTAGACGGTGCAGACGCCCAAAGGGCAGTTCAGCCTTTGCAGTCTCTTTCGTGTCCCTTGGTTACCCCTTGCTGTCCTCGGGGGTTCATCGGCTTTCACACCCAGGGCCCTTCTCTGGGCCTCACGCCCTCCAGATGCCCTTTCGGCAATCTGCCCTTCCTTCTGACTTCTGGCCCTGTCTTTCTGAACCTTCCATTGCTCTGAGAGCTCCCAGTGCATCCACACCAGTCTCTTTAGACAACCACTCCATTTCCCAGTGGGAAGCCTGTCTCTTTGCACCTTCAGAATTTCACCCCTCGGGGGCTCCCTGCCCCACCTTCCCTCTCCCTCCAGCCCCTCCTACAGACCACACTCACAGGGCTGGGGGCCTGGAGCAAAGGAGCAGGCATCACTCATTCCTGTGTATGAACTGGTTTATTACACAAAAGAAATCCTCTTGTATCATAAAATTGGATGGATAATCTAGAGTGAAAAAGAGTCATTTTGCGATTTTCAACCAAAGACCACATTTCAAACAGAGCACTTCCTCACCCGGGGTGTTTCAGAAGAGGGTCCTCCTCTGAGTGGGGGATGGGAGCGGGGAGGGGCCCAGCGCTTCTCAGCTCAGAAGCAGCCAGGATTCTTGTATCTTGTAAGCTTCGGAGGGCCATCTCGATAGGGTGGGTGGGGCCCATAGAGGTCAGCTAGCCTGACTCCTCCTTTTCTGCAGAGTGGGAAACTGAGGCACCCAGAGAAGCAATGTGATGAGCCATGGCAGAGCCAGGATCCAGACACAGGTCTGACTCCAGTCCTGGACTCTTCCCGATCCTGTGGGGTGAGGGGAGATAATACTCTTGGGTGACGGCCATCTAGACACGTCCCTTCTTCCCAGAGCCTCAGCCAAAGCCCCTTTCAGCTGTTCTCCTTTACCCTCCAAACATTTCTGTGAGGTAGGTCAATATTAACCCATTTTAGAAATGGGGAGACTGAGGCTCCAAGAGGTGACTTGACCAGCCCAATATCCATCAGGATGTCAGTGAAGGAAATGGCCACAAGGAAGCCGGGACCACAGGACCACACGTCTGGCTCTTCAGCCAGAGGGAGCCAAGGGACAGGCTCATGGGACAGAAGGTCTCAGCAGCAAAAACACAGCTCTGCTTCGAGACAAGCGGCTGGCGGTTTCCCAGTTTTCCTGAAGGCCTGAGGAGTTTCAGGGAGCACCCAAGCTTCCCCAGGTGGTTGAATGACAGGTCTAGTGTGCCTCAGCAGGGAGGGAAGTGGAAATGGGCCAAGGGCAGCCAACCGTCCAGGGGATGGACATTGACGAAAGCTCTGGGTGGATGGCAGGACCCGAGTGCCTTCTGGGGCCGGGACTTCCAGCTTAGAGGCAACAGGAAGGCTCATTAATGGCAGGGACCAAGACCGGCCTGCTCCCCACCCCGGCAGACCCATGCCTACACAGCACGGCCAGTAATCTCCCCTCGGCATCACACTGCAGGCCATGCTGGATCCAGGGACACAAAGCTGCAGTGGGGAGGGGGTAGCAGGACCCCAAAATCAGCCATTGGATAGGAGAGGAGCGATGTCCTCACCAGCCCTGGGCATGCCAGAGGGGGTTGAGGATGCGCTTCGAGTTTAAAGCGGCTTCTAGGAAGCCCGTGGCTGACCAGGGGCCTTCTAGGGCCACCAAGCAGGGGGTGGCAGGACACAGCCAGCCAGGCGGCCTGGCGCAAGCAAGCGGGGAGGCAGGTGGAACGCTGTATTTCTGAAGGGTTGCTGCTAACTATGGGAAATCTTTTTTGCGTGTAAGTGGGTGAGGAGAGCTCCCCATCTGGGGAATAATCACCTCGAAGGTATTCAGTGAGCAAACCTGGGGGTGTGTGAGTGTGAGAGCATGTGCAGATGAGTGTGAGTGTGTGAATGTCTGTGTGTGAGTGTGTGTGTAGATGAGTGTGTGTGTGAACGTGTGTGTATGGATGAGCATGAGAGTGTGAGTGTAGATGAGTATGTGTGTGTATACGTGAGTGTGAGTGAATGTGTGTGTATATAGATGAGTGTAAGAGAGTGTGTGTGTGTGTGTGTGTGTGCAGATGAGTGTGAGTGTGTGTGAACGTGTGGGGGGCGGTGCCTGCTGTGATTGTCTCAGGCTTGGCTCGGCCGCCCTACCAAAGGTTAGGTAACACCTCGGGCAGCTGATTCTCAATACGGCATCCAGGCTAACTTAGTCAAGTGGCTGAGGCTTCAGATGGCACCATTTCATGGTCTGGGCAAGAACTTCTTCTTAATCAAATTGAGAAAAATGGGTTATCCATGGTTTGACAGAACTGTAACAAGACAAGACCTATGAGCAGTAACACGGCCAACCTAATACAGTCATCCTCCCAGCCTTGGTTTCCCAAGGTGCTCACACCACAAACCACGACCCAGCCAGAGACGAGAGTCAGTGTTGGACGCCAGAGCCCCTGGACCCGCTTCCCACAGATGTAGGGTGGGAGGGGCCAGTGAAGTGGGGGGGCTTTGTGCCTACCCGGTGTGGAGCCAGCGCCGAGCACGTATGATTGTCCTTCCGTCCACCGGCCTCTCCAATCAGGCCCGGACGCCAGTGATGCCATCATCCTTGGGGTTCTGTGTCTTCTCGGACATCTCCACGGGGCTCCTCAGCTCATTCGCCAAGGGGACATTCTGGAATCTGCTCTGCCGACAGTGCCTCACCGCCGTGTACACGGCCCCCGAGAAGTAGGCCACGGCCAGCACCGTGAAATAGCCAAAGTAGATTCGGAACTAGAAGAGAAGGGCGGGCAGTGAGCGTGAATCCAGTTCTGTTCTTTAATCAGTCAGTCATCAACCACTCAGCGAGCACTTATCAAGCACCGGCTATGTGCCAGAGACTGTGTTGGGTGCGGGGGATCCAGAGACAAGGAATGAAACCATCCCTACCCTCCAGGAGCAGTGGAGCCCACGAGTGCTGCACAGATATGGACAGAGGAGGTGCTTCTCCCTTCCTGAATGGAGAGTTTACTTGCCATAAGGGAAAGGGAGAAACACAGAAAAAGCAGCATTTGGGAGAAACAAGGAAAAAGCCAGAATTCCAAGAACCTCAGAGAGAAGCTACCCCTCAGAAAGAAACGCTCGGAAGGTGGAGACTTTGGGGAGGCCAAGAGTGAAAGGCCACCTCTCAGGAGCAGAGCACTCGGGACCGTTCAGGCCGCCGTGGCACCTTGCTTCCCAACAAATAATTTACATGACTGTTCATGACTTAGACTTAGACGTTATTGTTGGGAAACTCTAAATTCAAGCACTGTTTGGGGACTAGGGAATGACGGTCTACTAACTCCTTTTGTCCCATCCGCCAAAAACGTGAATTTTGCGTTTCTCAATCCAAGATAGAGGTGAGTCACAACATAAGAGGAAGCCCTGGTGTGAGACCTAAGAGGCCAGCCTGAGAAGCCAAGGCGTCAAAAATCAACAGTCAGAAAGCAGCCAGGAGCTGAGTACAGATCACTGGACAGACACGCAAACACACAGGCTCCGGGGGGCGGGGGGGATATGCAGAGAAGCATCACCCCGCACAAAGGGACTGGCTGGCAAAGACCACGTTGCTTTCTGATGCCACCTGCAGCTCCAAGTAAGGCAATCAAAGGCTTACCAGTGTTGCCTTTTGCTTCCTTTAGGGAAGTAGGGGAGAACCCCTGCAAACTCCCTTAGGACAATCCTGAAGAACTCTGCCTAAGGGCACGTTACCAAGGGTCAGATTGCCTCCCCACCCAGTCACTCACGGGAACAGGCCTGGGAAGTCGGCTGATCCCAGACTTAAAGCTGCTGTTTGCTCAATGTTAGCTCAAAGTAGCTTTGTCCAGTCAGAGACTAGAGTGGCTTCTCAGAATTGTCTGACTAAGAAACTGAAATGGGGAGCAAACTATTTCCTAAATAGACTACATAGGCACAAGGGTTTCAATACGTGTGTGGCTCACTGATGGGTTTTTGTAAGTTTGTGCCCACTTTCCCTACCACAGACACTTCATCAGTGGGAGAGTGTAATCTGGATTTATGGAGGGGGACTGTTATGCTTTGATAAGTCCTGCTTTTGTCCTTTATTTACTAACTGCTATGATTCTCATCTTCTAATTTAGTAAATGTTTCACTCTTAAGAGTTACTAGTATCATTATTACTGATTTGTGTGAATGGGAGGCACCCTAGTGGGGGCTTTTCAGTGCATACTTAAATTTCTTCCACACCAAGGTTACCATTAGGGGTCTGAGAGTAAGTTGGTGTAGTGGCCATGGCTGTCTCTCCCATCCCCACCCCACCCAGGAAAATCCCCTGCCTTGGTAGTGTAAGCACAGATTGCAGTGAGTCAGGCAAGAAAGAGAGAAGCGGGAAGGCGAGCGTCATGCTGGCATTACACTATACCCACTGAGACTCCCAAACAAAAGCGAGGCAGTTAGGGAGCGAGGCCGGTTACGAAGGCTTCATGCACAAGGCAGTGCCTGAGCTACATCAAGAAGAAATTGAGGTACTTTAGAAGTAGAGATAAGAATGGTATGCACGGGGTATGAGGATGACCAGTGCAAAGGCATGGAGATGGGAAACGAGGGCTGTGGACAAGTGACGGAGGGCAGACCAGTTTGGCTAGACTGTAGTATGCAGGAAGGGAGGCTATGTGGGCAAAGGAAGAAAAGACAGGTAGGGACCAGCTTCTGAAGGGCTTTAAGTCAGAGAGTTTGTTTACGAGGGACAGCTCAATATCGCGGTGGTTAGCGTGCCAGGTCCAGAGTCAGGAAGACCTGAGTTCAAACCTGGCCCCAGACACTTTACAGCTTGGGTGACCATGGACAAGTCACTTCACCTCGGCCTGCCTCAGTCTCCTCATCTGGAAAACGGGGATAACAACGGCACCTCTTTCTCCTCCAGTGTGGTCATGACGACCAAACAAGACCAGACTTGTAAACACTTGGCACAACGGCTGGCACACAGCAAGCATGGCATAAATGCTGGCGATCACGTACCTGGGAGCGGACGGGGAGCCCGAGGCCCCTCTTATCCGCCACAATGGCGATCACAATGGTCTTCAGGATGGTGGCAAAGAAGGTGTTGACCCCAAATACCAGGGCACACAGCTCCTTGGTCAGGGACGAGGCGATCTGGAAACTTGGCAGAAAGACAGCCGCCATTAATTTAAAAGACGGGGGAGCCCTACGCTTCGCGCCTGGGTCAGGGTGGGGCTTTCACTGCAGAAAACGCGGGACTCCCTGTGGGAGCTTGGTCTGGCTCCAGGAGTCGCAGGGCCAAGTCTCTACTTTAACACTTACCAGCTGGGACTCCCTGGAACAGTCACTGAACTTAAGCCCCGCTTTTACAAAATGGGAGAATAATTCTCATACCGCTGACATTGTGGCTGGGGGGCAGTGAAACTGATCCCATCCATGGAGAACTCTTAGGGGGTAAAGTCTCTTCACCAGTGCTGATCGGCAGCTCATCTGTGGTTTATAGTCACAGAGAGTTGCCCAGGGTCACACAGAAAGCGTGTCAGAGGCAGGATTTGAACCTGGGTCTACCCTTTACGTCCAAGGCCAGGCTGAGTCTCCTCCCACAGGCCTGGGGCAAAGGGAGTGCTTTGGAAGCCTCAAAGCGAGATGGGTGTATGAGCCTCAGTCTTACTAGGCTGCAGAGGCAGCACGAGCCCTGGGGCATTCCCCGTTCTGCCATCCGCTACCATCCAAGAGGCGGCATCATGGGCAGTGCCAGGCTTGTGGTCAGAGCGCCTTGAATACATAGCCTTGGGGGCTGAGTGACCTCAGACAAGACATGTTCTCTCTCTGAGGCTGTTTCCTCCCCAGTGAAATGGGGGTGGTCAGACATATGTGACGACCAAACGACCCGTTACGGGAAGCCTCTCTGTAGTGGCAAATAACTGAATGGCCACGGGCAGGCCACCTGCCTGGACGGGCCTCAGCTTTACCATCTGTACAATGGAGACAGCAGCAATTCCCACAGCCCCCTCCTCCCAGGATCACGCAAGGTAAGGCCTACGACTGGCCCAGCCAACCCGTCCACGAGCCTCTAGAAACATGAGCTGTGGCTCTCAGAGGCTGCCGATGGCAGGAGGCCACGTGGAGGAGCATCGGCCCTGGAGCTCTGCCGCTGGCCTCTGGGACGGACACCTGTCCTTTGTCCCAGGGCCTGCTCTGTTCTGTTAGGCCGTGAAGGAGGTGTGCGAATGCCCTGCCTCTCACAACAGGAGGCCTGGCAGAGGCCAGAACTGGAGGGCATCTCCAGAGAAGGAAGCAGACCCTCCAGGACTTCCCTGAGATGCCTTCCAAACCCTGGGCGTGACCCTGAAAGCCTCTTTCTTCTTGCAACCACCATTGACAAATATGGCGCCAGAGACCAGGAGGCAGGAAGGGAAGATGGGACTGAGCTCCTGCAGGGTGGACGGGCTGGATCTGCGCTGTCCTCATATGTGGACCCAATCATCCCAGTGACTCAGGGCAGGCAGAGGCCAGACGTCCATCCACAGGAGGTCAGGTGCTATGAGTTACCATGGAATGCAATGACCTTGGCCTCCCAAGCTCCACTATCTGAACCAAATGAGCCAGCCAGACACGGGCAGGCCAGCCAAAGAAGAGCCCTCTGGGACTGGAGAGGAGGCCCCACCCCACTCCAGGCAGCTGTGACGAGGGGAGGAAACCTCTGCTGACCTCAGCCTACTGGGAGACAATGGGTGCCCGGGACAAGTGCTGGCCAGGGAACAGCTCTGGGGCCTGGGAGGGTCTTTGGCCACAGCCTCCAGCTCCAGCCTCTGGGCCAGGCCTCCGCGGCGCCCTCCGGGGACTGGTCAGTACCAGGCTAATCCCTCCTCCTGCTCCACATGAGGGCCCTGGGAACGCTCCAAGGGTCTCCAGAGGCTCATTTTACAGGTAGGGAGATTGCTTAAGGGAAACAAAGCCTTACCCAAGGCCACAGGGCGGGTGGTGAGTGAGCACCAGGTGCAATCAGACCCCAGGGCCCCTGCCTCCAGCGCCTGGGCTCCTTCCGTCCTACCCTGCTTCTGGCTCTCTCTCTGGGGTATGGCCCCAGGGCTCCTCCCCACCCAGAGCCCCCAGTGCCCCCCGTCCTAACCACAGCCCCGCCAGAGGTTCCCGTGTGGAGACTTACGTGGCTATGGGCACCAGGAACTGATGAAAGCCTCTGAACAGCACCAGAGACACATAGCACACCCAGATGTTACTGGTGGTGTACATGAGCAGGATGAGCCCAGCCTGCAGGACAGTGACACTCCCGATCACCAGCTCTGACCACACTGCCCAGCGGATCTTCACAAAGCCTGCCGAGAAGGAGGTGAGAGCCCCTGGGGAGACAGGACAGGTTACTCAGGGCTGGCGCCTCCTGGGCACCGTGGGGGAGGGGTGGGGCCAATGGAAAATGGGCTTGTACCCAGCAAAGTCGAAGCAGCGTCCACGCCCCCGTTGTAGACCTTGGAGCTGTCCGGGGTGGGGTTCACCTCATTCCACAAAATATGGATGTAATATACGATCAGGTAGTATCCGGCGAAATTGAGCACCCACCAGAGGGACCAGAGGCGCAGCTGCGGCACGCGGACGATGTCCCCCAGCTCCAGCAGCATCTGCACCAGCGTTGAGTCCCTGCAGACGGCCAGGAAGCGCCACCAGGGCTCGCCACCCGGGCGCTTCGCCTCACCCGGGTTCATCTGGTCCAGTTCTGAGGGTGAGGCTCCACTGCACACAGACTCGTGAGGGCGGTTAAAGAAGAGACTTCGCCGGGGCCGCTTGAGGAAGAGCGTCAGGACCAGCCCGAAGACCATGAAGCCCAGGGAGATGTAGTGGAGGGTGACGAAGGGGACCTTGGCCACCGTGACACAGACCTGCCCCAGCACGGAGCTGATGAAGACACCTAGGAGCACGGAGGAGCGCGAGTAGCCTGCCATCCGCTGGTAGCGGGCGGGGCTGACGAGGGAGAAGATGTAGGACGAATAGGCCACCCGGGCCGCCATGGTGATGCCAAAGAAGAACTCCATGAACTGCATGGAGAGGATGTTGGTGCCGAAGACCAGCAGCATCCACGCAGACAGGTAACTCAGGCTCTGCAGGATCAGCACCGGCTTATAGCGCAGGTAGTCCGTGAGCAGGAAGATGGGCACCAGGACCGCCATGTATGAGTAGGTCAGGACGGGCGTGATCTCGTTGGTGACCTGGAAGACAAGCCAAGTCGGTGACAACGGGCATGAGGGGCCTGAGCCTATAACAGCCCATTTGGGATTCTTGGTGCTGAGGGGCCAAGCCAAGATGGCGACCATGGGCCCAGGGGGGTCTGAGCCTGTAACAGCCCAAGTGGGATTCATGGTGCAGAGGGGCCAAGTCAAGATGGCGACCATGGGCCCAGGGCCCTGAGCCTATAACAGCCCAAGTGGGATTCATGGTGCAGAGGGGCCAAGTCAAGATGGCGACCATGGGCCCAGGGCCCTGAGCCTATAACAGCCCAAGTGGGATTCTTGGTGATGAGAGGCCAAGCCAAGATGGCGACCACAGGCACATAAGCACCTGAGCCTGCAACAGCCCTAACCCAGCTAGGCACAGGACTTCTCAGATGGCCATGGACCCGGCCCCAGGCCTCTACCCCTCTGTTCCTGTCCAGACACCCAGGGGTCCTGTCCTTCATGGGGGCTGAGGCTCACTCTACCACATCTATGGCCTTAAGCAGGGCTGAGCCTTGTGCTGCCACATTCAAGGCAGGCCGGAGACCAGTTTGGGCCAATACTGCTGATGCTCTAAAATCAAGGCACGCACAGACAAGGTGACCTTCCCCCAGCCTTCCTCTCTTCCAGTCCTCTCTCTGGCAGCAGCTGAGGGCTCTGGGTACTTTGCTCCTGGGGTCCAGCTCCTCTTAAGAAAAGCCAGGCCAGACCAGGCCAGGCAGCACAAACAGGCCTCTGTCTCTGAGCCCTGGGGCTTTGGCAGGCTCCTCAGGCTTCCTGTGGTGAGGAGGGAGGAAACGAGATGGCCAAGGGATCCTCCTGGGAGCTCGTGAGACCCTCCCCAGAGTCACCACCCGCAGTTCTGTGGGGAAGGTTGAAGCTGGGGTCCTAGGGTGCTTGCCATTAACTCTTCTTTGCAGAAGTGGAGGTCTAGGGGTGTGGAATATTGCGTACGTGGTCAGACCCAGAGATGGGATGATTAGTCTCACTTCACTGTTCTCACGCCCTCTCTCCCTCTCATCCTTCGTTAAGAGGAATGGCTCCCTGGGTTGGGATGATGTACAAGCTGAAGGTGACCAGCAGCACCCTCCGTGCCAAAGCAGCAGTCTGTGGGCAGGGAGGTCACGAGGGGCCCGGCTTCACAACCTGGACGTCCCGCTCAGCCCTCCTGACCCAGGCGGGCAGCACAACCTGCAGGGGTGGGTTGGGGAAAGCAGGCAGACCCTTGGCAGACACAGAGGTTGAGAAGCGGCAGCTGCAGGAGAGCAGGCCTCCCAGGGGCAGAAGGAAGGCCAGGGTTCCTCTGGGCCCTCCAACATTCAGCAGGCCTTCCCTGCCAATGGGGATGGCTAGGGCAGTGAGTAAGCCCCGGCCTTGGTTCACGCGGATGACCTCTGGGGAGTTGTCCTGTGCAGGCTTAAGGACCATGGCTTATCTCTAGAGTCCAAGGGTACTGTGTGTGACCATTTCCTCAGAGCACAGGGAGGCAAGTAGGAAAAAGGCAAAGGTCACGAGTGAGCGCCCAGGGAAAGACGCCCCACTTGTTGTTGGCCAACAAGGCACGTGGGCTGCACAGGAAGAGGAAACCCAAGGAGGTGACCTTCGTCACACTTGGCAGTTGGAGAGAGAGCTGCGGAGAGGGGCAGGCTGGGGAAGGAGAGGCCTAGGCTGGTTGCCATGGAAACAACACCAAACGCCCGGCTATGAGCGCCTGCTCAGACAAAGGGCCGGCCTGCACCACACAACCCCGTTCACTTCTCACTGACTGGAGTCAGAGGCCCCAGGAAAGCCGGTGTCCCCCGTCTAGGGCTGACAGGGAGGGTCACTGGCTGGGCCTGCCAATGACAGCCCTGACCTTTGGCAGGCACTTCCGGTGTGCGGTAAGAGGGCAGGTCTCTTCAGAAATAACATTAATAATACTAACAATAATACTAACAGCATTTGCATAGCACTTAAAATGCTTGCAAGGTGCTTTATAAATCTTCCCCCATTTGCCGCAGCAATCCTATCATTTGTTTTACAGACAAGGAAACTGAAGCTTAGGCGGTGACTTGCCCAGGGTCACACAGCTAGCAAGCATCTCAGGCTGAACTCAGGGCTTCCTGACCTGCCAGTCCAGGCTTTACTCACTGACGCCCCCTCCATTTGCCTTCTTTGTAAGGGGTCTGGACCCCTGAGGTCACGCCGGCACCTCTACTGGAAAAACCCTTTTCTCTCCATGAGGCTGAGTCGCTGGGTCTTGGCTCGAGCAATGCCAGGGGAGCCTGGAGAGGCAGAGTGGGAGGCGGGCCCCCCACCACGAGGCTGGGAGAAAGAGAAGGACTCAGCAGGCCAGGTGTGGGCCGAGAGGGGTCAGTGTCCACTGGACCGACCCTGCTGCAGAGTGGCTGGGCGTGGAGGCGGGGGCCGCGGGACTCTGAAAGTGGGGAGCAGCTTCTGGACTTGGAGCATTGGCAGCTGCTGCAGGCTTTGGGGGAGGGGAGCAGTGGAGAGCACAGTCATGGAGATAAGCAGTGATCCAGGCCAGAAGAGGAGCGAGGTGGTGAGGCTCTCTACCTGCCCCCTTCCTCTGGCCTCCAGGGCACAAAGTCGAGGCCAGAAGACACATCCAGCCTGGGGCCCAAGCACAGGGGTCTTAACTGCTTCTGGGAAGCCAGAGCCAGCCTGGGAGGGCGGGGACTCTCAGGAGCTTTCGGAATTGAAAGGCAGGTGTAGAAACGCCCACGAGGGTGGCCAGCGCTCAGGGCCAGGCCAAGGCGATCTTGGTAGGAGTGTGTCTGGGACACACAGTGTCAGCTCCCCTGGAGAAGGCGGGAACCATCCCCAGAGCTGGAGAGATCTCAGGCACCGATCGCTCAGGCTGGAGGTTCTGAACCTGGGCCTCTGGACCTGCCTTTGAAAAGACTGGCCTCCCTGTATTTCAATCTGATTGGCTTCCTTTGTATCTCTACTGGATTTGAACTCAGGACTCTCTCACTCCAGGGCTCTGCTGTGTGCAGGGTGGCGCCCCCTAGTGGTCACAGAGTAGGTGCTTAATAGAGGTTTGTCTTGGCATCTTGCCCCAGCAGCATGGTCCTTGGTACCCCCAGGTCTGAATGGCCCTGGGCGGTGGACTGAATTTCTAATGAGATCTGGCAGAAAGAGCGTCCAGTCTGGTCACCCTGCCCTTGGTCGTGGGCAGACCCCTCCTGGGGCAGCATCTTTGGACCTTCAGGTCCCCCATCACTGGGGAAGGGCACTGGTGAGCTGGAGGGAGGGCCATAAGGGGATGGACCTGCGTGCCATGAATGCGGAGGAGCTGCTGATGAAACTGGGGGCATCTGGCCTGGACAGGAGGGAGTCCGGGCAGCTTGAGGTGAGGCCTCACATTCAGATGCAGATAATGAGAACTGTCCCCAGGCAGACAAGCAGTGGTGAGCTCCCCGTGTGCGGAGGTGGGGGTGAAGAGGGCACTGGGGCTCAGGATTAGGGTCAGTTTCCACCATGGTCTGTTCCCATTTCTCCAATCACAGGGAGATTAGTGGCCAGCAGGGAGTGAGTGGACTGAGCTCTGTGACGGATTTTCTTTGAACACCAACGTGTCAGGGCAGGCCGGAAGCCATGTCTCTGTTCACTTTTCTTGCTGAGTAAAGCGGAAATTTCCCAGCTCTGTCCTGCTGGGTGACCAGGCAGCCAAGGAGGTATGGGGGCTGTAATTAAGTGTCCCGTGGCCTGTATTTTGTCTCTGAGTTCCCCGCAGGGCCCCAGCAGGGCAAACATTCCTGCCCTCACTGCCCCTGCACCATTTGCAGAGAGCAGAGAAACCAGCCTGGCTCCCAGGGGAGAGGCAGCCAGCTTCCAGCCTCCTTTGCAGAGAGAGCGTTTGGGGCAGGTCCCCACGTCCACAGTGGAGGCACATAGGCACAAACCTCCTTCTGACTGGGCTGGTTAATCAGTCAAAGCTGGGGATGGTTCCAAAGTCTGAAGGTGCTCAGGGAAATCCTGAACGGGCTGGGGGAACTCTCACTCAGGGCTTCAGGCAGCTGGGGTGAAGCTGGAAGATCCACTCCCCTGACCCCAGCTCAGCCTCTGAGGAATTCTCATTGGGCTTCCTTACTACTCATTGTCTGAGGAGCCCCCCAGAACCCCAGTGGCTGCATCAGCCCACTTCTTACCTGGCTGCCCGACTGCCCACAGGTATGTGTGTGCAGGGATGCAGGATCAGGCCCTCGGGCTTGACCCGCTCAAGGGACAGAAGGAGAAACTGAGGCCCAGAGGAAGGCTGGGACCTTCGCTGGCAGGCCCCCTACTCCAGCCTCTCCACTTGAAGGGGGAGAACATGGAATCCTGAGAGGGACAGTGATTCGTCTGGGTCATCCTAGGCCCCTGAGCTGGGGCTGCAGCCCAAGGCCTCTCCCTCACCCCAGAAGAATAGAGGCTATTTCTGCCCCCACCCCGCCACCCCAGCCTTCTGACTGACTCTTCTGGGCCATAAATCAATAGCAGACGAGGGCTAAGGCAGCTGTGCTCTCATCTGAAGGACCATCCACCAGGCCCTCTACAAGCATTTGCTAAGCAAGCCGGGTGCCAAAGAGGGCCCGTCAGGGAGCTCCCCTTCCAGCAGGAGGTGGGGTGCGGGGGGATCCACACCTACAAGATGTGGGCATCTATAAGATCCACACAGAGTGGATGAGAGAGACAGAGACACAGAGAGGGCTTTGTAGGGAGGGCCCGTAAATGTGCTTCTGGAGTCCCACTAGGGCAGAGGCCCTCAATCGTGCCCCTGCACTTGCCTGCTCTTGGGTGAAGTTCCGGTCCGGGCCCAGCAGGTAGGGTGTGACAAAGCTCTCTCCAGGCCGCATCTGGACCATGAAGCCGTAGAAGCAGAGGTAGAAAACCAGGAACCTCCAGGACTTTTCCGGGGCAGGAGCCCCCAGCTTCTCCGCGTCCACCTTGGTGGGGGCCATGGCATCCCAAGCTGGCTCCCTGTGGGGCCAGAACAAGAGGAACAAGGCCAGTGTCAGTCCCAAGCTCTGCCATCCCTCGTCTCTAGTCAGCCCAGCAGCCTGCTGGCTCGGCAAGGAGGTCGGTGGAGGGGCTGGAGCAGCCCCCACCTCGATCACCTGCTGCACAGAAAGGCCAGTCGAGGGGAAGTGAGGGGGGAGGAAGGAGAGCGTGCCACCGGGGACTGGAGTTTAGAGGCTGAGACGCAGGGAACTGAAACCCAAAAGAAAACATTCTGTGAAGGAAGACTTCACGGGGGAGTGACCCTGGGCTTGGACTTAAAAGGATGGTCAGGAATTCGAGGCTGAAGAGGAGGGAGACACTCCTAGGATGGGGAAAGAAAACACCAGACATGGTTACAAACAGATACACGAGTATTCTCTGTTTGCCTGAGCCCCAGGTGATGGAACAGGGGGCCCCAGACCGGCTTCGAATCCTGGAAACCAAGAAGAACCAGGAAAACAATGCAGCCAGCACCTGCAACATTGTATCAACATCAGCCAGACAGACCTGAGGAAGTCACCGCTGGAGGCTAGGGTCTCTGAGCACAGAGTGAAGCCGCTGGCTTTCTCTTTGGTTTCCTTTTCCACAACACTGCGAATGAGGAAATGTGTCCTGCATGACTTCCCCATCTGGACTTGGGGAGCCCCCGAGTGCAGGGCCTGGAGTTCAAACCTGGCTTCAGACATTTAGGAGCTGGTGACCCTGGGCAAGTCTATTTGCCTCAGTTTCTTCGACTGTAAAATGGGGTTATAACAACAGCACCTATCCCTCAGGGTTATTATGAGATCACGTTTATAAAAGCGCTTACAAGTAAGCCTGGCACAAGCAGGTGCTCTATAAATGCTGCTTCCCGCCCTTCCTCTTCCCACAAATTGTCTGAACAGAAGTGACAAGCAGGGAGGCAGGGGGCCCACCTCTGCCTCTGACTGTGGGTCAGCTCTGTATCACACATGCACACACACATACACGCACGCACATGCACATGTGCACGCACACACACCCCTTTACCCTCTCAAGCTATCAAACGAACACTTTCCCTTCACTGCTAAACACCTACAAAACATCATAGACTCCTAGGGCCTCCACTCTCTCCTGAACCCCCTTGTGTCCTCCCCACCACTCTGAAACAGCTTTCCAAGATCACTAATGGCTCACAAGAGTCCCATGGCCATCTGGTCCAACACCTGTGACCAGTGGACATGCTGCTTTTACTCGAAGTCTCCCACGCTGGGACGGCTCTCCCACGCTGGGACGGCTCTCCCACGCTGGGACGGCTCTCCTATGCTGGGACGGCTCTCCCATGCTGGGATGGCTCTCCCACGCTGGGACGGCTCTCTCACACTGAGACTACTCTCCCACATGATTCTTCACGTCTTTCCCCATCGTTCCCGGCTCTGTTCTGAGCCATATCCGCCACCCAGCAGTCCACCAAGGTCTCAAGGATGGTGGAGATCTCCAGTGCCATTTTCCTTTATGATTTCTCATGGTCCTCTGAATGGGGTAGACACACGTACTTCATTCACGGGGGAATTTGGGCTCCAGAGGATTTGGAAAGAGCCGTCTTCTCCAGGCCAGACACACCTGGGGCATCCAGCCGCTGCTCACTGGTGCTGGGCTCCAGGCCCTCATGGCATCCTCTGGACCTTCTCTGGCTCATCCACTTCAAAAAGGGAAACTGAGGCCCCAGACAGGCGCAGAACTGGATTCAAGCCCCAGGTCACCACCAAGCTTGTAAACTTGGAGCTGGGGGGCACTGCAGAGGCCATCCAAGAGAACCCTCATTCTACAGAAGAGGAAACTGAGGCCCACAGAGGGACAGGGCAGAATTTGAATCCAGGTCCTCTGACTGCACTGTCCTCATTGCCTTTCTTGCCTTCGAAGCCTCCACTGAGGCCAGCCGTCCTGCTTCCGTTCTGCCAGGGTCAACGCTGTTGGCTCTCCCACCATCTGCTCATGTGGTGGGCACACACCAGGAGCCAGGCTCCATGAATGGAATGAACTCCACGCTCTCTCCCCAGCTAGACTGGAAGCCCAGTGTGGGCAGGGCAGGGGCAGGCCATTTGCTCCCCCGGGGTGGTGTGGGGGAGCTTAGCTCACAACTAAGCACACAGAAAGCACTTCATAAACGCTTAATAAAAGTACTGACTTTACAGAGTTCCCTTGGAGGGAGAGAGGACAAGAAGCTGAGATGGGGTTGAGGCCACAGGCTGGGGATGGAGACCCCCAGGCCGAGGGGAGGGGATGGTGCCCTGCAAGAAAAGAGAGCCTTCTGATCTTCATGCTTGGGAGAGGGGCGGGGGAAGACATTTCCGGCAGGTGGGCCTCCACCAGCCCCAGGCCACACACACCAAGGCTCAGCCCATTTCCCAGAGCCCTCGGGCCTGCGCTCTTTGCCAGGAGGAATAAGACAGGATGGTGACCAGTCACAGTCAGCATGGGTGCTCCCCTGCCCTGGGAGCTGGAAGAAGGGTCAGTGAGAGGGGCCGTGTCCCCATGGGGGACACCGTGGGGTGCCGAGCTGGGCAATCACGTTTCTTCTCCTTGTCCTCTTTTCAAATAAGCACCCATTTGAGGTCCTCACGGCTCCCCAAAGCTAGGCTCCAAGTGCTTCAGAAGACACGCCCGTGGGGATCTGAGTCTACTGCCCTCCACAAACTTTGGAAGCCTGAGTCCTGGCACCGCCCCGTGAGGCCAACTCGGGGGCGCAGAAGCCTCCCTGAGCCCACTCCCTGCATGGCCTGGGCAGCCCTGGCACGTCACCCGCCACTTGGTGGCTTGCAGACAAAGGTGAACCTGACAAGGAAGAACCTTTCATGTCCTTCCGAGATGTGACTGAATGAACCAGCAGCCACCCAACTCTTCCTGGGGCTCAGCAGCGTGGGGGTGGGGGGGGCCTGAAGGAGGAGGAGGAGGAGGGCCCTGTATGGGCTAGGAGGGAGGCAGCAAGAAAGCCACCAGATGGGACCATTCCTAGGACAGTGCCCTTCCCTGGGGCGAAGGGAGCAGGAGGAGGGGAAGGAGTCCCCAGGAGTGCCTGGGCCTTCCCATGGTCCTCTGCGACCAACAATAATGACCCACAGTTACAGTGCGCTCTCAGGCACTACAAAGGGCGTTACCACACCTCCCCTCCATTTTACATCCACCCTGGCAAGCTGGCGAGGTGCTTGTGAGACACGCGCACACACGCGCACACACACACACACACACACACACGCATGCACACGCGTGCACCCCCTCCCATGGGAGCGCCTGGAAAGCAGGGATCTGCTTTGCCTTTTTGTATCCTCAAACACTTAGTGCAGTGCCTGGCACACAGCAGGTGCTTAATAAACGCTCCTGGAGTTGATGATGGAGCCAGAAGGCTCTGTGAATGACCCCAAACAGGCCCTGCCTCCCTCCCTCCCTTGTTAGGAACAAGAGGAAATCGCTGGCCATTTACAAGGAGAGGGGATGCTGGGCATGTCCCTCTGGGCCACCCACAAGGAGGGAATCCCAGAACTTGTGAGCCAGAGGCGCCCAGTGAAGGGCTAAGCATGGCACCAGAGGAGCCAGCGCGCTCCAGGGCATCTGCCCAGGGCTCTCACAGGCTTCTAGATGAAGAGCTGGAAGCCACCTTGGAGGCCCAGGGGGTCCAAACCTTCTCACTTTCCAGTGGTGTAAACTGAGGCACAGGGAGGTGAAGTGATGGACCCAGCGCCACCGTCCCTGGTCCATCCTGTCCCAGGGAGGGTGGAGAACGGCATCTAATGCAGGCATTCGTCCACCCGGAAGGCCTGCCCCGGGTTGATGACTGGTCGTGATTTATCATGGAAATTGATCAATTGTCTCTTGGGGTACAGCTGGCATGACTCAGTTCTCCAGGATTTAATGAGTCCAGGCTGCTCCTAATGAGGCTGAGCTGAGGGCCCATCCTGGCGCCCACGGTGACTGATCAAAGTCCTGCCTCTCTCCTGACCACCTTGTGGTGGCCCACACCATGGGACTCCTGCACCAGGCCAAGCCCAGAGGACTCTGGGACCCAAAGGCCACTGGTCACGGCTGAGCAGAGGGGAGCGAGCGGGCGTCACTGGGAGGCCCCAGTTCTTCCAGGATGGGGGGGGAGACCCCTGGGCTTACGTTTAGGGGCTGTGTGCCCAGGGGCAGGCTTAGCTAGTCTGATCTTCACATGCTGAGGCTCTTTGCCAACCACAAGGCGCCATGCTCAAGTGAGCTCCTGCCTTTCTTCCTGACCACCAGCAACCCTTCTGGGGTCTCTGGCCTGAAGACGGGCTCAGGTGCCTGACGCCCAGGCCGGCTAGAGCCAGAGAGGCTCACGGCCAGGGTGGCTACAATATGTCTGGGGGAGAGGTTGCGACATGAAAAGTCACACGGCGTTGCCTGGCAGCGGCTAGCGCATCTGGGCTCTGAGGCCCCAGAATGGCTTTGCCAGTCACTACCACGTGACCAGGTAAGTCACTCGCTCCCGGGCCCCAGAACCCTGATGCCCCAATCCCACGGTCTGGTTGAAGCTTTCCCAGCCTGGGGGAAGGGCAGGGGCCCCTCCCCCGCCTCTTCTTCTAAGAAGCCCCCGCCAGACGAGGCAGGTGGGCGATGCTGGACTCGCGTGCCCAGAAACAACTCACCCTGGTCTCTGGTCTCGACCACACTGCCTGGACACCCTTTGGGCATGCTTTCTGGAGGCAGCTCAGCCTGACCCAAAGTGGGAGGAATAGGAGGGAAGAGTGTCCCCTTCCCCACTGAAAGGCCCAAGGGCGCTGGGTGCAGCTGCCACGGTGGGTCCTGTAGCCCAAGGCTCATGGGAGGGTCAGGCCAGTTGGAGGCCCAGGCGAGGCCACAGTCAGCCCTGCAGTCTGAGGGGTGGCCTCCACACAAACACTCCCTGGGGGCCTTTGATCCTCCTTGAATGGACATCTGTACGTGCCCTGATCACTGTTCCCCAAACTGGGCCATCTGTCATCTCCTGCCTCCGTGTCTTTGCCCAGGCAGCGCCCTCCTCACTTCTGTCTCTGAACTCCTGACACTGTGAACATTTTGGCACTTCCTGCCTCCTTTCCTGCCCCTCCATCACCATCACCATGGACGCAGAGGAGCTGTAAGGACTGAGGACCCCCAGAAGTCTCCCATCAATGCCCTCCTTGCTCCCCTCTGCTCATCTGTGACCTACCCGGCTGCTCTCATGCCCTTCCTCTTCCTCCTCTAATCACGGTCCTTCTGCTGAATGCGCTGGTACCCAGTGAGTAGAGCAGCCTGCCCTGTCCTCTCCTGAGCTCTCCTGACTCAGCTCTGATTTCCAGTGCTCTCTGGTCCAAGGAGGGCTCGTGCTCCGTGTTTCCCTGCCCAGAGGTGCCCAGGAACAGAGACTGAGGGACCTCAGAGGCCACGGAAAAAAGATGAGGTGCAAGGGGATGAGATTTTTCCCCGGCCTCACAGGAAGCATGGGACATAGGCATGTTTCGAACTCAGATCCTCAGCCTTTCAATCCATGTTCTTCTCACTTCCCCACGTGGCCACTCCATCCTTCTCCATGTCTGGTGAGCAAGAAGCACACTGGGAGTGTCACATTCCATATGGACCCAGGCCTGAGCCAGCTCCTTGGGTGACCCAATTAGGGGTTTGGGGGGTGCTGGCCACCTTGAGGTGGCTTCTCCTCCCCTCCCCAAGTCTGGCCTCCCTTCCTTATTCACTCGTTCGTTCGTTCTTTCGTTCAAGAGGCACCATGGGCCAGGCCAGGCACCAAGGATGCAAAGACCAGAAGGACACAGGCCCCGCCTTCGGGAGGCTTGCGGTCTCCTGGGTCGCTATTGTTGCGATGGCGGATCATAACAGCCAGAATTCCTACATGGAATCCTGTTAGGGAGGTAGGGGCTGTTATTATCCCCACTTTACAGAAGATGCTGAGGTGAGGGGGTGCCCAGGCACATTGTGAACCCCAATCTTCCCAATACGAGCAGACAATGGCAGGAGGCCCGGCCTCCTCTTCCCTGGGCCTGCCTCCCCCAGCCCTCCCTAATCTACGCACCCCTCCCCCACCTCCCCACCTACCCCTGCTGGGTATGGACGCCACCACAATCCTGCTGGAGCCTCAGTCTTTCTCCCCAGGGACAGGCAGAGCAGAGCAATTTTTGTCCCTTCCCACGCCCCTGGGGATGGCCTGCCCAGCGATCAGCCCCTGGGGAAGGGGTTGGAGGTCAGATGGGACTTATTGTGGGAGGGGGAGGAGAGGCCCATGGCCAGAATGAGGGGACAGGGGCAAGCCAGAGTCCAGAGCTGAGCCTCTCCCCAGCAGTAACCTGACACCCTGGCTGGGTGCCCACGACTGACTCACCTCCAGATCCTCCCCCCATGGCTGGGACAAGACTGAGGCCGGAACTGAGCTCCTGGGGTGGGTGGCAGAGCCTGGACTCAGTGTCCACTCCAACCCTGGAGACACCCGAGACCCAATACAGGGGAGACCCGGGCAGAGAGCAGCCGCGGGAGGGGAGACGGCAAATAGAGAGGCCAGAGGGGAACACTGATCTGATCCCACTCAACTGGCCAAAGACTTGGAGCTGAAAGCCCCCTGGAGACCGTCCAGCCCAAGCCTCTCCTTCAGATGGGGAAACTGAGGCATCCAGCATCACAAATGCCCTCAGACACTGTACCCTGAGGCAGCCTTTAGGAAGGAGGGTCAGGGTTAGCCTTTAAGCCCTGGGATCTCAAGGCCTAGAGGCCCTTCCCCTCAAAGGTTGTGCCTCCAGCACCAGAACAAGGTCCCCAAGCAGCAAGGTGGGGGCCTTGCTGGGCCCAGGGCCCCCACTGTGTGGGCGGCCAGGATCCCCAGGCTTATTCCAGATGCTTTGCTTGACTTAAGGAAGATAGATAAGCTTCTTTCCCATGGGCTAACAAAGGCAGGGTCCCCAGCAGCTCCCATCTGTGGCCAAGCTTGGCCAGCAGTCTCCAGCCCCTGCCCCAGGCCTGCCAGCAGGCCTCCCACCTCCTTCCAGTCCCCCACTTAGAACTGTGTGGGTCAGAGGTCTGGAGACTAGGGGCTGGGGCCCCAGCCCCAGGGAGCTTCCAGGGTAGAGGTGACTGGCAGTGTGCCCCATGGGGTGGGCTGTGAGGACAGCTGTGGCCTGGCCGGGTTTCCCAGGCTGGTAGGGTAGAAGGCAGATCAGTCCCTGAACCACTCAGCAGGGGACCGAGACCCTTGGTTTAAATGCCATAACCCACCTATGAAATGGACACGGAGTTTGGTAAGCACCTACTGTGTGCAGGGCCCCACTAAGCGAGGGGCCAGCACAGAGCTGGAATGTAGACCAGATAGGAGTCCCTCACTGAGCATGAGACCCAGGCCCTGCCTTGCCCCTTCAGGGTCTCCTTCCCCTCATCTGTAAGATGTGGGAGCAACTCTCCCACCCCCAGCCCAGGCTCCCGAGGGGGAGGGAGAAGAGGAAAAAGAGAGGGAGGGGGAGAGGAGGAAGGAAAGGGAGAAGGAGAAGAGGGGGAGGAAGGGGAGGGAGAGGAGGAGGAGGAAGAGGAGAGGAAGAAGGAAAGGGGGAAGGAGGAGGGGGAGGGGGAGGAGAAGGGAGAAGGGGAGGAGGGAGA